>NC_022012.1:91781373-91804475 GCF_000317375.1 Microtus ochrogaster
CCAGCCCCGGCGGGGCGCACGCCCACCGCCCCTGATCCCGGACGCGCCCTGTCGGAGACGGCCGCCCACGCAGACGCGGACAGACAGACACGCGGACGCACACCGACCTGCGGACGCTTCGCCACAGAGAGCCACCCACGCAGACCTGGACAGGCGCACGCCGACAAACATTGGCACACACGCAGCCCAAGCCAGAGTACACAGACACGCCCCTCCTCGCTGCCTTGGGGACCCTACCCCAGACATCCCATTTATCCACATGGATACGGGCATGACCAGGCACCCATGCTGAGACAGTAACACACACATACCTATATTGACATACACGCACAAAGATACAGATGCCTACGCACAGTTATTCACATGGACATAGACACCATTAACACATGTTGGGGTTGAGGAACACATACTGATAAACTTAATGACACCCTCGTGACTTAGAGACACACATCCACTTACACATTGGCATGGGACACTTAAGTAGAACCACATGTCTAGAGACACAATGACAGTACAGAAACGTGTAGGTATCTGTAGTGTGGACACGCCGACACACAGGTACGGTCAGAAACAAAATACACAGATAGCCCCAGTATCAAATACACAATCACCAAACACTAGGACTCCCACGGACGCCTCCCACACACCCTCTTGAACCGTGTTCAGCCTTCTTGACCCACACAGGGATACCAAGTTCCATGTTGACACAAGCAGTGACTGTCCCACAAGGATACTGTCATGCGCACACATACATCCAGACAGACAGCTGTGCACATGTTGGTACAGAGTCACACACTTGCTTGTACAGCCAGTCGGACCCACAAGAAACAGGTCACTACCATAGACCATTGCAAAGGGCAGTGCCCCTCTCTCTTTGCGGCGGCACCGTGCAGGGCTTTCACACACATACACACCAGAGGCAAGCTGGGACCATCGCTTGTTTGTTTTGTTTTGAGACAGGGTCTCATTAGGTATCTCTGGCTTGCTTGGAATTTGCAATAGGGAACAAGCTGGTCTCGAACTCACAGTGATTTGCCTATCTTAGCCTCCCAAGTGTGGAGATTAAAGGCTTGTGCCATCATGCCTTGTCTAGCAACTTCTTTGTAGGAATTTTGAGGTGGCTGTGTGCCAGTGGTGTCTCCAGAAGTTTCTGGAGGACATATAAGAAAGTGATGTTCAGGACACAGGACTCTGGCTCTGAAGGGGTTGGGGTGTCAGGAGGGTCTGACTGCTGGACCACAGATCAATCTGCCATCGCCGGCCCGTGGCTCCAGCCAGGTCTGAGGTTGGTCAGCAGCTCCCACTAGTGGTCAAAGTGAGAAGTGCATCCAACGTCCCCGTAGCAGATCCCACTGTGGGACCCGCCTTCCAGAGCTGAAGCCCACACCCATCAAGCAGGAGGCAAAAGCACTGACCCGAAGGTCCCTTCCTTCCTGAGATCTTTAACCACCAAGCTTTCAGATTCAGACTTCCAAATGGACTTGGGGAATGGAGAGAGGCTGAAACTAAAAGTGCTGGGGATGAGAGGGGAGACTCCCTTACCCCTAATCCCAGGCAGTTTTATCCTTTCTCCTCAGTGCTGGGCCAGATGTTGCCAGGAGAGGTGGGATACACAGTGACTCAATACACTAGGTTTAAACCGCGCGTGTGTGTGTGTGTGTGTGTGTGTGTGTGTGTGTAGCGTGTGGAAGGAGAAATGAAAATCTATACCCAGTGGAGATTTCACCAGGAACACACATCTGGAGCTCTGAGACAGGATGCAGAGTCTAACACAGGGTAGCCAGTGTCTGGAGTAGTCAACCTCACTAAGAAACCATACAAAATCCAGGGCATTCCTTTCTTCTTTCCAGACCTTGTTTAGTGAATGAGGACCACACAGTGATCAGTCAGAGGCAGAAAGATTTTTCTTTGGCCCCTTTATCCCCCCTCCCCAGGGTTTTTTTTTTAAGATTTTATTTATTTATTACGTATACAACATTCTGCTTCCATGTATGCCCACATGTCAGAAGAGGGTGTGAACCACCATGTGGTTGCTGGGAATTGAACTCGGGACCTCTGGAAGAGCAGCCAGTGCTCTTAACCACTGAGCCATCTCTCCAGCCCCCCCTCCCCCCAGGTTTAAAGCTGGAATTAGCAAACTGGCTTTAAGACTCATCTCTTACATGACTGTGTTGGCTTCTTTTCTCATGGCCAAGGCACAATACCTGATGAAAAACAACTTAAGGAAGGAGGGGAGGGTCCTATTGGCTCACAGACAGAGGATACAGCCCATGGGTGGAGGAAGGCCTGAGCAGGGGCAGAAGGGAGTTGATAACATTGGGCCTGCCGTCCGGAAGCAGAGACTCGTGGGTGCTGGGGCTCAGCTCACCTCCATAGCCCATGGAATGATGCTGTCCACGCACTACTGAGCATCTCTCCTAACCTAAGGGAGCTCCTGAGAATGCACATGCCCCTGTAGGGAGGTGTTAACACTCCTGTGTGTGCTACAGGCTTCTGTTTTGTTTCTCATTGCCCCAGGCTCTAAATTTTATGTGTCCTCCTATCAAACCTGCACATAGAAAAGTATACAGGTCTTAAACCTTTAATATCAGGGTTTCTCCCAAACATACCTTTAACAAGCACATGGAGACCAAATACTACCACATCCCGGAAATCCCTTCACAGTCTCACCGCCAGGCTTCCACCCACTCCCAGCGCTAGCGGCATCAAAGTCCCTTAGCTAGCTCACCCCTTTTAAAATTTTTTTATCTGTTTTATTTTGTGTATGTGTGCATATACACATGTGGTATGCCATACAAGGGTGCGTGTATGTAAGTCAGAGAAATTTGAAGAGTCAGTTCTGTCTTTCTACCATGTAAGTTCTGGGGTTCGAACTTGTGTTGTGAAACATTTTAACTGGGCAAAAATGTGTTACATTTGTTTGTGCTGCTGAATGTGTAAAGGTGTGTTACTTTTGTTTATGCTGCATTTGTTTAACAATGTAATGATATCTGTTTCATTATGTAAAGATGTGTTACATTTGTTTCACCTTCCTGCCTAAGGCACCTGATTGGTTTAATAAAAAACTGAATGACCAATAGCTAGGCAGGAAAAGGGTAGGCGGGACTGCTAGGGGGAAAGAATAAATAGGAGAACTCTGGGCTCAAGAAGAAGGAAGGAGAAGAAGAGGAGGGACAGGCTTGGGCCAAGAAGTCAGGCAGCCACATCCAGCCAGACAGTGAGAAGCAGTTGAAAGAAAGATATACAGGGAAAAGAAGTAAAAAACCTTGAGGCAAAAAGTAGATAAAGAGAGGCAGAATAAAGTCAGTTAAAAGAGCTAGCCAGAAATGAGCCTAGGTTAGACAGAGCTTTCATAACTAATAGTAAGTCTCTGTGTCATTATTTGGGAGCTGGTTAGTGGCCCAAAAGAAAAAAATCTGGTACAAACTCGGTTGTTAGTTTTGGTGGCAGGAGACTTTACCCACTGAGTCATCTTGCTGACTCCACCTGCTTAAAATTTTTTATTGATGATGATGATGATGATGAAGTGGGTGGTGGGTGCTGATGCCATGGCCCACTCGGACAGCTCAGGAGTCTACTCTGTGGATTTGGTTCTCTCTTTCCACCTTTGTGTGGATTGGGTGGTGTGGTAATATTTTGTTTATGATCTAACAAATAAAGCTTGCTTGAAGATCAGAGTGCAGAGCTAGCCACATTAGTGAGCCACAGAGGCCAGGCAATGGTGGCAGACACCTTTAATCTCAGTGCTCGGGAGACAGAGGCAGATGGATCTCTTTAAGTTAAAGATCACCCTGGGTTACATGTGACTGAATCAGTCTAAAAGAGAAACAGAGCCAAGCCAAGTGGTGGTGGCTCACACCTTTAATCCTAGTATTTGGGAATTACATGCTTTTAATCCCACCACTAAGGAGGTGGAGACAGGAAGGGATATGGCTGGGCAGAGAGAGGAATATAAGGCAGGAGGAGCCAGGCACTCAGGGCAGGCAGTCTGAGGGCAGGACTCCCCCTCCCTTTGGTTTGAGCATTGGTAGAGGCTAGAACTCTCTAGTGGCTGGTTGCCCTGCTTCTCTGTTTCTTCAGCTTTCACTCCCCATAGCTGACTCTTGAGTTTTTTTTATTAAGACCAATTAGAATTTGGGCTACAGAGTGGAATCAGCTGAGATTGCTGGCTTATGCTGCAAGCCTTTGTTTACCCACTGACCACCATCCTGGCCTTCAGTTTGCTTACTTTGTAGATGTGTCTAAAAAAGAATCATGAAGTGGAAACATGTTTATGCCTCATCTTTCAAAATTGGTTTTATATTCGTCAATCCATCCAAATTACTGTTTTGTTTTTGTTCTAGTCCATTGGCCCTTCTGTGAATATGTGAACATCGATTTGTTTATCCACTGTACTGCAGATGGACGTTTGAGTGGTTTCTAGTTTAGGGTGAACATTCTGGAACATGAACTTGGGTGGACGTGTGTGCCCCCAGCCTGACAAGAGTGTCTGCCTATGGTCAACGTTGACAGTTCCCCAGACTGGTTCTACCAGCATTCACAGCACTTACTGGGAACTCGCCAGTTCATCTCCCTTCTCTAGCATGGGGTATTTTTGTTATTTTTGCCTTAGTCGCTTGAGTGGGTGTGCAGAGGTTTCGCATTGTGGTTTAATTGACATTTCCCTGGTGACTAATGAAACGGAGCGCTTTCCCATGGTTTATTGGCCATTTGTGTGTTTGCACTTTTCATTTATATAAATGGGCATTGTTCAAGATTCCATTCTTTTCCTCCCCCACTCCCACCCTGTTCTACCTTTGAGCTCAATCTATGGCTGCGTGGTGTGGGCAGCCCACTCTTTGCTTAGCGCGTCTTGTGTGAAGACCCCGGCCTTTCCCTCCATTCCCACGGAGGTGGGCTTGGGGCTGCCTCGTGGATGATAGAGTAGTCTTGTGCCTCTCTTCTCTTCACCTTGTTAATTCGAGAGGTAGAGAAGGGCTAAGAAGTGAGTGCAGCGGGGTCTGAGAATCCAGAAACCTTGCCAGAGGAGATGGTGCAAGAAGAAGCCAAAGCCAAGTCTTTACAGACCTCATACAGAGGCCCCGCCCAGCCACTTTCTTCCTGGCGCTGATTCTCCCAGTGGAAGCTGCTGGATCTGAGCTCTGTAAGGGTTATCAGCATCTTAGAGGCAGGAGATGTCCTGGAAGGAAGGGGCTTTAACAAGACCCTTGAATCCTGACATTCTCTTGTGTGCCAGAACCCTCTCCCCAAACCCCTCCTCCGTTGATTGTGTGTGTGTGTGTGTATGAGAGAACAATCTCCGTTGTTGTTCCACATGGGCCATCTGACTTTTAAAATCATTGTTATTTTGAGACAATCTCCGACTGGCCTGGAAATCACGCCTTAGATGATGCTGATTGGCTAGTGAGTCCCCGGGATCCGCCCACCTCTACCTGCCCAGCCCTGGTTGGTTAGTGAGCCCACGGATCGCTCACCTCTTGCTTGCCCAGCCACTACATCTCATCTGGGGATGAAACCTAGGTCTCCATGCTTGCACAGCACACTCAGCCACCTCCCCAGCCCCAGGACGCTGGTTCTTAACTCTCACTCCACTTCGCACTAAGCGTTCTGCCAGTGGGGAAAGAGCTCTTGAGCCTGGACGACTCCCTCAGCAACAAAGCTGCCGTGTCTGGAAACTCAGTCCTGCTCCTCCTCATCCCCACCCTTCCTCCTCTGCCAGTGTCTCTTACGAAGGCTGCAGCATCTGCAGTTTGGCTCTCACACTCCCCTGGATTCAGAGTAGACGTGGAAGTTGAGTTTGGCCAAGGGTCCTAGCACACCTTAGCAGGGAAGGCAACTTTCCTCAGAAGAGCCCTTGAGCTATGGGGCTGGTTGCCATCCCTCTGCCATCCCGCCTGCCTCCAGCAGGGGCGGAGCACTGACAAAGCCTCTCTCCCATGAAGTTCCTGCCAGGGACCTTGACTCCAGGGATGGTGAGCATGGAGCCAATGCCTGGACGCTTCTCTCTCTTCACCCTGGAGATACCAGCTCTCCTCTCCGGGCGTTTTTGAATCCCACTCAAACTTCCAGAAAGTTCTTCTCAACTCCGCTCTTGGTTCCTTTTCCGTTTTTCCTTTATAGGCGCCTATACACAATGGAATTTTAAACTATTTACTATTAGTGTGTTTGCGGTGTATTGGGGGCCACCGTCCTACAGCGCATGTGTGGAGGTCAGAGGACAACTTGGTGGAATCAGTTCCTTCTCTACATCCACGTTCACCTGGGGTCCCAGGATAGACCTTGGGGGTCAGACTTGTGCAGCAAGCATTTTATGTTCTGAACCATCTCACCGCCTGCCTCTTCCATTCCCATCTTTGTCCATATGGGGTTTGTGAATTGCTGACATAGCTCACTGCCATCTTAGAGAAGTTTCTGGAGAAGTCATTGATTTTGAAGACTGCCCTTCCCATTTTGTTTCTGGTCCAGATAGTAGCAGGTAGGCGATGGATGCTACCCTCCTGGGTTATCACACTCTGCTTTCTTTCCAGTGCCCTGCCAGCCAAGGCCCTCTATCTTAGAGTAGCAGAGGTGCAGAGAGAGGGACAGAAACTCATGGCCAAGGGCAAGAATATGCCCTCCCGAGAGGGACATGGTGATTTGATCCCCACTTGATGTCTAGTTCTCAGACACATGGATGCTTTTATCTGAGGGACCACTGTCAAGCAGGCAGCATGGACTATTTCCTGTGGACACCCAAGTCAGACACACACGTCCAAAGATGCCCATCTGTCCCAGAGGATGTCTCTTCTTCAAGACCTTCCATGGCCACGAGCTGGAAACCCAAGAGAAACGGAGAACCTCTGACTTCAGACGTGAACCATCCAGCATTGTGAGCCCCGACTCCTGCCTCGGTTTACCTACCTCCTCTGCTGTCCTTCACCCAGCAGCTGTGGCTGCCACAGTAACCAGAGTGCAGAGCGTGGGGACAGCCAGAAGCTTAGGTCAGTTCGTCTCCTGCAGGAATGAGTTTACGTCAGACACGCGATCTTTCTGCATCTTCTACTCACTGAAGAGGTGGGATAATTGTCTGTCTGCCTCGTGAGTTATTAAGGAAAGCAGACAGGGTAACACAGTGAAGGGTTTTTAAGATGGAACATATGTTTACAGATGGAATTTGACCATCCTGGTAACCTAAAGCCTGTTCACGCAGTACACAAACACACAAATCCTAGGCTTTCAGGGGCAGATGTGCTAGAAGTTTCTTCTCTTCTCTTCTCTTCTCTTCTCTTCTCTTCTCTTCTCTTCTCTTCCCTTCCCTTCCCTTCCCTTCCCTTCCCTTCCCTTCCCTTCCTTTCCCTTCCCTTTTTCCCCTTCTTTTCCTCCTTTCCTTGCTTTTTGTCAAGGTCTCATGTAGCCTTGGCTGGCTTGAACTCCCTATGTGAGGATGGGTGACCTTGAACTTCTTATTCTCCTGCTTCCTCCTTTCAAGCCCTGGGATTACAGGCATGCACAACAATGTACAACACATTTATGTGGTGGTAAGACTCAAACCCAGAGCCTTATGCTTGCTAGGTAAGCACGCTACCAACCGAGCTACACCCCTAGCCCATTACACATAGGCGATTTCTATTGAGCCATATCCTCAAGGCTGAGAAGGTAGCAGGGCTGGGGAGAGGAAGACACTGAACATGGATGCTACATTATACCAGTGGGTCCAACAGCCAAGGCTTCAGGAAGACCCTGACCCTCAGTGTAGTATGTAGAAGGCAAAGAGAAGGGATAGCCTTGCTGCCTCTCCCGCAGCCTGCACTTGACTAGGTGCGGTAGCATCGGATGAGACGCCTTGTGCTGGGCAAGGGCAGCGTGAAGGAAGAGGTTCTGCTGTAAACCAGCAGCTGAAGACTGCAGGATCAACAGCATTTGGATCGTAACAAGAGTTCCGAGCATCTCCCCCAAGTCCATCTTCTGCCCTTGTTTGTGGTAGATTGAGCTGCTCTTGGTGGCGGCAATCTGAAGGAACAGGATGAGCCAGGAAATGGTTCTGGTCTGGCTGTGGGCGAAATGCACTGGATTGCTGGAACGGGTTGCCAGCATGTCCCAGGGTCCCCTCCCCGAGCCAGCACAGCCCACAGAAGCCCACATTAGGCACCTGTGTCCTCGTGGTCGTCTCCATTGCACTGGGAACATAGGCCACCCTGAGCCCTGCCGCCCCCATGAAGTTCCGTCACCTTGTGGTCCTGCTGTACTTCACTTTAATGCAGTATTTCATGGAGAGAGAGGGTCAGGGTGAGAGGTCAGACTGCAGATGGAGTCCTGGCGCCGGAATTCAGCCCACAGACATTCTGGGAGCTAGTGGAGTGGGGGTTTCAGGTGTGTTGTATCATCACGTGACCAGCCTGAGCCGAAACAAGCATTCTTCAGATTGCATTTGCTTATTAGTAGGACTGAACAGTGGTTGTGGAGGCTTCCCCCCACTCTGGATTAGGGTCAGCTGCCTGTAGGAACTCTGGAGCACCTAGTGTGGCATGGGAAGTAGGCTCAGCACAGGTGGGTTTCGGGAGGGAGGGTTAAGAGGTCGGAGCTTTGGGGATCTGGGTAGGACATGGGCAATTAGAGCTAGAAGGTCGGAGCCGGGCTAGGCTGAAGATGGCTGGAAGGCGGAAGGAGTACTTCCGCTGGGCGGGGACTGAGTTCCCACCAGACTTTTCTCTTGTACCTTTAAGAAGCATTTGTTTTAGGGGTGGGAGGCTGGGGAGATGGCGCAGCCCAGAAAGTACTTGCCTTAAAAGTACAAGGACTTGAGTTTACCCCCAGAACCCATGGAAGAAAGCCTGACAGGGTGACTCTAGCCTGCAATCCCAGTGCTAGAGAGGTAGAAACAGGCAGGTCCTTGACGCTTGCTGACTGGAGAGCATCATCTATTCAGTGAGCTCCAAGCTAGTGACAGATGGCGTATCAAGGTAAAAAAAAAAAAAAAAAGGAAGAAGGCAAAAGACTGACTTCTGTCCTACACACACAGAGAGAGATGAACGGGTAGCCAGAAGACACTCAGAGACAGAGGCACACACAGAGACACACATACACAATCACACACCATGTGTTCCTGCCCAAACACAAATATACACGTGTGCACATACACGGAAGCATTTTCTGTATATGCAGAACATACAAGAGTCTAAGAAAGATGCAGTGTAGAAAGAGAGAGAGAGAGAGAGAGAGAGAGAGAGAGAGAGAGAGAGAGAGAGAGTTCAGTTCTGCAGCTTTCAGGAGATGCTGAACAGGAAGTAGTTCTGTGATTGCCAGGGATTGAGGTAAAGGGAGGGGGACCACTGGCTTGAGGGAGGGGGCACCTCAGGGGGCTGGAGTTTGTCTGTGTTTGTCAACTCACGGGCGCATATGCCAAAAAAGAATTTGCCTGAGGGCCAATTACAATATAAATAAATAAAAATGAAAAATGTAAGCACGGAGGCATTTTTGCCTTTTTGAATGGTAACGGTGCCTCTGTTAGGAGTGTGTGGATGCGTGGTGGCGAGAGGTCTGTGGGCATCAGGGAGGTGTGTCACAGCCCCTGCTCTCTAGGGGAGGTTCTGATGGCAGCTGTTGTGGGGTGGTGACTGGCCCTCACAGGAGCCTCAGAGCTCTTGGGCTTTCCCAGGACCCACAGTTCCCTGCAACAGAGACATCATGGCTGGCGGTAGAAGACAAACGGCACAGGCTAGCCAAGCCTTCGCCTTCCGTCAAGTCTCAGATTCACTGGAAGGCGACTGTGGATCGGTGTCCCCATGCCTATGGGAAAGCCGACTGATGGCAAAGTCCTCTGGAGAGCAAGAATGCCTGCCTGTCACTTTAACACAGACAGGTCCTGTTCCAAGACCCCTTCCTTCATCTCTGCAGCCTAGCGCTGACAAGAGCCCCCAGCGTCCCCTCCCACCCCCCCGGAACCTGAGCCCCAGTGTCCCCTCCCACCCCCCCGGAACCCGTGTGCTCTGTAAGTGAATGAAGCCAGGTGCCGCACCTCCGAAGACTTTGCCCCCATCCCGGAAGTCAATGCTCAGAGCCAGAAAACACTCAGACTGGCATCGGATGACAAAAGCTGCCTCTTGTCTTGAGCACATCAGAGGCAGAGACTGGAGTGCAGGCTTCTCAAGTGAACACCGACAGGAGAATAGAAATGCTACCTCCCACACTCCCCGTACAGCATCCCATCCGGGCTCAGACGATGCTGTCACTGCAGCCCCCGCCCCGGTATAAGAACCTGCCCAGGGCCTGTCAGGGACAGTGCAGTGTTGGGATCCTAGGGGAGGGCTGGCAGGGGCAGTTGGCATGACACGGGTGATGTAGAATCATGGCGTTCCTTGTACCACTGCCTTGAATGCAGGCAGCCTGTTAATTTGGACAGCAGTGGGATGAAGGACCAGCTCTGGGTCCCCTTCTGGGAAAGCGGTGTTAGGGTCCAGGGTAGCCACATTTCTCTCCTGCAGGGCCACTCCGTCTGCCTGTGCCTCTCCAAGGGACTCTCAGTGAAACCCTGTTCATCTTTGCTCTTTCAAAAGTGCCTACTGAATAGTTAGTTCTCCCCCATCCTCAGGGCTTAATTCCCTTTCTCCAAAGCCTGGGGCCCCATCTGGGGTGCCCCTCCAGGCGGATGACCTGGGGCAGGTCACCTTCTCTAAAAACATTCTGCTCTCCTTTAGGTTTCTGAACGAACAAATGCTCATCTTCCTCTTGGCTGAGTTCCTTCAAGTAAAATGGCTGATCTGGTGAGAGATGTCCGTTTAGCTTTTAAAGAAGGGGTCAAACCGAACAGGGTGTAGTGGCTCATGCTTTCAATCCCATTGTTAGGAGGATGGGGGTGGGAAGATTGCCTTGAGTTCAAGACTAGCCTGCTTGGCCTGTACAGTGAGTTCTGGAGTAGTGAGAACTTGTCTCAAGAACAATGTCGCTGTGGTGACACGTGTTGTAGTTGGTTTGTTTGTTTTGTTTTGTTTTCTCTTTGCTCTTGTAGGGAACACCATCCAGCTCCCAAATAAATTGATGGCAACTTCTTTTTACTTATGAATGCCCAGCCTTAGCTTGGCTTGTTTCCAGTCAGCTTTGCTAACTTAAACTATCCCATCTACCTTTTGCCTCTGGACTTTTATCTTTCTTTCTTCTACATCTCTTTCTTCCCTTACTCCGTTGCTGGCTGTGTGGCTGGGTGGCTGGCCCCTGGTGTCCTCCTCTCCTCCTTTTCTCGCTCCTCATCTTCTCTTCCCAGATTTCTCCTTCTGTTTATTCTCTCTGCCTGCCAGTCCAGTCTATCCTTTCTCCTGCCTCCCTATTGGCTGTTCCACTCCTTATTAGACCAATCGGCAAGTAACACAGCTTTACAGAGTTTAACAAATGCAACATAAAAGAATGAAACACATCTTTGCATCATTAAACAAATATTCCGCAGCACAAGCAAATGTAATACTTCTTTAGCTAATATTTAACAACAACATGCTTTTAACCTCAGCACTCAGGAAGCAGAGGCAGGTGGATCTCTGTGAGTTTCAGGCCAGCCTGGGCTACTAAGTGGGACCCTGTACCAAAGAAAAACAGCCAACGTGGTTTTTTAAGTGGCTGTTCTTCTCCCATCAGAGAGACTCCCCTTTATTGCCCCCAACACCCACTGTGGTCAGCAATTAAAGATTTGAGCTATCTATGATATGGCCCGGCAGGCTGGTGAATGTGCAGCCATTTGCTCAGCTTGTAGCTTTTACTTCCAGTGTACAGAATGTTCAGATCCTTTGCCCACTTATTCTACTAGATTTTTATCTTTATCAGCGAGCTTTGAGAGTTCCGTGTGTTTTCTGCGTCTAAATCCTTTGTCAATGTGCTTGACTTGCCTTTTTGTTTTCTTCTCTCCTTTGCTCCCTTCCACCATCCCTCTGTCTTTCTTACTCATTCCCATGCCTGCTCTTTGACAGAATCCGAGTCTGGTTTGACCAAGCTGGTCTTGCATATATGTGCAGCTCAGGCTGGCGGCACTGACCCCCACCTCAGCTTCCCAAGTGCTGGAATTAGAGATGTGCACCACCACATTCAATTCCTATCTTTTCATTTCCTTAGCGGTATGTTTTGCAGAAACTTCTTTTATTTGTTATTTTTAAGACACGTGTAGTTCTGGCTGGAACTGAAGCTGTCATTTCTCCTGCTTTGGCCTCTTTAGTGCTGTGTACCACTACGCCAGGTTCTTAAACTTTTAATGAAGGACTATATATCAGGTATTTCAAAAATTTCTTTTAGATTTATTTATTTTATATTATGTGTATGAATATTTTGCCTGAATGTGTGTATGTGTCCGCAGAGACCAGAAGAAGGCATTGGATCCCCCGAAATTGGAGTTACAGATGATTGTGAGCCACCATTTGGGGGACGGAAACAGAACTCAGGTCTGTACGTAGCTACACATGTGAAATTCACATGCATATTTACACATACGAAATTCACCAAGTAGTTGATCATTTTTGGACCTTTAAAAGAAAATTTCTGCTAGTATGTCACCATGAAGGGAATATGTTAAAATGCTTCAAATAAAGGGACCCCTAAAACTACTGAGCTATGCATACTTGCATTCTAATGGGCCTATCATCCATACAATTCATCCTTTGGGTTCATATCTGTATTACTGAGGTAACTAAAGAGTCTGATGAATCTTTGTCTTCAGACCCAATCACCATAATATAGAAACTGACACAATGGAACGGATGGGATGGGTGGATGGGTGTCCTTGAATTTATGGAATTCAAGATAAATATTTCTTATATTGTATCAGTGCAGAAACGGGTTAGTTTAAGGAGCACGGTGGCAAACCATTCAGGTATATTGCTGGTCACACCTGATAAAGACTAGATACCTCTGGTGACCTGCGCACGTTGATCAAAAGGTAAGAACATGTTTTAGTTACTTGTGTCCAGGTGCCAGGGGCTGTGTTGGTTTATACCAGAGAGGCTGTGCCCCCTGACATAGCTGCGTTTGGATACACTACCTGATTAGACACTCTGAGGTCTAATCAGAGTGCACAGGCCTCACTAGTGAATGAGATGGGATGCGGTTCATATTGCAACCTCAGCAAGTTTAAAGTCTTGCTGGTGGCACTGACCTGTGACATTTCCTAGGCACACAAAACCACTGTCCTGATCAAGAGAGCCAGCTTGGGGGCTTCCTCTGGGGTTTTCTACAGTAACGGCCCTGGCATCAAGCATTAAAGAACCAACGTGGGAATTCTGCCTCTTGCCAAATACATCCATTCCAGCTGTTGGGGCCTTGAATTGATCCTTCTCTGTCTACTTCCTGAGTGCTGGGGTTGCAGGTGTGACCCCCACACTGTTTATGTGGTGCTGGGGATGGAGGCTAGGACTTTCGGATCCTAGTCAAATGCTCTAACTACCAGACTGCATCCCCAGCTCTGTCCTCGCTTTAACTCTGTAGGAGGTAAGGAGTCCTTGATACCAGGCTGCTCAAAAGAAAAGTGGTGTTGGGCTGGAGAGATGGCTCAATGGTTAAGAGCACTGACTGCTCTTCCAGAGGACCCGGGTTCAATTCCCAGCATCCACATGGCAGCTCACAACTGTCTGAAGATCAGTTCCAGGGGATCTGACACTTCACACCAATGTACATAAAATAAAGTTAAATAAACCATAAAAAAAGAAAAGTGGTGTTATAGGCCAGATTTATCATACTACAGTTTGCAAACCCCTAAACAGATACAATATAAATAAATAAAACTTTCAGTGGTTATAGAAACTGAAATAGTCTTATGTTGCTGGTGGCAGATCTCGATCAGGAGGTGGGCAGGCAGACTGACCATACATGTACTCCGCTGGGATCGGTCACAGCTCCATTTCCACCCTATCCTCACAGGGCCTCACCTTCCCACTTAGATTGTAGTAGAATTTGAGTCCTGTGATGTTTTCTGGGACATGGTAGAACATGTCTTTAATCCCAGCACTTAGGAGGTAGAGCTCTAAGTTCAAGCCCAGCCTGATCTACAGAGCTAGTTCTAGGACAGTCAGGACTACACAGAGAAACCTTCTCAAAAACAAAGAGCAGAGCCCCAGCCTGTTGGTCCATGAAGGGTGTTCCTCCTTCCCCAGGGCACAGACGCAAGAGTAAACGGAGGCGAGGCCTTTATGTGGAAGACCGGTGGAGTATTTATAGTCCATACCTGAGGGTCTTTATCAAGAACAGTTTGTTCCCCTCCAATCAAAGAAATTCCAGCCTGGGAAGATGGTGCATTTTAGGAAACAAATGAGAGCTTTGTTGCAACAACTCTAGGGATGTTCCTAGCTACTTCATCTGGAGCTTTATTTTGGGTTTCCAGTGCCCACACTGGACAACTCACCACGACCTGTGGCTCCAGCTCCTGATGCCTTCCTTGGGCTTAGGATTTACATCAAAACAATCCACAGAAGGAAAACCTGGAAAGTGGCTCCCAGCACTGCGAGACAGGGAAGGCTCTGCTGTGCAGCAGAAAAGGCAGACTGAAGATTGGGGGAGGTTTTTGCTGGTCACACCCGGCGACGGGCAACTATCTGTAATATCTGAAGTACTGTCAAGCCTCAGCAGTGAGCAGTCACAAAAAGGACCAGACGAGAAAACGGGTAGCAGATAAGAATAGGGTACCAACTGCTGTCAAGCCAACAAAACACTCGGTTTTTTTTTTGTTTTTTTTGTTTTTTTTTTGTTTTTCGAGACAGGGTTTCTCTGTTGCACTCATTGTTTTTAAAGGCTTCTTTAAAAATTTTATTCATGTGTTTGTGACTATGGGTGTGTTTAGGATATTATGTTAACTAGGTGAGATGTTACATTTGTTAACTCATGCTACATTTGTTTAACGATGTCAGGATGTGTGTGTAATTATGTAAAGATGTATTGCATTTGTTTCACCTTCCCTGCCCAAGGCATCTGATTGGTCTAGTAAAGAGCTGAACAGCCAATAGCTAGGCAGAGAAAGGATAGGTGGGGCTTGCTGGAGGAACTGTTTGTTCGTTCCCAGCTGCCCCAGCTAGCTTAGACCCGAAATAACCACACAGAAACTATATTAATTAAATCACTGCTTGGCCCATTAGCTCTAGCTTCTTACTGGCTAACTCCTACATATTAATTTAACCCATCTCCATTAATCTCTGTATCACCACCTGGCAGTGGCTTACTGGCAAAGTTTTGGCATGTTTGACTCTGGCAGCAGCTCCATGGCATCTTCCTGACTTTACCCTTTCTTCTCCCAGAATTCAGTTCTGTCTTCCCCGCTATATACCTAGTCTCTGCCCTGCTATAGGTCCAAAGCAGTTTCTTTATTTGTTAATGGTAATCACAGCACACAGTGGGAAATCCCACATCAGGAGCTGTCAGGAAGAAAGAAGAAATAGGAGGAGAAATCTAGACTTGGGGAAAGAACAGGAGAAGATAGGAGAGAACTAGGGAGAAAGAGGGGGGCATTCCTGGGGCAAGAGGCCAGGCAGTCACCAGTCAGCCAGACATGCAAAGCAATGAAGATAAGATATACAGAAAGAATGAAAAGTAAAAAGCCTCGGGGTGAGAGGTAGACAAACAGGTGAAGTTAAAAGAGCTAGCCAGAAATGGGCCTGAGCGAGGCTGAGCACTCAAAACTATTAAGTCTCTGTGTCATGATTTGGGAGCTGGTTGGCGGCTTAAAAGGCCTGGTACACGGGTGTGCATGCATGCGTGTGTGTGTGTGTGTGTGTGTGTGTAGATGCCATGGACATCAGAAGATGGCATCAAATCCTCTGGAGCTGGAGTTATAGGCATCCGCGAGCTGGCACAAAGCTGGGAGCTAGGCCCTGAATCTGGGCTCTCTGGGAGAGCAGGAAGTACTCTGGAGACATCTCTCCAGGGCAGAAATACCTTTGCGGCTGACAAGTAAGGGAATGCAAACCAGTACTGTAATGGGCACATTGCTGCACACCTTTTGCGTGGCTAAAATGTGTAATAATGATAATAAATGCTAAATGGAAAGGGCAACCTCAGTCAACAGGAACAATGAACCCAGGTAGAGAACGTGACTGTTGGATGTGAAGGGGCCCAGTGTGTATTGGATGAATAGCACCTTAACTAGGAAATATGGATGGTGAGCTGAAGGCCGTGGCCTTGATGAACAAGCCTGTTACAGCTAATAATCCAGAGTTTATTAGTGGATCAGGACCTGTGATTATGGGGCCCGGAACAAAGATGAAGCACTCAAAGCGCTGTGGTGCTAATTTAAGGTTATATCATCAGGCTCCTGCAAGCTCAGAAGCAGTGTTTAAGAATGAGCATTCAGCTAGAGAGATGGCTCAGCAGTTAAGAGCACTGGCTGCTCTTCCAAAGGACCCAGGTTCGATTCCCAGCATCCTCATGGCGCTCACCACCACCTGTAACTCCATTCTCTGGGGATTCAACTCCCTCTTTTGGCCCCTGCTAGCTCTGCAAGTGTGTGAGGTAGACATACGTATCGCTTAAATTTCGTGTCCAGGTCTGTGTTTGTGGTGAGCGCTTCCCAGAGGGCCGTCCTCAGATCCCCTTTTCCTGCAATCCTTACACAGCAGTTTTACCTCCTTGGAGTCTCTTTGGAAGGCTGACGTGTAGGTTAGCTTTTGGAAACTTGACACAAACTAGGGTCACTTGAGGAGAAGTAACTTCAACTGAGAAATTGCCACCATCAGAGTGGCCTGTGGGTGAGTCTGCGGGGGGGGGGATTTCTTGATTAATGATTGAGGCGAGAGAGCCCAGCTCAGAGCAGACGGTGCCACCCCTGGCAGGTGGTTCTAGGTGCTATAAAAAACACAGACTGAGAGAGCCACAAGGAGGAAGCCAGTAGGCAGTGTTCCTCCATGGCCTCTGCATCAGCTCCTGCCTCCAGGTGCCTGCTTGAGGCCCCTGCCTTTGCTGATGGGCTTTAAGCTGCAAGATGAAGAAATCCTGTTGTCCCCCCACCTCAAATGTTTTGATCAGAGTCCTATCACAGCGGACTAACCCAGAAACCTAAGGCCGCAGAGCAGGGTCTTCTGCTCCCATTGAGTGAGAGTCAAGGTTGTGATTGACAGAACAGAAGGCCTTGACTCAAACTGCATCATTCTTCCTCTCGTCGTGGCACTTAGCCTATGAGCTGAGAGTGGACATCTTCAACTGCCAAGTGTTTCTGAGGCTCCCTGTTCCAAACACAGGAAAGTATCATTACCCAGAACACACCCACACCCACACACACACCTCCACACACACACCCTCAGGTCTACCTTATAACATAGTTACATCTGGAAGCAGGAAGCACAAACAACTGGGTTTCTCCTCATCAGTTAACTGAGTCTCGACTCTGGAAAATGAGCCTTCTCCACACACAACACTCCACAGTCATTGTTGCAGGAGGAAGAACGGCAGTGGCCAACTTTGCTGTTGCTTGAAAGGTCAACGGTAGCTGTGAACCCAGGAGCTGCATATCTGACGCTGACAGGCGAACCCTGCCTCTTCCTACCTGACTCACGGCAGATGACTCATGTCAAGCTCTTCAAGAGGACATACTCCAAATGGATTTCCACTTCAGAGGATGGATGAGCCACCTTCTGGAGCTAGAGTCCACTGCGGGGCGGAAGGAATGCTTATCTGCCAGGAAGGACTTGACTTTTACTACAGAAGAACGCAGGGGTGGACTTTTTTTAAGGATGTATTTTATTGTTTGTTATGTGTGTGCGTGTGTATGTATATATATGTTATGTATTTCTGGAGGCCAGAAAAGGAGGTCATTTATCCTGGAGCTGGAGTTACAGGCATTTGTAAGTTCTAGGAACCAAACCCCAGTCCTTTGCAAGAGCAGCAAGTGCTCTTAACCACAGAGCCCCTCCTGCAGCCCCTGGTGGATTTCTATCACTTACAGTGAAGGCTGAGATTGGGCCAGTATGTACTTTAGTTTGCTTCAGTTGCTGCAATAAAATACCCTGAGGAAGACCAACGTTAATGAAGAAAGGTTTTTATTGGCTACAGGTTGCACCGTGGGAAAGTCAAGGCAGGACCTAGAAGCAGCGAGGCACACCACAGTCCAGACCAGAGAGGATGCAGGTATGGGCGTGCATGCTTGTGCTCAGTTTGCCTTTTTCCATGTTTCCACAGTCTAGGACCAAATCTGGTGGATGGTGCTACCCACTTAGAGACTGGCTCTTCCTGTATCAGTTAACATAATCTAGATACCCCCCCCCCACAGGCATGCCCACAGTCCAGTTTGATCTGGACAACCCCTTATTGAGATTCTTCTGTGTGGTTCTAGACTGT
The DNA here is from genome assembly GCF_000317375.1 of Microtus ochrogaster. NCBI lineage: Eukaryota > Metazoa > Chordata > Mammalia > Rodentia > Cricetidae > Microtus > Microtus ochrogaster. Next base: position 91,799,638 of record NC_022012.1, read on the forward strand.
GTCAAGTTGCTAAGAGAAGCTAACCATCGTAGTATGTCTAAGTTGAGTAAGATATTCCCGTGATCCCATCCTGGGTGGTGAATGGCCTCTCAGCACGGAGGCTTGTGGCAGCCACACTGTTTGAAGTAACCCAGGGATACCAAACTTCATTCCCACTGTGAGCCTTCTGCTGGTCTCCCTCCCTCCACTGTGGCTGCTTCACAATGGCTTGGACTGCCTGTGCATCTCTTGTGCCATATGCAATTGTGGTTCACTCTGCCCAGAGTTTCCTGTTTTAATCATCCACTCCTGAACTCCTACTCACCCTCCTGCGCAGACGACCTAACTCCAAGATGCAAATGCCATGATGGAGAGCAGGTGACAGGTATTGCTTCTGTGAAGAGGGAGGGGACGCGAAGCTTAGCCACTTGAAGCCTCTTTCTTATTTTTACAATCCGGAGGTAAAACACAGAACGCTCACTAGACAAACATGCTCGACTTGCCGCGTAGCTATGAAGATGATCACAAAGAGCTCTAATCAGTGCGTGCCAGCAACCGGTCACCAGCATCCCCCTCTGCCTGGCCTGAACTCCTCCCTGGCTTTCATAACTGATCTTTGTTTTTCTCTGTGTGTTCCTAGACAAAACAGTTTAATTCACCCTGTTTCAGAATCTGTTAGAGCTGTATAGCGTAGTTTTGTGTCTGGCTTCTTTCATTCAATATTACTCTTATAAGATTCATTTATAGACTCGTGGGAGGCTATTTCTCAGTCACTTTCATTACCACATAAGATTATATTCTTAAAAAACGACATTATTAAATTACTCTATTGCCGATAGACATCAAATTGTTTCTAATTTGGGTCTGTTTAATCCATAAGAAATATCTATTTTTGTTTTAAATTCTTATGTGTATAAATGTTTTGCCTGCATTTGCATCTGTGCATCACACAGGTGCCTGGTTCCACAGAGGCCAGAGAGGGTGGAACTGGACATACAGATGGTAGATGGTTGTGTGTAGAGGAGCCACATAGGTCTGGAAATCGAACCCAGGTCCTCCGGAAGAGCAGTGGGTGCTCTTGGCCCCAGAGCCATCTCTCCAGGTTATTTGCTTTTGAGACAGGATCGCAGATAGCTTAGGCTGGTCTTCAACCCTGCAGCTGAGGATGACCTTGACCTTCTGAGCCTCCTGCCTCAGTTTCCGAAGTGCTGGGGTTCAAGCATGCACCGCCATGCCTGGTTTCATAAGAAGCTGTGGCGCACATGCCTCTTAGATCATGTGTGAATGGATTTTTTTGGATACATATCTCGGGATAGAAATGAACTACCTGCAGCTCCTCTAGATAGAGTGATGCTGTTTTCTAAAATGCCTGGATAATTTATGCTCTCTCCAAAAGCACATAAGAGCACTTGTCTTTTTTTATTTGCACAAAATTTAATTTTTGCTAGATAGACCCTAACATTTTTATAGATTCAGTCAACATATAATGGTATTTCACTGTGGTTTTAATTTGCATATTACTTGATTACTAATTAGGTTGTGTACCCTTTTATATGTTTATTAGATATTCAGATTTCTTCTATTGTGAAGGGCCTCTTCAAATCTCTTGCTATTTTTTATTTTATTAATTAAATTTGTTCATTGGCAATTTCACACATGTACATAAAGCATCCTGGCCACTCTCGCCCTCACGCTCTCCCATCTCCCTACTCTACCCCATCCCCCCTCTTCCCTGCATATCTCTTTTTCACACACATGTTTATTGGTTTTATTTTGCGAACCACTGGGTTTAAGCAGGGCTGTCTGTGTGACTGTGGGTTTGGAGCTATCCATTGGATTCTAGTGGGCTCAGTGGTGGATATGCAACAGAAGACAGATTTTCCTTTATCTACCAGGACCCAATAGCTCAGCAGTGTCGGGTATAGCCCCATAAGCCACACCCCTTCCATGACTGACTGTTGACAGGGTCAGCCTGTGTGAGCCTGGTGCAGATGACTGCAGTTGTGTCGCCATGCTTGCAAAGGCCGTTGCGAGCCCAGAGGACCGCGTGTCACAGTGCGTCACAGCCCTTCGCGCTGACAGCCCTTTGCGCTGTTTTCTGGCTCTTTTAGTCGATTGAGAGTTACATGATTCCACTCATCTTTTATGTGTACCCTTTTGGAAACCTTAGACTTGAAGCGAGTCATTTGAGAGAGATCTTATGTTTGAAGTCCGAAAGTCCTGCCTGATATTGTCCATCTTTCTTCTGTTTTTATTTAATGGGATTACTGGTGTATTTGTATATAAAGCCTCTAAGTAATTGTTTGAGGAGGTAGCTCAGTTGGCAAAGAGCTTGCTGTGCAACCTTGAGGACCCAAGTTCCTCAGGACCCATGTAAGAGATGGGTGTTCCCAGTGTGCTCCCACAACCCAGCTTGGGGGTAGGGGCGTGGAGGCAGAAGGATCCCTGGGACTTGCTTGTTAATCAGCCTAGCCAACCAGCGAACTCCAGAGTCAGTGAGAGACCATGACTCAAAAGATAAGGTGGAGACAGTTGAAGAGGTACATGGGCTAGTTTTATGTCAACTTGACACAAGCTGTTGTCATTTTGTCAGTTAGGGAAATCCTACCACCAGACTGGCCAGTGAGCAAACCCATGGTATATACTGCCCCCCATTGATGATTGATGTGGGCAGGCCTAGCACACTGTGAGTGGTGTCGCTCCTGGGCTGGTGGTCCTGGGTACTGTCAGGAAGCTGCTGACCACCCCATGGGGAGCCGTTAATAAGCTGCACCCCTCCATGGCCTCTGACTTCCCTCATTGACAGACTGCGGTGTGACTCTGTAAGCTGAAACAAACCCTCTCGTCCCCAAGTGGCTTTGGGTCACTGTGTTTATCACAGCAGTAGAAGCTCGAGCTAAGGCAGGAAGGAGGACATCCATGTCAACCTCTGGCCTCCGCACACATGCGCAGGTGCATGTGATCACAACACTACACAGCTGCTGCCTTTGTACTGGTTCCTCTTGTTCCACATTTCTCATGCGTTCCTCTCCCCCACCCCCTTTTTAACCATATCGTGTGTGTGCATGCATAGTCATGTATGTGAAGGTGCATGCGTACATACGTTGGAGGCCAGAGCTCTACCTTGGGCATCTTCCTCAACTGCTTTCCACCTTCTGATTTAAGATGGGGTCTCTCACTTCTACCACTAATTTGGTTTGGATAAGCTGGCTGATCAGCAAGTCCAGGAACCCCCTCTTCCCCCAGCTCCCCCTCCTGATGGCTAGGATCACAAGCCTACACTGCCATGCCCGGCAACGTTCTGATATATGTTCAGGGGGTCAAACTCGGGTCCTCACGCGTGCACGGCAAGCATTTTACTCACTGAGCTGTTTTCCCAGCCCTCTTAGCTTATCTTCTAATTGCTTCTTAGTGTATCCTCTCTGTCCTATTTTGGAAATTATATACTCTCTCTGCTGTGTTAGTGGTGACTCCAGTAATTAAGGCATGCATTCTTAACTTGCCAGAGTCGAAACATAATAAAAACCTCTCTCTTCCTCCAAGCTAGCAAGGCAGCTTTCTGAGCTCTGCTCTCCTCACACCCTCCCAACTTGTTGCTTATCTGGTACTTGTCTCCCACCACCACCATTTTCCGCAGCAGAAGTGTTTAAGGATGCCACCCTGATGTTCCCAGAGTCTAAGAACTGCCCTTTACCTACGTGAGGCCTTCAGCCTGTGTCTACACCCCACTGAGGAGCTGTCGAATTTCGCAACCTCAGAACCAAGGAAAATGTCCTAACTTTTGTCTTAAGGTGGATAGCTATGCTTGGCCTTCCATGTTGGCAGTGTTCTTTGTTAACAATGTCTGTGGATTAATTGGTATAAAAATTAACAGTATTTTTTAAATTAAAAATTTTAAAGCCTTTTCATACCTTTCTTTCCCCATTCAACCTGCCTGTGTCTCCCCAACTCCCCTTCAGGCTAACAGCCTCTTGTTCTTTAATTTTTATCATCTCCCCCCACCCCACACACACATGTATAGAAATACACCCTGCTGGGTCCACTCAGTGTTGTTTGCATATATGTTTTTAGATATGTACGAAAGGGCTGGTCCCCCAAATCCCGCTCCTCTCAGCAGCCATCAATAGCTCTTCATTCAGGGGTGGAGCCTGGTGAGATTCTCAGCTGGTGTTGTCACTATGTAAGTCTTGCTTAGGCAGCCTATTTGTGAGATGCCCTGGTTGTCTGGCTCTTAGAATGTTTTCGTTTCCTCTTCTGAGATAGCCCCTGAGCCTTAGAGGGGCTGTTTTGTTCTGAGATAGCCCCTGAGCCTCAGCTGTAGGGCTGTGCTGAAGATACACTAGTTGCTATTGGGCTTCCCACAGTGGGTTGTTCTGTGAATTTTGACCGGGCGGGAACTTGTCTGATGGTCTTCCTCAACTCCAAGAGCCTGCATCTTTGATGAGAGTGAGAGCTGTCTGTAGGACACGCACATTAGAGGAAACACACACTCTGGACATTTGCACACGCAATGCCATTATTCTGTGTCTAATCTCCCTCCAGTGTTGAAGGATTCTCACACATTCTAACCACAGCAGCTCTAGTGCTGTCTCTGGCGGCGTGTGTGTGTGTGTGTGTGTGTGTGTGTGTGTGTGTGTGTGTGTGGTGACTTCCATGTGGCTGCGCTTTTCACACCTGCTCCTCCAAAAGACTAACTCCTTTCTTGTAATGTGGCCACTAGGGAAAACTTTAGAAGTGGATTGAGTAGCGTCTGGAAAAGCCTGGGATAAAACTGGACTCTCTGAACATAGCAGACAATGAGGACTACTGAGAACTCAAGAACAATGGCAATGGGTTTCTGATCCTACTGCACGCACTGG
>NC_022012.1:91804810-91841467 GCF_000317375.1 Microtus ochrogaster
CCCGGGAGCGTGTGCTCTAGCCCACCGAGCCATCTTGCAAGTCCCAAGACTTGATGAAAGAGGTTCTCTTGCATTTGCATTAAGCACACTTCTGAAAACTAAGAGGAGTGAGGTCCGTGGGACATACCTTGGCTAAGGGTTCCCACTGGAACTTGACAAATGACTGTGTAGAAACATACAGAGCATATTAGTGTTCTAGGTTTGCTATAACAAATTATCACAGGTTAGGCGGCTTAAAGAGCAGAAATGCATTCTCGTCCCTTCCGTTTAGAAGCCCAGACATCTAAAACCACGGCTGTGGGGGTGCTATGCTGTCTCTGGCATCTAGGGGAGAGGCCTCATCTCCCGCATCATCTCCTGGCTTCTGAGGAATGTCAGCCGATTTTTACACTCCTTTGCTAGCAGCTGGCTCTGTCTTCACACGGTTTCCTTTGCATGTGCACTGCCCCTTCGCAGTCTCCCCGCTGTGGATGTTCAAATCTCCCCCCTGTATAACACCAGCCACAGTGTTAGGGCCTATGTGATCGAGTGTGGCCTCATCTTGACTTGGTTATCCCCGCAAAGAACCCGCTTCCAAATAAAATATTCACAGTCTCCTGGGTTAGGATCTCAAGAGATCTTTTGGGAGAACACAGTTCAGTCAAATTGGGGCAGCAGATAAGATGAGAAATACTGTCATAGTTACTGTCAGCTGTCAACTTGACGTATCTGGGAAGTAAAATCTCAAACGAGGAACTGACTTCCTAAGACTGGCCTGTGGCCATGTTTGTGAGGCACTTTCTTGATTTCTAGTTAATGTAAGGGGGCTCGGCCCATTGTGGGTGGTGCCATGCCTGGGCAGGTGCCCTGGGTTGTGTAAGAAAGGAAGTGGGCAAGTCTGTAAGCAGAATTCCTCCCTGGTCTCTGCTTCAGTTCCTGTTTCCAGGTTAGCTTCTGCCTTGACTTCCCCTGCTAATGGACTATAAAGTGTAGTACGGAATGAACTCATTCTTCCTCAAATGCCTTTTTGATCAGTGTTCTATAGTGACGGAGAAGAAAACTAGACCAGATACCTTTGAGAATAACACCATCTAGTTTGTAAAATCCAGTCAAATATTTGGGAACTTATATTTTTGGTTGTGAGCCTAGCATTAGCGGCTGAGCCATCTCTTCCAGCCTGATATTCGGGAACTTGTAATTCTTTCACAACACACTGTAAAAATAAACCAGTCCCCAGGCTGTCTGTCTGCCCAGCTGTCTGTCTACCCACTGTCTCGTAAAACTTGTGTGGATACGATTTCAGACAGCTTCTGCCTTGACCGCATGGGATTGAGATGTCGAGAGTACTATGCAGTCAGTATCTGTGTTTTTTGGATCAGGGGCACCAGGGGGTGAGCGCCGATGGACTGAACACACCTTTCAGATGTGTCACAGGAGAGAGTTTGGCGTGTGCCCTCTGTGTTTCCATCATCACCTTGTTATCGTGTGTCTGGGGATGCCGGCAAACCCCAACAAGTACCTTGAAATGTTCTGGCCATTGGTGGGCTGATGGTGACAGAGAAAGGAGGGATTTGCATCTGTGAGAACAAAGTCCCTACGCTTTGTGCCTATACAAACAGAAAATCTTACCAATCAACACAGCCAATGAATTGACCTGAGCTCTTTGATTATGGCTAGGAATGTCTCGAGAGTTAACAGAAGATGGTAACTGCCATTAAGATTCCTCATGTCCTATGTAGTCGAAGGATGGCTAATCTTCACTGTCAACCTGACAGGAGTCAGAATCATCAACAAAACACATCTCTAAGTGTGCCAGTAAGGATGTGTCTAGAGTGCTTTAACTGAGGAAAGGAGACTTGTTTTAGGTGCGGGCAACATCATCCCATAGGGGAGACTAAGCTGGGCATCAGCGTTCATCTCTCTCTGCCTCATGACTCTGGGCACGATGTGCCCTGTCAACTCATGCTCCTGCCACTGTGCCTTTTCACCACAAAGGACAGTGTACCCTAAAATTGTGAGTCAAAAGAAATCCTTCTGTAAGTGACTTCTGTGGGGAATTTTGTCATGCCAACAAGAAAAGTATCATGTAGTTCTGCTATGTTTTCTGTGGTGACAAACACCATGACCCAACACAACCTGAGGAGGAAGGGGTTTACTTGGCTTATTGCTTACATTTCTTTATTGAGGGAAGCCAAGGCAGGGCCAGGAGGCAGGAACTGAAGCAGAGACCATGGACGGATGCTTTTTGCCAGATTGCTCTCTCTGACTCATGCCTAGCCAGCTTTCTTATAACCGAGGGCCTCCTGACCAGTGATGGTTATGCCCACGATGGGCCGGGTAGCCCTTAGACTTTAACCATCAATCAGTGCAACTCCTCACAGCCATGACCACAGGTCAACATGACGTGGGCAGTGCCTCAGTTGAGGCTCCCTCTGCCCCAGTACTTTCAGTTGTGTCAAGCTGACAATAAAACCTCACCAGGATGCACCTTCTGAGCGCCAACTCGTCTATGGGGCTCACCTCACTTCATCTCCTATTCTTGGAGGAATGGTTGCTGTATAATAGGAACTTCAGAAAATATTTGCTGGATGGATAAAATCTATGGTCACAATCTTTCATCTACCAGATTTTTCTCAAAATATCCATTTGCTTTTAATTATACTAACTATGGGGTCCTGGCCCCATGGGACAGTGATGTCCTTCTTAAAGTTCTATTATGAGCCACAAAACTGAATCTACAATGTAATCAAAGTCTGTCTTTGTCACCTCACAGAAGGAAGACGTGGACATGCAATGTCATCTTCCCCATCTAATGGGTCAGAGCACCACTAAGATTCAAGCATGATACTTGAGAGCTGTACACAGCATCTAGTCTGTTTCTGTCTCCAAACTTTACGAGCAGAGAAACCGAGGTTCATGGGGGGACCAGTCTTAGCCACAGCTAGCCAGGCAATCAGTGAAGAGGGCTGGAGAGATGGCTCGGTGGTTAAGAGCACTTCCTGCTCTTGCAGAGGACTTGAATTTGGTTTCCAGCACCCACACCAGGCAGTTCACAAGCATCAGTAACTCCAGCTCCAGGAGATCCAATGCCCTCTCCGGCCTCTGCACTCACATGTACTTATATGTATATTTTATAACTTATAAAAATTAGAACTAAGCCACCCAGCCCCTAGGACAGTGCTTCCTCTGGCCGCGGCCACAGTCAAGTTCTGATTGTAAATCATCAGGAGCCCTGAGAGCGAGGGAGAAGCAGCTCAGGCACATGTTAGTATCATACAATTAAGAGAAAACCCATACAGTGATACTTTAAGATATAATTCTAGGGGCTGGGGAGAGGTCTGTTTGTAAACAAGCATGGGGACTTGAATTTGACCCCCCCCAAGACTGATTTAAAAATAGCAGGCACTCGGAGTGCACCTGTAATCTCAGACAGGGCATGCAGAGGTAAGGGGACCCCTAGGGCTGTTGCCCAGCCAGCCAAATGTGTGTGGAGAGCATCAGCGAGAAATGTCATCTCAAAGAGTGCCCGAAGAGTGACATCAGAGCCTGCCATCCAACCTCCAAATGCACATGTACCTGTGTACACACTAACACACACACACACACACACACACACACACACACACACACACAAAACATATGTTACTCTCGCCTACCTTTAAAAATATACATTTTTTCTCACAGGTGTTGCCCAGCAGCTGTGACCATGCAATCATGCAAACCTAAATTAGTAACACCATCCCTACCCAATGTGGTTTCTCTAAGGCTACCTGAGACCATTGGAAATGTCCTTGCCCTGTGTCCCTAGAAGTTCTGGTTCTGAGAAGTTGGCTACGGTAAATCACATCGCTCATCACAACCAAAATAAACGGGGCAGTGACGTTTAATGGAAATTTGGAAGGGCTGCCAAAGCAGAGATGTGTTTTTTTGTCTTTTGATTCCTATTGGTATGGGGGCTTTCTCAAGGATGTCCCCATTCAGCTCTGACACAGTGACCAGTGGCATGCATTGGTGAGGCTGAGTGCCACCCCTAGAGGGAAGGAGTTCACAGCAGAGGAAGACATTTGAACCTGCCCCGTGCATGCCGGAGTGTCTTCACTGAGGTCCAGGGCTGTTCCCCTCCTTACTGGTGACTTCGTCTTCATTTTGCATTGAGCTGGATGTACTAATGTTGACCCCGTCACTCAGGCCCCTGGTGACACTATCATAGGATGGTGGGAAAGATGTGGCAGAAGCAGTTTCTGATTTGTCTGGGAGCCCTCCACCATCATTTGCCATGAATGGAACATAGCCTTCACCAGGGAGTGGTCCGTCCTCCTCTTCAGCCCTGGGTACGCTAAGGGAGTTGGAGAGCGTTAAGGAGCGTTGTAACATATAGCTCCGATAGGCCTTTTGAATGACAGTGGCTGAGATGGCTTCCTGCTTCCATCGGAGGGTGGTTGCTATTGGTTCATAGGACTCTTTGGAAAGATTAGTGGCCATAAATTTCTCTTCCATATTAGTCTTCAGAGAATCCAACTCTCCAGATTCTCCCAAGACATTCTTCGTGAAGGCAAAGAGGATGTCCAAACAGTGGATCTTATCTCCAGGGACCAGTGGCAGGTCCATCTGGATCAATATGTTCTGGTTTGGCTTTGGGATTCTAAGAGGGCCGGAGAGTGTGTCTGCAAAGTCCGAGAGGGCAGAAAAGGCAATGAACTGAGTGGCCTTGGGGTCGAACTTCTCCCAGGTCTCATAAAACATGTCAAAGTCATCCTCACTCAGAGGCTCTGTGCTCTCTTCCGTGGCCACATTGAAGTTCTCCAGGATCACAGCAATGTACATGTTGACCACGATGAGGAAGGAGATGATGATGTAGGTGGTGAAGAAGACGATGCCCACTGCTGGGCTCCCACAGTTCCCCCGGGAGCCATTGCTGTTGGGCAGATTGGGGTCACAGTATGGGGGCCCTGTGTTGAGGATGGGGCTGAGGAGGCCATCCCAGCCGGCTGATGTGGTGATCTGGAAAAGGCACAGCATGCTGTTGCCGAAAGTCTTGAAGTTGAACATGTCGTCAATACCAGCCTCTTCCACAACATTGGCGAAGCTGGCCATGCCAAAGATGGAGTAGATGAACATGACGAGGAAGAGCAGGAGCCCAATGTTGAAGAGGGCGGGCAGGGACATCATGAGGGCGAAGAGCAGCGTGCGGATCCCCTTGGCCGCTCGGATCAGCCTGAGGATGCGGCCGATTCTGGCCAGACGGATGACCCGGAAGAGTGTCGGGGAGAAGTAATTTTCAAGTGACGTAAGGATTGCAGAAAACACCAGGCCTGCAACACGGTGGAAAATTATTAATTAGTGTCTCAAACCATGAGCTCTGGTTAAGTTGGCTATGAGCATGTGTCCTCCTCTTTTCTCAGTATAGACACCCATATTTGAAGAGTCTGGGCCTTAGCCTGACCTGCTCATTAGTAACTGTCCGTGGTGGTAACCATTCCTCCCTCAGGCTATTTTTTGACCTTTCTACTATGTTCTTATCATTCTCCCAACCCAGAACAACTTATTAGTCAGCCTGTAAAACCCTGTCGTCTTCAACACACCATGCATGTGTGGGAATATCACACAGTGAATCCCATTAATTTGTTCAGTTGATACATGTCAATCATTATAATAAACAACCGTCTCTCTTCCACAGCCAAGTTCAGCCGGAAATGACTGTATCTCCTCCACACGCCCACAATGCTTTGCTTCCAACGTGACATAGCCCACCACATTCATTTCCCCACCCTGGTTCTGTGCTCCGGATAGGTTAGGACCCTCTCTGATTTGTCCCCTTATTTCCTACTGTGAAGATTGACTCAGTTCCTGGCACACGGTCCCACAGATAATTGTATGGAACTCACATTAATTATAAGGAGGCCTAGGAGTTGGGCGACTTGCTGACAGATAAACAAGAAGGTTCTGAATGGCCAGCTGTCTACACAATGGTTTTAATTTATCTCCTTCATTCCCAGCTGTACTTGAACTCTATGTTAGAGTCTGGAGATAGGATTTTTCAGGGTCAGTTATGCCCTGTAATCCTAAGCATGAGAAGGGAAGAAAGATGAAGGATGCATGTACCACTACATGGCATCTAATGTGAGATCATGTATATGTCAAGTGTGCATCCATGAATTTAATATGAGATCATTTATATGCCATGTACACATCTATGACATCTAATGTGAGATCATGTATGCATCATGTATACATCTATGACATCTAATGTGAGATCATGTATGCATCATGTATGCATCTATGACATCTAATATGAAACAATGTATACATCATGTATGCATATATGACATCTGAGATCATGTATAGATCATGTGTGCATCTTTAGTTTTCTCGGGATTGTTCAGAAGAAACAGAGAATACAAACTTCCAACAATAAATGTCTTTCTGGTCTGAAGGCAGGATGGGGGAAAAGAAGAAAGATGGGCAGGTGATTCTTCAGGTGGTTTGAAATCTGCGTCTCTAGGGATTCCTGCCCAGTGCTATGTAGGAACCGGGAACTGTTAGCAAAAAGCCCTCACCATAGGGCATGTGGTTTTTCTGTATCGTCGATATGGATATTCATAAAGCAACTCCCATCAAAATGTCCTCTCGACTCTCTTATTTTGAAAGACAGATGAAACAAAACAAACAAATGAAAACCAAAACTCATTAGCCAATCGACATCAGAAGCTTCTGTTGCACTCAGTCACAGAGAAGTCATAGAGGACAAATCTCCGTAGAGTTCTTCTCATTTGCTGCTGTCTGCTTGACGTTTTTGAGGGAGTGTCCCTCCACAGCCCAGACTGATCTCAAAGTCACAATATTCCTCCTGCCTCAGCATCTCAAGGGCTTAGATTATAGGCATGCAACACCATTCCCAGCCAATAGGGTGGGTCTCGCACTAACAAACCAATGAACTGATTGATTAGGAGAAGACTTTCAGAGGCAACTGATATGTCTATGGTATTGACAGTGGAAATACTTTCGTGGTCATACAAACCTCAAATCTGACAGGTTGTATATATTAAATACATGTGTATTTTTTGGTATGTCAATCTTAATAAAGATATTTTAGAAAATCCACCAGCAATACCAAGATAAAGCAAAGCCAGATTAAAGCCTCAAACAAATAAATGCAACCCAATCCTTTGTTTTGCCACCAGGGTAGGGCAAGTGATGAATTGCTGTCAGTTGTATGGAGATGCCATTAGCTCTTGATAGTAAATCAATGGGAAATTAAGCCCACAGCTGGCTGTGCACTGACACAAGCAGTAGGTGGGTCAGAATATAACTGGCAAAGATATTTTTATGATTCAATACAAAGTTGGTGAGTCAGGATGTGTCCTGTCAAGAGTCAAGCAGCAGCTAAACAACTAGTCCTGGGACAATGTGACAGTCTTCATTGTCAACTCGGCTGGATTTAGAATAACCTGGACACAGTTCAGACGTGTCTCAGGACCTTTCTGAGAAGCTTAGCTTTTAGACCAACCCTAAATGTAGGTGATGCCATCCCATGGGCTGGGGTCCTGGACTGAATGAAAAGGAGGAAGTGAGATTTACACCAGCATCCATTACTCTCTGCTTCCTGACTGGGGATTCAACCTGATCTCACACCTCATGCTATCGCTGCTGGGTCACCCCACCACAGTGACTACATCCCTTCTTAAATCATGAGCCCAAAGTGGTCATTCACTCTTCAGTGACTAGTTGGGTATTTGGCAGCAGCAGTTGGAAGAGTAACTGATACAGACAGTTTCTCAGTTGTTGTGGGAGGGAGCTAAGTCATCAGAAGAACGCAGGCTGGTCTAAGTTCCGATCTGCCTCCTGCAGAGTGTGTTACTGCATAACATTCCGAATCTCTGAGGCTCCATTCTAAATGGGTAAGATAAGGTCAACGGCACCTCCTTCAAAGGGGCTGCCAATCTGGGGCACCTAACCCAGCTCAGAACTCAGTAAGCAATCAGTTAGAGTGACTCCATTTCTCAATCCAGATTCCGACTCTAGACACCACTGCACCCAAAATATAGAACCTTCAACAAGACTCCAGTGTCTTTACAGCATTGATCTCATTGCATTGAGCCCTTCACTTTTCTGTCACCCATGATCACACAATGAAGCCCACCGACTGTCTTCTTTTCCTGAGAACACCATGGGGCATTTGGAAGTCTTCTGCCTTTGGAAGACCACACAAATTGGGCTCTTCTAACCCGTACCAAGTGTTTTGAAAAAACAAGCTGAGGCTGGGGCGACGGCTCAGTGGGTAAGGTCCCACAGAGCCGGGTGTGGAAGTGTGTGCCTGTAATCTCAAGGCTCTTACAGCAAGATGGGAGGCAGAGACAGGAGAATCCCCCACAGTTTGCGGGCCGGCTAGCCCGGTGTATGAAGCAGAGGACAATAAGGGACTCTGGATCAAACAATGTGGAAGGTGAGGGCTGACACAGAGGAGCCCTGACCTCCATCATGGTACACATGCACCTGCACACATGCACACACATATGCACACAGAGTTTTACAAGTGAGTTGGCTGCTTCCTTGGTTTTAAAATAATAGCTAAACAACCCCAAGCAGGAATGAGGCTCCCCAGGCCATGGCTGCCACTCACTCCCAATGGACAGGATGACCACGATGAAGTCAAACACATTCCAGCCGTTGGTGAAGTAGTACTGCCGCAGGGCGATCATCTTCAGCACACACTCGCCCGTGAAGACGGCCACGAAGAACTGGTTGATCCCACCCAGGACCTTGGTCTTCTCTTCACTCTGGTCGTCAGTCTCCACCATCATGGTGACCATGTTGAGGCAAATGAGGACCATAATGGCGATGTCAAAAGCTTGCCTGGTCACAATGTCAAACACAAAGCCCTGGTACTTATTCTGAGAAAGAAAGGACAGTGTCAGGCCAGCCTGTTCTAGTCTCCTGAATCCAGCACCTCATTATGAGAGCTCTTTAGGCTCCAGTCTTGGGCATCCTTGGCTTCTGACCCCATCCTTTTCCCTTGATCTCTCCAGCCTGCGAGTTGACTTGTGTGTAATGTTTGCTAATTATGTGCCTCTACCCCAAACTGCAACGTCTCTGAGGGCAGGAACTGTGTCCATCTTGCTTACAGCTCTGAGTCTAGTGTCTGCATAGTGCCTGCCATGGAATTTGTGTGAATGGAAGATAGAATGAGCATCTGCGAGTCAACCTCCCGACTAGCTTGACTAATCCTGTACAGAGTCACTTACAGAGTGGCACCAGGGGTGGGGCCAAAGAACCTGCTATAGCCTTACCAGGATGCTTCAGAAGCTTCCAAGTGGGCAAAGGGAAGCTGCCACAAGGCTGATGCCCCCTGCTGCTTCACAGCACAGGGGGTTTGCTGCCCTGCTGGGTTAGAGCAGAGAACCTGACCACAGAGGGCCTGGCTCTTGGCTTGACTGTTGGCTGCTGTCCTGGGAGGGGAGTGGCTTTGCTGAGCCACTAAGTCCTCATGTGTCATCGTGAAAATGGAAAGAAAACTAACTAAACCAAACAAGCCTCAGATGAGGGTTAGATATTCCAACGTTTGGCTGTTCCTGGCTCAGCCTGTGGGCGGGGCTCACATCTCGGCAACCCTCTGTGTGCTTAGAGACTATGGAGGGTGAATGATAACGTGACAGACAGATGTAGAATCCCAGGAGCAGAGCCAGGCAGTGAGGTCTACTCTCCTCCTCATGGGGAGGACTGACCCAATGCCGTCACTGGAGGACATGGAGGGTCCGGGCTAAGACTTCATTGGAAGCAATGGTAGCCACCTACACTTCCTACTCTGATCATGTTGCCTGGAATTCCAACACTAGCCCCATGCCTTCATATCTATGGGATACTGTTTGAGATTGAGCCCACCCTATCCCAGGGACAATGAGAGGAAGAAGCTCCAGTGACTTGTGGGCTGGAGAGGCCAGAGAAAAAATATCAAAAGTTTGATTATTCTAAACAGAGTGGTCCAAACACAGGACTCTCTGGCTCATCATTGCTGTGAGGTCAGTGAAGGCCACGGAACTCAGCACTGTCGTGGGGGCCAGGAAAGGCCACGGAACTCAGATGCTTGCTTCTATAAACCTTGACATGAACCCATTCACTGGGCACAGCCTTTATCCCAAATTGTTTAATTCTGAGCCTGCTCCCACCCACTGGAGTTTGTGCATGTGTGGGTGCTTGTGTGTGTGTGTGTGTGTGTGTCCTGAGAGGCCTGCAGAAAGCCTTGCACTCTCTTGCTCAGACTTATCCAAAAGCAGTTATTTTCATCTTATGGGATCTGGAAGGAACATTCCACCCTATAGAGCTGGAGCCGCCCGCCATTCCTGATCAGGGCTTTGTCAGAGATGTTTGAACAGCCTCAGATCGACACACATTGTTTACAAATAAAGTATGCTGAAGATGAGAAATCTCCCTTTTCCTCCTGCAAACGTTCTGACGCCTTGTACTCACTCACCAAGCCTGGAGTAACTTATCTAAGGACCACGCTTAGAAATTCTAACTACTCTTTCTATTCCATGATTGTTTCCAAATCCACAATGGAACCTTCAGTTGTTGGGAGATGCAGAGCTCGTCAGACAGGCTTATTTGAGGCACCCGTAGGAGCTGTTTTCACTTCATTTAAACTTCTCATCTTTGGGGGCCTGGGAACCTCATCACTTCCACCCCTGAACGTGTCCCGATCTCCTCCGTACAGCGATGCTCAGGCGTCTACTCCATCCACTTCCACCCCTGAACTTCTGAATCAACAAACCTCTTCTGATACAGAGAAACTCAGGGGCTCACCCTGGGCCGCGGGATGGGCTTCTGGGGCTTCTTGGAGCCCAGCTTCTTCATGGCGTTGTAGTACTTCTTCTGCTCCTCCGTCATGAAGATGTCCTGGCCCCCTAGGTAGAGGAGAGGGACACACCAATGTTATTAAAAATAACGAGATCTCCCAGAGATGCCAAAGCCAGAGTGCTGAATAGCAAAGACCTTTTCATCTTCTCTGCAGGAAGGATCAGGGATGTCTGGACTGAGAGGGGATGAACCCGTTGCAGACTCCCTGCCTGGGTGTCTGCAGCCAGATGCTCTACCCAGCACCATGCCCACTAAACTCTGAGAGGAGCACCTCGATATGAGCCACTGGCTGGGCTTCTTGAGCAAAGCTGATTTCTGTCCTACAGTACGAGAGTGAAGAGGGCTTGGGAAGAGGAGACTATGTAGGCACAATGAGAAAACCTCTTATACCTTTAGCATTCATATTTTATATTAGAAATATAAATAAGTGTTTGGGATTAGGTTTCTATGAAGCCAAGGAAAGTATGGAGGCAAGAACCTTCTTTTCCATTTCAAGAGGGTTGGGACTCTGCCAGTGCCCGAGGCCTTGGCCCTTCCTGAGATGTCCTAACTCAGGCCACTGGGGGATTAAAGTTCTAGAGTCCCAGGTGCTGGAGCCTTTATCTCCCTGGTTGTACTTAATGAGGCGTCATCTGTGTGGGGTCACTTGGCTCCAGCTGAGAAGACCAAGGTTACTTTACTAGATGATGGGGAACCTAGGGAAGCATTGATGACACTGCAAATAGAGCTTCCCCAGCAGTGGCAGCATCAGGCACCAGACAGTGGTGAGGACCAAACCCAGGGGACAAATATCAGCTTGGCGCTACAGACAGGAAGTGCTGTATCACTGGCTTTTAGCCACAAGGCCACAGCTGTCCAAGGGGTCGGAAGTGCAGGATTCATTACCACGGCCGAGACACTCGAGCCCCACTTATCTTTTTTTTCTGTTGATTGAAGTTGTCAATTATGACCCCAACAAAGAGATTCAGCGTAAAGAAGCCACCAAAGATGATGAAGACGACGAAGTATATGTACATGTACAAGCTGTACTCCCACTGAGGCTGGCTGTTGATCTGTGGTGGAGACAGGGAGACGTGAGGAGGCGCGTGCCTTAGGTTTCCCCTGAGAGCCAACCCTGAGTCAAGGCCCCGGTGCTTTATCCTGTAAAGCAGGATTGCCTGAGGGGTTGGGAGAAGCAACAGATGACAAAAGGCTGGTGGAGGGGTATTATTTACTAGCTAGGCCACACTGTAGGCAACTGAAGCTCCATCCTGGCGAGAACACACCCCAGTGTGGGCCCACTAAGGAACAGAGAAGCTGTAAGCCTTGTCTATCAGCTTCTGAGACTTATTAATGAGAGTTGCCTGGAAATGTTCCATCCCCTGTCCTGCTGGGAGAAGCCACTGAGTAACATCTGATGGACTGAAGAATCACTTCAAGCAGAGGATGGAAATCCCAGAGGACTCCAAGGGTTGAGAGGGCCGGTTGGACATCAGTTGTGCCTACCATGGCAGGAAGGGACCTTAGCCGTCAGCCATATTACCGCTTAAGACTGGAATGTGAAACAGCTTCCGCTTCACTAGTGTTTGGACACTGGGGCCCCATTTGGTGCCGCCATTTGGGAAGGCTGTGTAAGTTTTAAGACTGAAAGTCTTGCTGGAAGAAGCATTATTTCCTGTCCACTCTGCTTCCTCACAGACTGCAATGTGACCAGCTGCCTCCCGCTCTTGTCATGTTTTCCAGGCCATGAGAGGCCAGACCTCCTTTGAACTGTCAGTCAAAACAAGCCCTCCTTTCCATTCCTTCTTGTCAGGTCATAGCAACAAGAAAAGTAACGAATAAAACCACCGCTGTCCTGCTGTCTGTCCATGTTCTCAACAGTGAGCGATAGACGTACTCGAGAAGCCAGCCCCCAAACATAGCAGCTGGATGCTGCTACAGGGATAGGCTGTGGGAAGCTGTGTAAGCCTGAGTCTTCTGGCAGGATGGCTATTTAAATCTCATCCCAGATACAGTCAGCATCCCAGATACAGGACACAGAGCGGAAGGCTATGGGTGCCGGGAGCTGAGACTCACCTCTCCGGAATCCACAGCAGCATACATAATTTCCATCCAGCCTTTGAAGGTTGCCTGGAAACAAGAAGTGGAGGACAATTAGCATCTGTCCATCTTACTGGATCCTTCCTAGTCCATGGTGGCTCAGGGAAAGGGAGCAAGATGTGAAGAGACTTGGGGAGGAGAAAGCATAGGCAGAAAGGGAAGGAAGTCTCTGGGTGACTGGACCAAACTCACATGATTTCATGTAACCCAGAATAGTGTGGTATTGAAGACCTGGAACTTTCTAGAATATGGCCTCAGCTGGGACTCTAGTCATTATAGAGACAACTGGCACAAGCTGTTCTATGCTCTGCTGGGGCTGCCATTTTCTCAATCAGTTCCCCAGATAATGTACATGACATAAGAATAGGTACACATGTTTTAAAAAGTTATCCTGGATTTTTTGTTTTTCCATATGAAGTTGAGTACTGTTTTTTCAAGGTCTGTAAAGATTTGTGTTGGGATTTTAATGTGGATTGTATTAACTCTATAGATTTCTATTGTTAAGTTGGACATTTTTCATGTTAATCCTACTGATCCATGAGTATGGGAAATATTTCCATCTTCTGTGTATTCTCCAATGTTTTTCAAAGACTTAAAGTTATTGTCATGCAAGTCTTTCACTTGCTTGGTTACAGTTATACCAAGGTATTTTATGTTATTTGTGGCTATTGTGAAGGGTGTTTCTTTCTCTGATTTCTTTCTCAGCCTGTTTATTGTTTGTATATGTAGAGGGTTACTGATTTTTTTAGAGTTAATCTTGTATCCAGCTACTTGACTAAAGGTGCTTATCAACTATAAGAGTTCCCTGGTAGAAATTTTGGGGTCACGTATGCATACTATCATCTCACTGTGAATAATGATACTTTGACTTCTCCCTTTCCAATTTGGATCCCCTAGGTCTCCTTTAGTTGTCTTACTGCTCTAGCCAGAACTTCAAGAACTATGTTGAATAGCTATGGAAAGAGTTGACAGTCTTGTCTTGGTCCTGATTTTAGTGTAATTGCTTTGAGTTTCTAACCTGGAAACAACCTAGATGCCCCTCAACTGAAAAATAGCTAAAGAAAATGCTGTACATTTACATAATGAAGTACTACTCAGCTGTTAAAAACAATGACATCATGGAATTTGCAGGGAAATGAATGAAACTAGAAAAAAATCATCCTGAGTGATGTTGTGGGATATTTGTACACTGTGTGAATATATATTGCTATGATTGCTTTAATAAAGAGCTGAATGGCCAATAGCTAGGCAGGAGGTATAGGCAGGACTTCCAGGAAGAGAGAGGGAGTAGAAGGAGGAATCGAGGCACATGAGAGAGATGCCAAGAGATGCAGAACAAGCAAGACATACAGGAAGAACAGTAACAGTCACACGTCATGTGGCAGCATGTAGGCGAATAGAAATGGGTTAATTTGTAAGAACTAGTTAGGAACAAGCCATAGCTAAGGCCAAGCTTTCATAACTGATAATAAGTCTCCATGTCATGACTTGGGAGCTGATTGGTGGGACAGAGAAAGACTCACTATAGAGTGAGGTAGCCCAGATCTAGAAAGACAAACATGGTATGTACTCACTTATAAGTGGACTTTAGTGGTAAAGTAAAGGAGGACGATACTACAACCCACAGATCCAGGGAGGCTAAGTAGCGAGGAGGGCTCAAGAGGGGACACTTGGATCTCCCTGGGAAGGGGAAGTAGAAATTTCACGGGTGGACTGGGGGTGGAAACATAAGGGATCAGGTAGGGGAGGGATGGAGAGGGAGAGTACTGAGAGACATGACTGGAAAAGGGGGTCATTCCATGATCAGGTAGAAGCCTGCTGCAAGGGAAGCTCTCAGGAATCTACAAGGATGACCCCAGCCAAGACTCCAAGCAATATGGAGTGTGTAGCCTAAACTGGCCATCTCCTGTGACCAGGCAAGACTTCTGGTGGAGAGATTGGGACACCAACCCAACTATATAACCTTCGACCTACAGTCTGTCCCGCCTGTAGGATGTGTCGAGGTAAGTGCGGCACAGAGATTATAGGAGTGGCCGAGCAATGGCTGTACAGCCCGAGACCCACACCACAAGTGTGAGCCCACCCCAGCATTGTCTGGAGCACCAGGACATGGAGGCTGGATGGTCCAGAGCCCTAGGGCAGAGCCAAACATGACTGGAGAAGAAAATGTCAATGAAATGATGCCTAACGATATTCTGCTGTACTCATAGGTGGGTGCCTAGCCGTCATCAGAGAGCCTTCATCTAGTAATGGATGGAAACATGCAGAGACCCACAGCCAAATATTAGGCCCAGCTTCGAGAATCCTGCTGAAGAGAGGGAGGAAGGATTGTAAGAGCCAGAGGGGTCAAGGACATTACCAGAAAATGCACAGAATCAACTAACCTGGCTCAGAGGAACTCACAGAGACTGAACTGACATCCTGGACACCTGCCTGGAAATGACCCAGGCCCTCTGCATATATGTGGCAGTTGTATAGCTTGGTCCTCTTGTGGGGCTCCTGACAGTGGGAGCAGGGGTTATCTCTGACTCTTTTGCTGGCTTTGGGACCCCATTTCTCATACTGGGTCGCCTTGCAAGCCTTAATACCAGGATGTACTTAGTCTTACTGCAACTTGTTATCCCATGCTTTGCTGATGTCCATGGGAGGCCTGCCATGTGGTTGCTAGGAACTGAAGTCAGGACCTCTGGAAGAGCAGCCAGCACCCTTAACCTCTGAGCCATCTCTCCAGCTCCCCTTTTCTGAACAGAAACAAAGGAGGAGTGGTTTGTCCATTTTTCTCATGAAGCCACAAGTCCTGCATCCAGTTCTGACTGTGATTTCCAGGGGTTAAGCGCAGTGCCTAGCAGACCACAGCTACAGAGACTGTTTGTTCCCTGAATGCATGAACAGAGGGGGATATTGAGGAACTCACAGGCAAACAGATGTCACAGATGTGTAAGTAGCTGTAACCACACTTCAACAAACACAGTGCTGGACGAAAATGTGGATGTAGACAGACGAGGTACAAATGAATAGTGTGAATGTGCTTCACTGCTATCACCAATATTATCCACCATTGCAGAAACCTTAATTAGCTATAATTCGTTATCGTACAGGACATAATGGGAAGTGAAAGATGGAGCTGTGTGGACTTGCCTGTTCTGGGCATCCTGTCGCTTGGATGGCTCACCTTTTAGCCTTCCATCTCAGGCAGACTTAGCCAGCATTAGCCCTGTGAGCTCACACTCCCCAGTGAGGGCCTCTAGTCTAGTGGTGTCCATGGAGATAGAGACTGACTCCAGCTTAAGCTCAGTGCTGCCTCCTGTGATGTCTCTATGTAGCATCGCCAGGAAGAACCTGGAAGCTCCCTTTACTAAATAGCCAAAGGAATGGAAATGATGGATTCAGGGTTGACTCACCACCTGAAGAAGAGCCAGGTAACCCATAGCAACATTGTCAAAGTTGACTTTCACGTTGACCCAGAAGTAGTGGCCGGTGTAGTTTTGGTTGCAACAGTCAGACTTATTTGTCACAATGGTTGAATTCACAATAGAAAACAGATTATCGCTGGTATCGATGCACTTTGAAAATTTCCCCGCGAAGAAGTTCACGCCCATGATGCTGAAGATGAGCCAGAAGATGAGGCAGACGAGGAGGACGTTCATGATGGAGGGGATGGCGCCCACCAGCGCATCCACCACTACCTGGTGGGAAACAGAAAAGGACCTGAAATCCCCCAAATGTCACTTCTCTGTCATGCATATACCTGCACACGGAGGCTGAAGACAGCCTGCGGTGGCATCATTTCACCACCTCCTCTGAGGCAGTTTCTCCTTGACCTTGAACTCACCTAGTATGGTAGGCTGGCTGCCAGTGAGCCCCACTTGACTCTGCCTTCACCAGCTGAGAGTATAAACGTGTGTCTCCATGCCTGCCTTTTAAAATTACACTTTTCACATGGGTCCTGGGTTTGAATTCAGATCCTCATGCTCATGAGGCGGGAACTGGAGAAACTGAGCTCTCTCCAGCCCACAAGCCACTTTGAAAACTCCATTGTTATTTGTGAAGCTATGGCCACTGCTTCGAGTCAGTGATGGAGGTGGGACAGGGAGGAGAAGCAACGGGGCAGGTGGCAGAGACAAGCCATAGGATGTAAAAACTATCCAGAGAGATGCTGGCTGCAGTGCTGAGCCGAGGTTATCTCTGCATTTATTCAGAGTGTCAGGGAAGAGATTCACTTGTCACAGGGAAATGGGACAGTAGGTACTCTGTGTGTGCTCAGGAATAAGACTAGAAGCCAGGGAACAGCCAGGACCACTTCTCCAAGGGAGTGAGGTCTGAGGCCTGGAGCCGGTGGCACTTGTGTGAGATGAGAAAAGAGGGTCTTACAGTCTGACTTGAGGGAGACAAGAGTCAGCCTGCGCAGTGTCACCAAGATCTGAACAGGAAGGAACAACACAGATCTGATACTTGGACATGTGGACTGCCCCATGGGTCAGTGGTGAGGAGGGCACAGGGGTGGGGGAAGCAGGGGAAGGTTTGCCAAATGCTGTGGGTGAAAAGTTCTGAGATGGGTCTTACCCTCATGCCTTCGAAGCGAGACAGAGCCCGCAGTGGCCGGAGAGCGCGGAGAGTCCGAAGGGCTTTGATGGACGCCACATCCGAATATTTGAGGATCTTGGCTATGAGGCTTGTCAGGGAGATCTGGTGTAGGCAGAGAGCATAGCATTATTCTGGGGGTCCAGAATGTCAGCCTCTGGAAAGAGAAAGCACCTCTATTCCCCGTCTCCCAGGTCCTGCTCTGTCTGCCTAGCCCAGGCGAAGTTCTAGAAAGTCCTTTGCTTTTACTGAATTAAAAGGTTTATTAGTATATACTAATTATACACAATGGCTTCATTATGTTTTCATAAGTATATATAATAATATGGTTTGGTCACATCCACCTCCCGTGATTTTCTACTGTCTTCCCCGTCCTCCCCGGAACCCCTTCTCTTCCAATTAGGTACCTTTTTACTTTCATGCCATGTGTGTGTATTTGTATGTGTGTGTGTCTGTCTGTCTCACTGAGTTTCATTGGGTTGCCTACAGGAGCAAGAGCATCTAACTAGTGGCTACACCACTAAGAAAATGTCGCTCCTTCCTCTAGCAATCATGAGTTATCTATAGATCCTTGGGGATGAGGGGGGCCTCGCGAGCCCCTCCTCAATCACGACAGAATGTTGATGGGCCCAGTCTTGTGCAGATGACAGCTGCTCTGAGTTCCAGAGTGCAATGTTCACGACACGCCCCAAAATGGCATTTCACGACACTCTATCCCTTCCTCTGGATTTTATGTTCTCTCCTCCCTGTCTTCTGTGATGGACTCAAAACCCGTTCTTTACTCACATGGACTTCTGGGTAAGTGTCTTAGTTAGGGTTTCTTTTGCTGTGAAGAGACACCATGACCACTGCAACTCTTATAAATGAAAACATTTAACTGGGGCTGGCTTACAGCTTCAGAGGTTCAGTCCATTATCATCAAGGTGGTAAGTATGGCAGCATGCAGATAGACATGGTGATAAAGAAGGGGATGATAGTCCTACATCTTGATCTACAGGCAATAATAGGAAGTGAACTGTGTCACTGGGCATAGTGTGAGCATAGGAGACCTCAAAACCCACCTCCACAGTGGCTCACTTCCTCCAACAAGGCCACACCCACTCCAACAAAGCCACACCTCCTACTAGTGCCACTCCCTATGGGGACCAAACCACCACAGCAAGAAAACGTATTCTCACTCATTGCTATCCCCAGAAACATGTGGTCAAACTTCATTTTTCCTCCAACGGTGCTAGCTGGGCCCCAAGAACCTTGATGTTTTGATTGACTTTCAGAGATTTGGGGAGCTGATGCCCCTTCATTGGACCTATGATTAAAGCTGATTGTGGTGGTTTAAATGAGAAATGTCCCCCACAAGTTCATGTGTTTGAACACTTGGCCCCTAGCTGGTGATGTTGTTTGAGCAGGTGATGGACCCTTTAAGAGGTGGAGCCTTGTTGGAGGACCTGCATTGCTGGGGTCACTGGGGACTGGCTTTGAAGGCTTTATATCCTTGTCCTACTTCTTCTCCCCACCCTGCTTCTCTCTCTCTCTCTCTCTCTCTCTCTCTCTCTCTCTCTCTCTCTCTGCTTCTTGTGTGAGGGTGAGAGTGTGACCATCTAGCTCCTGCTGCCATGCTTTCTCTGTCTGTTGTCATGGTTCCCTGCGGTGATGGATTCTATCCCTCTGGAACCATAAACCAAAACAAACCCTTTCTTCACAGCAACAGAAAGGTAACTAATATGCTCATTTTGAGGGATCTAAAAATTAGTCTTGATTGTATCTGCTTAGAAAATTGGGTTGGGAAGAATCCTGCTTGTGTGTATCTGTTTAGGTCCCTCTTGATTCCTGGCTTTGTGGCTTGCTGGATTAAGACACTTTTGCCCTTTTTAAAATACAAGATTCAAGTGGAAAGGAGGGGGTCCGACCCCAAGTCAGCTAGTTCTCGTAGCTGGGCAGTTGTCTGAGCTCTAGCTTCAGGAGACATCTGAGGTCCAGCTGAGCAGTGAGTCCCTGTTGCTCTGCCGGTTCTCTTTAGATGCTATCCAAAGGACATCAAAGGACACAGGCTGTCATGAAAAACAGCCACTTCTTGCAGGAACTCTCAAGATACTAGGGGGAAACATTCTGGGGACAAGCTTAGCTTTATGGGACTGAGAGCCAGACCCACAACACCCTGGATGGTGCTGAATTAGGGCTTAGATTACTGACCCTGGCGCCTGTACCAGGACTCTAGAAAGCAAGGAGTTGACACGTAGGTCCCTGTGTCTGAAACAACACCCATCCTCTGAATGGGTGGCCTATTCTCCCAGGCCAACAGCAACCACAACAAATAGGATAGAAAGGACTTCCTTCTTGCATTAACACAAGGCTCCAGACACCATCAGGCACCCAGCTGTCTGCCTGGCTGAGGACAGCATGGTTCAGGGCCAGTTTTATGTCAGTCTTTTGCACATCCTTCAGGAAAAGCTGTTTCTTGTTCAAACTTTACAGACAGAGCAGACAACCCTGGCCAAGCCCACCTCTTGTATCGCTCAGAACACCAGCTCCACAGCTTACCGTCAGGGCTAATACTGCGCCTGTCTCCTCCACACTCTACCGTAATTCCGGCTAAGACCCTGGTTCCCTCCCACTTCCACTCTTCTCGTCATGTGACCACAGTCTGTCTTCCTAGCCACATCCTGCTCAGGTCGAATGGTTCTCCATGTTGAACCTGTGGCCTGGTCGTGCTTTCAACTCGGATTGGCCTTCCTCTGGCACCTCTCTGCTCTCACTTGTGCTCCTACGGGAAGCTTTCCCAGACACTCTGCTCACCGAGTGCTTCTGTTTCACCTCAGTGGTGACTGTCCTCAGCAGTGTCCACCACACCCACCCTTTGGATACATTTACTTCTCTGAGTATGTCCCGTCTAGGAAGATTAAAGCGTAAACTCCTAGAGGAGATCTCTCTCTCCTCCCACCCCTCCCTCACGTTCTTTACTCTTCCTTTCCCCTCCCCTCCTCTCTTCCTCCTCTCCCCTCTTTTCCTATCCATCTTCCACCCCCCCATCTCTGTATCCTCCTTCCCTTCATTTTTTTATCCTCCAAATCACTCATTCTTCCTCCCCTTCCCATCCATTCTATCCCCTTTCCTTTTGGGGGACAGGTCTTACTATGTAGCCAGGCTGGCCTCAGACTCCCAGTATTCCTCTGCCAGCCTCTCCGGTGGTGGGATCCCAGGCATAGAACACTGTGCCTTGCCGACTGTCTATTTCTTGCTTCCATGTTTCCCAGAGCATTCCATGTAGCAACTTTGCATTTAAAAGATTTTGCAAATAAATATTTGATAGATGCAAGAAAAGAAAGAATCATGTCGGCATGGATGAAAAGATGGGAGGAAGAGAGGATCAAAGGCCACAAAGATTGGTAGGATAGACAGTTGAGTGCCAGGGTCAGAGAAAGAATCAGAGAAAGGAAAAAGTGTGGATGAAGGGGAAGGATGGATAGATGAAAGAACGAACGGCTAAGTAAAATGATGGACAGATGCATGATAGATGGTGAGCCGTAGATGAGTGGAAGAAATTAGTGAATGGCTGAAAGTTTGGTTAGGTGGATAGCTGGAGGAGAAGGGGATGAATGGACAGTAGGGGGAACATGGCGGGGGGGATAGATTGTGCTCTGCTTTCCTTCTGTGGCTGAGATGAAGCATCCCAGGCAGCCAAGACAAAGAAGGGTTTGCTTGGCTCATGCTCCAAGCCACAGCCCATCATTGAGGAACTCAAGGCAGAACTCCAGCAGCCGTCACATCCCATCCGCAAGCAGAGCAGAGAACAACGAAGAGCTGCTGCTTGTCTTCTCGCTGCTCCTACCCAGCTGTCTTCCCTGTTGTACAGCTCAGGGATCAGCCCACAAACGGATGCAGCAGACATTCAGGGTGGGCCTTCCATCCCCAGCTAGCAATCAAGGCCATCTCCACGGACATACCTACAGGCCATCTAGCTGTAGATAATCCCTCAGTGAAGACTCTTTCCAGGTGGTCCTCTGTGGGGGGCATTTAAAACTGACAATCAGAGGTTGGCAAAGGAAGTCTGGAAAGATGGTAGACCACATGGATAAAAGGACACATGCCTGGAGAGATGGTGAATGAGTCTTTGGACAGAAGGGTAAATGCCTGGATATTTGTTTAGAAGAGAGATACAGGGGTTAAACACCAATTGGTGAGTGGACAGAGGAAGGCAAGGATGAAGGGAAGAGGAAAAGATGAGTGGAAAGGAATAGCTGGAAGGAAATGGGCAGAGAGAGGACTCTTGGGAGGACGGACGAAAGGAAGGAAAGAAGGAAAGAAGGACAAAGAAGTAAATAGTGGAATAGATGAGAAGACGGACACATGGAAGGAAGGACAGACAGTCACAATAAAGAAGAGTCTCCTCTTCCTTTTCCCTTTTCTTCTTTTCGGGACAGGGTTTCTCTGTGTAATGTTGGCTGTCCTGGAACTCACTCTGCAGACCAGGCTGGCCTAGAACCCACATAGCTCCACCTGCCTCTGCCTCCTGAGTGCTGGGATTGAAGGCGTGCACCACCACACCCAGCTTAAGAAGAGGCTTCTTACAGAGATGAGGGCTGGAAAACAATGAAGTCTACACAAGCAAGAGCTCTTGGCAGAGTGCAAGACAGAAGAAAGCATTGACTTCTTATTTGTGAATAATTTCTTGACATGCAGAGGACTGTCACTTGGGACTCAGATTCCAGGCTTCTCAGAGTCCCTATGGCACAGTGACCTGCTACCACTGGCACACTGGTATCAGAAAAGCAGGAAGTTACATGCAGGCCCATTGTGAAGCCATACAACTTAGGCTATGATGGAGGAGGGTCATCTTTCTATCTGTTGCTTTCATTGGTTAATTAATAAAGAAACGGCTTGGCCTTTGATAGGACAGAAAATTAGGTAGGTGGAGTAGACAGAACAGAATGCTGGGAGAAAAAAGCCAAGTCAGGCAGTCGCCATGATTCTCCCACTCCAGACAGACGCAGGTTAGGATCTTCCCTGGTAAGCCACCTCGTGGGCTACACAGATTATTAGAAATGGGTTAGATCAATATGTAAGAGCTAGCCAATAAGAGGCTGGAACTAATGGGCCAGGCAGTGTTTAAAAGAATACAGTTTCCATGTAATTATTTCAGGTGTAAAGCTAGCCGGGTGGTGGAACGCAGCCCCGCCGCTCCATCAACAAGGCTAGACAGAATATTCTGCACTGGACCCCAACTAGCTTCAGGAGGCACATAGCAGACACAGACATGTTTCCTGACATCTCTGGTGTGCATGACCCTGGTGCAGGTGGCTGCTGGTGGAGGGAGACAGAGACAGAAGGGCTTGCCCTGCTCACAAAAACCCCCATCTAGACATCAGAGAGCAAGAAACACAGGCTGCCATCTTGAAAAGCCAAGGAGATTTTCACAGGGGGCAGGGCAGTGGAGTAGTTAAGATGTGGAGTGATGGCAGAATGTGTGGGGGGCACATGGCAGATCTGCTGACGCAGGGGTTAGCAGTGAGCTTAGCAGAGTCCCCATGTATGAGCTCCAGCAGACCCTGCCGCTGCTTTTGGTGTCAGAGAGGAGCTGGTGCTCTCGGTACAGAGGTTCACAACCACAGCTGCACCTGGGCAATGACTGGAACCATCTACAAATTACTGCCTGGAGCTTGCCTCAGACAAGAAGACCAGACCCTCCCAGGTCCTGCTTGCCCAGGGTGTTTTTAAAGCTCCATGGGATCTACAGCACAGCTGGGACTGGAGACCATGCAGTTAGCAGGCAGCTTCTTTTTGTAGACCACAGGGCCCTGAGGTCCAGAGCCCTGGCAAGGGGTGAGAATTCAGGGCAGCCTGGGTGCCTGTGCCATCTTGCTTTAGATATGAAGGCAGAAGGCTGCAGCAGTTAACCTGACAGAGTCTCCAGGCCTGCAGCTTCACCTGAGGTCACAACAGTGTACAAACTGTGAGCTTCCCGGTCAGGGCTCACCATTCACTGACATGCAAAGTTATCCCGACTTCTAACTCAGTGCTCAAAGCAGCCCCATAGAGACCATTGTCAGAGCCACATCTGTACCAGCTACGGCACCCGTGCATGGTGAGATCCCCAGCTCCACCCCCACGGAATGCCTAGAGTCACTCACATTCACAATGAGGAAGTCCAGCCAGCACCAGGCATTGGTGAAATATCTTTTGAAGCCATAAGCTACCCACTTGAGCAGCATCTCCAACACAAAGATGAAGGTGAACACTCTGTCGGTGTACTCCAGCATAGCCTTCACTCGGGGCTTTTGTTCCAGGTAGTTATCCTCAAAGGCCTGCAGGGAAGAGAGAATGGCCCATAGCAGTGGGGTCCTGACCCACCACAAGGACCAGCCAGCCCTACCCATGGCCTCTGGGGAATAGCCTTAGTAGTCCTCGTGGCCGAGTTTCTTTTCTTTGCTCTGAGGATTAAGTGGACCTTGGAGGATGCACTGTGGGATAGGAACTAACGTCGCAGCACACAGGGACACACAGTCCTGGTGCCCCGCAGGGCTGTTGGGTTGACGTGAGAAAAGGAACCCTGGGTTAGATTTTGGAAGCAAACCAAAGGGATATTCGCAGTGACTTATTTTTAAAAATAAAAGCACAGAAGGATGACCACAGGCAGTCCACGAGAAAGGAAAGAATCAGCAAGAAACTTCTGAAAATGAGTGTTCCATCTCCCAGGTAATCAAGGAAATTCAAGTTAAAAAGAGGTGCCAACTTTTCCTTCCACCAGAGATAAAGATGGCCCCCAGTGTTGGTGTGTCTGCTGGGGATTCACTCTCAGGAATGACTGATAGGACTGAAACAACAGCCCATATTTGGGAGCCAACAGGCTGTCAGGTAGTGAGTCAACCTAGCTTTAAAGACACGCTAAAGACGCTGGGTGCTGTCAGTGTCCACATGATTCTCTGCATGAGGCATCAACACCCAGCTGCTGGTAGCAGTTCTATGGCATGGATCAAACTGAATCCATTTTGGGAAGTGCTTCCTAGGTTAGATCCCCACCTCTGGGACAGTACTAGCCATTGGCGTTGGTCCCCAGTTTGCCTCCATGTGGGGCAACTCTATGGTGCCCCCGGTGGTGAGGGCTCCTGTGCAATCAGCTGAGGCTGGACATCATCTCTCAGCTGCTTTCCCTGACACCCTGCTGTCCTCCTCTGCTTCATCCACAAGTAAGCCCCAACAAACTGCTGGATCAAGAGACATGGCTCCAACCTCTGGATCTCAGACCAAACCTAAGCCAGGTAGGCAATCAAAAATTGCCAACAGTCGGTGTCTCCAACCATTATTCAATAGCTCTGTCTAGTATTCAATATTCTTAGCAATCATTAAATACCTCTGATCATCATTCAACATCTGTAGTAGTCATTCAAAATCTCCAACTGCCATTCAATAACTCTGATAGCCATTCAACGTCTCCGGTGATTATTCCACAGCTCTGAAACCACTCAGAATTTCTGACAGTCATTCATTATTTCTGATTTTCATTTAAAATTTCCAACAAGGAAGATGTGTGGTCCATGTGAGGTGTGTATGTAGGCACCGACTGAGTAAATGAGGGGCACTTTCCTATAATGAAGTATGTTGTGGCTGTTAAATGAGATTGTATGAGCATATTTCCTGAGGAAATTTCTTGAGAAACCTTAGAACACATGCATACATTTATTTTTTAGAATATTTATATATTCTGTGTATAAGAAAGCTGGGAAGAGCCACACCAAAGTGTTTTCAAAGTGAGTTTCTCTTTGAGTGACAGGAAAATGGTGGATTTTTTCCTTTATCTTTTTCTATAATTTCCAAGTTCCTTTTTCTCACTTCACTTTGTCAGATGAAAATCCATGTTGCTTTTTTTTTTTTTAAAGCACTCAAAGCAAAAGCATAAAGAAGACTAAATTTGGTGTCTGTTTGGTCCCATAGGAAAGGAGATAGGGAGCGAGGGAAGCTGCTGGGGGTGGGACTAAGCCAGAACGGCTGCTTCAGGATTTGAGTGCTCCCCTGGGAATGGGAGGTTGGCACTAGACTGTAGAGAGAGAGAGAAGAGAGAAGGGAGCAGCAGCAGGACACAGGGAACGAAGAAGGGCACCTTTTGGGGCAGGCCCATGGGAAGACAGAAGCTGTGAGTGCTGAGGAAGACAGATTAGCTTGGACCCCCGCTGAGTCTCTGACACCAGCATTTTTCCTGTGTCAAAGTATTGGCTAAATGGGAACAGTCAGTCCCTTCCAGTGCCTGTGTCCACTTGGCTTAATTAGACTGGGCACTCATGGGGGAGAGAACCTTTCCCTTGTCTTCAGGGTCCAGCATTTGGCCAGCAGCCTCTGGAGTATTGCAGAGCTCCACAAGTTTCTATTCCCTAAAACCCTGCTGTTCAATGGCTCTCAGCGGCCCGTGTCTGTATCAGCCTGCAGCTTGTTAGAAATGCAAGCTCTCGGGTTCTGTCATCTCGCCTCCAACTGGACCCGTGTTTCCACACACTCTCCAGACGACTAGACTAGAGAAAATGATGCCTGAGAAGACCGTGAGACCGAAGAATCAGCAGGCACGTGGTTTGCTAAGAAGGGGAAGATGAACTTGGTCTTCTGAAAAAGCCAGTGTTTGGAAGACCAGGGGGTAGAAAGCTAAGGGTTTGGGGATCCTTTATGGGTAAAGTTAGGTACTGCTGCTTTCTAGCTGGTCACAATGGGAGAGTCCTCCAACCATCTGAGTCTTAGTTTTCCATCTATAAAGTGGAAGGCATGCAATCATTGCTGAAAAAGCTTGTATCCAGGTTTAGAATGCTATGGTACTGAATACCTCCCATGTGGTGTACTGGGGAAAGCTTTCCCACCATCTGTGGCCTGGGGATTTTCTGCGCAAGTCTTGGGGGCAGCCCCACCAAGGCAGCTCTAAGGTCTTTAGATGAAAGCCCAACCCAGCTGGAGGCCACTAAACCGGTGTCCGGTTTCCCTTACCAGCGCCCAGCTGGAGGCCACTGAGCCCGGGACCCCTGTTTCCCTTACCAGCGCTCCACTGCTGAGCAGGATCATGAAGATGATGAAACTCTCGAACCAGCTGTGCTCCACGATGCGGTAGCAGGTCTTCCGCAACTGCCAGCCCGTGGCCCACGGAAACTTACTGGTATTCACTTTGCAGCAGGGGCAGTGCCGAGTGCAGCCTGGAGGGAGAGGTGGTGGACAGGGTCCTAGTTAGCTCCAACTGTCAATTCGACACATCAGTCGCCCTATGGGTATGTCTGTATTGTCATGACTGCTAATTGATGCTGGAGGGCTCCGCACACTGTGGGCAGCACCATCCTCTAGGCAGCCGGTCCTGGACTCTGTAAGAAAGCTAGCTAAGAGTGAACCTGTGGGCAAGCACACACAGCATGCTTCACGTTCCTGCTTGAGTTCCCTGCTCTGACTTCTCTCAAGGGTGACGGTGACTTAGAAGCCAAATAAATCCTTTCCTTCCCTCAGTTGCTTTTAGTCATGGTGTGTGATCATAGTACTGGAGGGGAACTGGACTATATCGTGAGGGATAGTCCAGCAGGAAGGATGACAGCGTTCTGGCCTGCTGGGAAAGCCCATTACGCTCCATTGGGGAAGACTCCTTTCCTGGAGTGGTCCCTCCCCTTCAGTCTAGCTCATTAGGTGCTCCTCCCATGCTGGCCTTACCATTCAGATGCTTTCCCAAGGCTTCTTCCTTTTTATAAATGAACCTGGTGGTCCCCATCCTTGTGCCCACACAATCCTTCGAAGACTGACAGTGAGTCCTGAATCTGATGGCACCTGGGAGGCTACAGCCCTACCCAGACCTGGAGAGCCACATGTCTGGGGCAGGGTCTGGGTCCAGCTTAACCCGGTTCAAATGGAAGCAGGGACTCAATGAAACGTGGTTCCCCATAATTCCTACTTATTTAAAGTTACTGAGGCCACAACTACCTTCGTGGTAGGAAGTATTTGTGTATTCGTCTGTCATGTGAGTGTCTATGGAGACTGTAGTGTGCCTCGCTTTTGTAAATGCCAAGGGGGGGAGTGAATCAGCACAGGCCCCACTTTTCAGAACGACACCAAAGATGTAACAGAGCAGACACCCCGTGGCCCTCCCTCCTGTGGTTCTTCACATCTCCAACCAGTTCAGAGTGATACCCTTTCAAACTCAAGAGAGCTGGTACACAAGGTGTACCCAAGGGGGAGGAGGGTGGACGGTACACCGAGTCTGTCTTTGCGGCATAGACAGTACTTGTGTCTGGCACAGGTGCCTCAGGCCTGGAGCGAGCCTGTTTGTTTGGTTCCCCTGGATACTGGTTCATGGTTCTGCTCACACAGGCGCTGAGGTGAGAGCTGGGGCGGGACTCTAAACCTGATCAACGCAAACAGAGGTCCATGCTCCTTATACCTTCTGTGAAGCAGTCATCTGGCTGATCCAGCTCGTCTGCCAGCTCAGGGATCTTCCTGAGGATTTCCTCTGGATCCGGGCAGTCCACTGTGCTGCCCTCAGAAGAGCTTGTATCGTCCTCTCCCTGTGGGGCAGAGGCTCAGGGCAGTGAAGGTGGCTCTTTGAGGAACCTGGGACACCTGTCCCTGGCAAGGTTAGCCCCCTCAGGGCCCAGGCTCTGCTGTCAACCTCCTTGGCTTGGGACTCAGCAGAAAGGCCGGGACACGGATGCTCCGTGTGGAGCCCTGTGGCTTAGCTGGGGCCTGATGGAGAGCTGGCAATGGCCCGAGACGCTGTAATTACACCCATAAAGATGCTCAGCTTTCAATGCACTTGAATATTTAATCGGGGAGCTGTGTTGTGGGGCCCTGCTGTCCTCCCAGCGGCACTGGCCTGTAATGTCTCCAGACGAATTCAATTAGGAGGCAGAGCAGCTCTCGTGTTAGTGAACCTGATCACTTGGCTAATGGAGCCAAATGGGAGGGTGGGTCCCTATCTGTCACCGATAGCCCCTCCCTGCCTGGCCAGGGTTATGGCCAAGAAAACAAAAACAAAATTCAAACATACACCCAGAAGTTATGTGCGAAAGCACAGAGGAGGGAAAGCTAGCCAGGTGGTCCATAGATCAATTTAGAAAGGGCATGATACCCACAGGCAGAATGTGACAACCCTCAGCCACCAGGGACTAAACGGCTTGTGTCCAGGGCCCCCAAACCCCATCGCAGCCCATGCCCTTCTTATCTTAGTCTGCTGTGGTCAGCCTTGCCTGGGCTCAAAGCCAGTCGCTGACATTCCTCACGCCGAAGGGCTCGATAAGTGCGTGTGTGGGTGAATTGTGTTTGCCTTATCTTGGCCCGGTCCAGTGGCTGTCACACAGCTGCACTTGGGGGTGAGGTGTGAAGTTAAAGTCTTGAGTTCCCTACAGTGGCAGTGAAAACTCTAAAGTTCTGGTGCTTGTGTGTGTGTGTGTGTGACCGTGTGTGGAGGCGCATGAGCACTGACATGCCTGCTTGCGGGAAAGCCCGAGGCTCAAGTCAGCCATCTTCCTCAGCCGCTCCCTCCTTCTTTCTAGGCAGGATCTCCCACTGAACGTGGAGTTCGCTGACTTGCCTAGACTGGAGGACCACCAAACACCAGGGATCCTCCTGCCCCTCCCCCTGCACAACACTGAGATTATAGGAGTGGACTAGCGTGCCCAGCTCTTTACCTGGGGGCTGTGGATACAGAGTCAGGTTCTCTGCATGTCCACCAAGTGCAGTACCAGCTAAACCATCTTCCTCGCCTGAGACACCGCCTCTTCACAGGTAGCTCTCTCCACAAGCCTTTCCCCCAGGCTTTGTAGGTGACTCCGTGGTTTATTTTTACCTCCTCCTGCATCCCACGGCTGAGTGTCCTCCCTGCTTGGTTTCTGTGAGGCTGTCAGCTTACCACGCACCTGGAGACAGCCTCCCTCCACCCCAGGCTGTTTTAGGCTAGAGAGAATGATGTGGACAAAGGAAAGAGGGAGCGCCCCCCAGGAAGACTCTCTCGCCCAGGAAACACCTCGACTCTGGCTGTTGTCTCCGAAAGATTACTTGACTCTCTTTGTTCGCTGCCTTTGTTCCTTCCTTTCTCCTGGCTGTCATTTTCTGGGCACTTACTCCATTTCAGACAAGAACTGAACGTTTGATGAGCAGTATCTCATTTAAGCTTCCAAATAACCTTACCAAATAGGCACTGCCATGCAGTTCTATAGAACGAAAATGCAGAGGTTTAAGGGGCAGGAGCTGGCTCTGGGTCCTGCAGCCTGGGGAGCCACACTCTCTCGTCCCATCCTTACAGCTGGGGTGAGGTTCAGCTGCATAGCATCACGTGTGATTAACCAGAGGCTGGAGGAGGAGGCCCTGTGGTTGGGATGCACCTCTGGTCCTGCCCCCATCCTCCAAGAGTATCCATTCTGTCGAGTCTCTCCAGGGAGCGCACATACCTACCTCAGCAGGGACCTGAGGGGTGCTGTCACCCTTCCATCTGTCACCCAGGTACGGAGCCAGGTCCTCCGAGGACATCCCAGAGCCTGGGCTCTTAGGCACTTCAAGGCCTTCGTGCCTTTGTTCTTCCGGCAGCTGTGCCTGCTGGCGAGAGAGGGTCCATCTGGGTAACTGAGTTAATTTCCATTGCTCATTTCCGAATCTGAAGAGCTTTGGCAGCTGACAGGCCTCCAGAGCTGAGGCCCTCACACAAGCACCTCACACGCATGTGTACATGTGTGTGAAGTAAGCATGGGGGTGTATGTAACCTCCTGGCTCCATCTGCATCTGTATGACCTTAGGAAATATATCTAATTTTTCTGATCTTTTTTGTTCCTTCTGTAAAATCAAGAAGGTGAGATTCACTTCATTTCGTTCTTTTGATCACTAAATATATTAATACTTTTTAAAAGTACATTGTAGGAGATTTGGTTCCACAATAACAGCCACGGCCCTCAGTACCTTGCCAGAAGTCAAGCTGGTCACGAACTAAGGTCATCTGAGCACGCTCACCCCAAGGACTCCAAACTAACTGAACATGCGCTTGAGTGGCAGACAACCATCAGAGAGTTCATGTCCCTCACTCCCGGGAGGTGACACTGTGGCCTCGGCTGTCACTCAGACAAAGGAATCTAGAAAATGATAGTTGATAGCAGCAGCTGCGGGGGAGGAAGGCGATGGGAGAGCTGTGGACACCAGGCATAGCTCTAGTGGCCTGGCCAGCAGCGCTGTGTGTCCCTGGGGATGCTCGGGGGACCCCTGTACCCCTCGTGGAACACAATGGATGCCCCGGGTCACTGAGGTACCAGCTTATGGCACTAGGACCCCGTGCATTATCAGAAGGCGTCAGGGTGCCTTAAAGTCTTTGGTTCTGAACATTTCCTCCCGACATCTCTTGTCTGGAAGAACTCTGTAAAGGTGTCAGAACAGCCAGGAGGAGGAGCTGAGCTGAGCCTGTGTTCTGATGACACCTGGTTCTGCGGCATACCCGTAGCCACTCATGGAAGAGCCCAGGTTGCTGGAGCGAGGGCAGCATATGTGAAAGACTTGTAACGGCAAGCGCCTTGGAGGGGTCTGGGCTCACCTGCCCCTGCCCCCATTTGTCTTCCTAAGGATGCTGAAGCATTCTCCTCGCTGAGGTGAAGTAATGCCTCCTCTGGAATGCAGGGCATGGTTTCAGTTTCTGTTTGGCAGGGTTGCCTAAGCCTGGGTTGCCAGGAGCTCAGCGTACTGCCACCCTCATGTTGGAGAGCCTCTCAGAGGGTTAATCTTCCTTGTTTACTTGGCTGGATTTCGAATCACCATGGAAACACACCTATAGGTGTGTCTTTGAGAAGGGAAGCCCTACCCTGAATGTGGGCAGTATCCCTGCAGACTGGGGTCTGGGCTGAATAAAGAAGGGACACTAGCCTTCATCTCTGTTCCCCAGCTGTGACCCAATGTGACTATGTCATCCATCCATGATGGAGCAGACCTTCAGACCAGGCGACAAAATGAGTTCTTCTTCTCCCTTTAAGCTGCTTCTATCAGATATGTTGTCACAGTGATGGGAAAAGTGACTAACAGTCACTAACATTTCTCTTCTGCCTAGGGTCTCTCTCTGCCAAGGCTCCGCCCACTTCCTGCGGCTGTCTGCCCACTGAGGAACACTTACCTCTCCTTTGGGGCTCTCTTCCTTCCAAGAGCTCTGAGAATTCTGTTCAATGTCTTCCTCAAGCTCCTCGAGATCAGATTCTCCCTCGGCAATGGGGACTGAGACCCACACATTAGCATCGGTGATGAAGTCCCTGTGGTCTTCCTTGGGGCCGTTGAGAGCTGGCTTTGCTGGGCTCCCCACTGCATTGTTGACGGCATCAGCAGCAATGTGGTTCTCAGCTTTGTAGTTGTTGAGGGAGGGTTTTACCCCGAGCTGGGGCTCCACCTTTGGCCAGCGGAGCCGGCAGTGACTCCTGAAGTAACTGGAAATGGCCTGACTGGACCGATGGCCAAATGCCTGAATCCTGGCCAATGCTACCTGCAAGTTGTTGACCTCCCCATCATCCTCCGGGGCTGTGAGATTGTC
Organism: Microtus ochrogaster; assembly: GCF_000317375.1. Lineage (NCBI taxonomy): Eukaryota > Metazoa > Chordata > Mammalia > Rodentia > Cricetidae > Microtus > Microtus ochrogaster. The sequence continues at coordinate 91,836,792 of NC_022012.1, forward strand.
AGCACTGAAGGAGTTCAGCAGCAAGGCGATGAAAAGGTTGAGCACCTAAGGGAAGGTGTGGAAGGGGAGGCACATCCATCACTTTGCATTGGAAGCCAAGAAAGAGAGAGACGGATTCTGGTCCTTGGTCTTACTCCTATTCAGTGTTGCTAGCTAGCATGGAAGATAGTGTCACCGCATTCAGGTGGCTCTTCCCTCCTCAGTCAAACCTCTCTGGAAATGCCTGCATGGGCACACCTAGAGGTGTGTCCTAGGTGGCTTCTACCAAGTCATAATCAATACGGGCCACCACCGAGGCTCTCCAGCACCTCACTGGCAGAGTCTTGATCACTCAGGCCTCCTCTGCCCTGGGCTGTCCCTGCTCACCTGGAAGACTCACGTCTTCGCAGAATGCATGCCCTGGGTACCATGAGGAGAGTTTGGCGATATCTTGGGAACCCTGCCTTGTGAGGACAAGGATTCCTCGCCACAGTAGGGGGCCGTGCTGCTGATGGCAAAGAAGCAACCAGAAGGTGGTGCGTTAGGTGGTCTGCCACGAAGAACTAGCAGAAGGCATGTGTGTCCCCAGGGAGCAGGGTGGGAAACAGACAAGTGTGAACGTGTCTCAGCTGAGCTTTCTCAAACCTTTAAGACAGAGGCAAACTGACTGACTTCTAGAGCACAAGGTTCTGCTCTTAGACCATACCTCCCTCCCAGAGCCCGAGGCTGCGCACAGACACTCACTCACAGGTAGAGGGGGTGGAGATGGGGTGGAGAAGGAGGGCTGGGACTAATTGGTTCTCCCGAGGGACATTCCCTAAACTTGAGAGCAGATTCAAACAGTGTGACCATTCAGACCCAAGCGGAGAGCCCTTTACGCTCCTTCGAGCACTGCAGACCAGGGGAAAACTTCCTTTCCATGATGAAAAGCCATGTCTTTCACCCCCTGTAATTTAATTCTGCCCGTCCACCCATGAATAAGCATTGCTTTCTTGGTTTAAAGCAAATTAGGTACTAAGAAAGCCACTCTTCCGTCCGGAGTCACTCAGCTGGAAAATGCTGGAGGGGGGTTTTCCTCCTCATCTACAGGCTTGTCCCCGGAAAGCCAGGTATGTCCCAGTGTGTGTCCTGCATGACTCTGATGAGTCTGAAGGCCCTCCAATCATTCCAGAGTGTTTGCATGTCTGTATGTGTGAGGGTGTGCCTGTGGATGTCTGAGGACAACGCCTGCGACCATCCCTTAGAAGGAATATGCCTTGATTTTGTGTCAGAGTCTTCCACTTGCAAAATAAGTAATAACCCACTAAGTAGGCGAGGCAGGCTGGTCAGCAAGTCCCAGGGATCCGCCCATCTCTGCCTCCCCAACACTGTGGGGGTGTCACTCAGCCTTTGTGGGGTCCCTACTCACCACCAGGTTGCCCAGCACCATCACAGTCAAGAACAGGATGAGGCAGATGGATTTCTCGCCGACTTCCATGCAGACCCACATGTTCTCAATCCACTCCCCGCACAGGATCCGGAAGATGACGAGGAAGGAATGGAAGAAGTCACACATGTGCCAGCGAAGCTTCTCGTCCTTCCTCAGAGCGACACCGTCTTTCCGGCACCCGTAGTACTCCCCGAGAAGCTGCTTTCCGACCAGGGCGAAGATGAAGACGATGATGGCCAGGATGAAGGTCAGGTTGCCCAGCGCCCCCACCGAGTTGCCGATGATCTTGATGAGCATGTTCAGGGTGGGCCAGGACTTGGCCAGCTTGAAGACCCGCAGCTGTGGAAAAGCAGACACTGTCTCGTCCTGGTTGCTCTTCTCGGCACCTTCTAACTGAAGTCCTGACTATAAACCAAGCTTGTGGTACAAGCATCAGGTCATCGTACAAGTTTGGGGAGCTCTCCGGGGGCTGCTTTCAAAGGCTTTCCTTTTATAAGTTACTCAGCTATGATCATCCTCCAGTCCTCCCTAAGTTGAATGTGCTCCTCTGATCTAAGTGGCTCACATTGGAGAGGTCAGTCTGTCATCTCTAGTCTGTCTCATAGCCACAGACTGGACTCTTCCTGGACACGAGCCTGCTGTCTATCTTGGTTTAGCTCTGACTGGGACTCACGGTGAGAACAACCTCACTCTTGACCCAAAGAGGAGCTAGCCTCCCTCACTTAGGGCACAGTCCACTGCCTCAGACACGCATTGGTTAACCATCTGTTGTGTCTTGGGATAGCTGACAGCCTCTGTTGTCCCCCAGCTCCGAAACACTTAAGTATGGTTTCATGGATCCAGAATTCACACATTCGTTGGATCGACCAATCATCCTCCTTCTCTTACTGAAGTCCAGTTATGCTTGGCATGGTCCTGAACTGGTTTGGGGGTGTGTGGAGAAAGGGGGGTGGGCTCCTTCTTCTATGGAATTAGCGGTTAGGGACTGAGATAGGATGAAGACTTAAACTCTTCATGGCAGGGCATGGGATCACAGCTTCGACGGTAAAGTGCTCGCCATAGAAGAGTAAGGAACTCAGTTCAGTCCCCAACACCCAAATAAAAACTGGTGCAATACTGGGTGGTAGCAGTGCACACCTTTAATCCCAGTGCTCGGAAGGCAGAGGCAGGTGGATCTCTGAGTTCAAGGCCAGCCTGGTCTACAGAGTGAGCTCCAGGACTGTCTCTATAACTACTGAGAAACCCTATCTGGAAAAAAAACCCACAAAAAACCAAACAAACAAAAACAGCTGGGTGCAGAGGTGAGCACCTCTAGTCCCAGCACCTGAGAGACAGACAGGAGGGTTCCTGTGGTTTGCTGGCCAGCCAGCCTAGCTGAACTGGTGAACTCAAAATTCAGCTGGATAAAAGAGTAACGTAGATCCATTAGACTCATAGGTGAGTGCCTTGCTCAGCCATCAACATAGAAGCTTCCTCCGGCAGCAGATGGGAACAATATAGAGAGAAGCTTCCTCCACAGGCAGACGTTATTCACAGAGTGACAGACCTTGGGACACTCAGTCTCTATCAAATTCCTCCCCTTGAGCTCAGGGAACCCTGTGTAAGAGGAGGCAGAAAGAGTGTAAGAGCCAGAGGAGACTCTCTAATTCATTGTGTTTAAAGTTCATATGAACTCACAGAGACTGGGCGGCCTCTACAGGGGCCTGCACGGGTCTGCACCAGGTCCTCTGTGCGTATTGTTAGAGTTCTCATGGGGTTCCTGTGTAAGAGAACAAGTGGGTCTCTGATTCTTGTGCCTTCTCTTGGGCCCTTTTCCTTCTGTTTGTTTGTCTTGTTCAACTCCAATGTGATAGTTTTTGTTTTACTTTATATTTTATTTTGTTATGTTTCATTACTATACCTTAGAAGCCTGTTTGTTTTCTAACGAGAGACAGAAAAGGAGTGGATCTGGATGGGAAGGAAAGTGGGGAGAAACTGGGAAGGGTAGAGAGGCAAAATTGTAATCAGGATATATTACATGAGATAAAATTCATTTTCGATAAAAGAAAAAAAAGCAGTAGTGTGGATAGTGATTGAGGCAGGCACGTGATGTTGACCTCTGACATTCACGAACACATATATGTATAGTTGCCCCCACAGGAACATATAGACATGAACACACACACACACACATGCGCACATGCACACACACGTACAGAGAGTCTTATGTATAGATCTAAATAGACCGAGGTCTACAACAGAGCAAAAGTACTGTGCACAAAGATGCACAAACATTTGAAAATCCATTCATGTGATCCCCTAGTTCTCCAGCAAGAAATACACAGGCTCCGCTGTCAGCAATCAGTCAACGTGTGTGCACAGAGCACCTACTAGGAGACACACTCAGGCTCAGGCGCCAGGATGGGGTGCTGAACAGAAAGTATGGCAGCCATCCCATCACCCACACGCAAGACAAACCCTGAGATGGTAGGTGCTATGTCCACACCGTGTCCATCGGCTTGTCTGTGGAAGGAGTAGCCCTGCTCATGGTAGGCCTGCTCTGAAATGGACTGTCCTCCCAGTGGACACGGAGATTAGAGGAGCAGCCCTGGGAAGAAGCAGTGATAGACACAAGAGAAGATGGAGTGGCAGTCATTCGGTGGAGCCCTTTGCGGAGGCGACAGGGAACCCCGACTTCCCAAACAGAAGTCTTCATTCTTAGTAAGTTCTGGACAAATGGAAATGGACAGGGAAGATAAGGTCCCGACACTGGATAGCAGCCACCCACCACACTGCAGAGCCTTGGGGACAGCGAGGGACACGGGGAGGTGTTTATTGGCACCTGAGCAAAGATATCAGGTATCACACTCTAGTCAGAATAACTATGAACGAAAGAGAAATGGCAGGCAGGAGAGATGGCGCAGTGGTTGCAGAAGACCAGGGCTTGGCTCCCAGCACCCCTGCTGAATGGCTCACAGCTGCCTGCATCTCCACTTCCATAGATGATGCCCACTTCTGGACTCCAGGGAGATTGCACTGACATGTACACACACACACACACACACACACACACGCACACACACACATCTATCTATCTATCTATCTATCTATCTATCTATCTATCTATCTATTATCTATCAATTATCTATCTATCTATTTATCTATCTATCATCTATCTATCTATCACCTATCTATTTATCATCTATCTATCACCTATTTATCATCTATCTACCTATTATCTATCAATCACCTATCTATATATCATCTATCTATCTATCTATCTATCTAT
>NC_022012.1:91841877-91842516 GCF_000317375.1 Microtus ochrogaster
ATCTATCTATCTATCACCTATCTATCTATCTATCTATCTATCACCTATCTATTTATCACCTATTTATCTATCTATCTATCTATCTATCTATCTATCTATCTATCTATCATCATCATCTATGTTAGGCAATGCCACTCACCTTAATTGGACTTGGCTAAGAAAATTCATAGTTTCCTTAGGTAAAGCAAGAGGGTTAGATATTAATATTAGAACCTCCGTAGTGAGATTGTTAATTGCCATCATTAATCTCTTGTGAAACTATAAGCAAACCGTGTATTCTCCTCAACCCAGTACATGGCTTGAGTCATCGTCTATTACTTTTGGTCTTTATAAAGACAAAACAAACAATAAAAATAATCAGGACCTGCCTACTGTGTTCCAAAGATATCTGGGCTTGGAGTTCCTGATTCTCAGCCGGTCAGTCAGTACACAGTAGGGAGTGTCCGCTGTGGGGCTGTGGCCAGTCAGTACACAATAGAGAGTGTCCGCTGCTGGGGCTGTGGTCAGTCAGCACACAGTAGGGAGTGTCCGCTGTGGGACTGTGGTCAGTCAGCACACAGTAGGGAGTGTCCGCTACTGGGGCTGTGGTCAGTCAGCACACAGTAGGGATTGTCTGCTGCTGGGGCTGTGGTCAGTCAG
>NC_022012.1:91843038-91848946 GCF_000317375.1 Microtus ochrogaster
CAGCACACAGTAGGGAGTGTCCGCTGTGGGGCTGTGGCCAGGCAGCACACAGTAGGGAGTGTCCGCTATGGGCTGTGGCCAGGCAGCCCACTGGCTCCTGCTCATCCTGAATGAGCAGAGATGAGCACTAACTGCCCTGTGTTCTTGCTCCCCACAGCCATCACCTTTGCCCCGCCCAGCTAATTATTCTCCACAGTCTTTGTCCAAAATATATTATGACAAAGAAATTCTTCACAGATCATGCAATAACTTATAAACAATCATTTTTGGCAGGTGCTGAATATTCATCTATAATTAATATACCACTTCTTTAATTAATCTCAGAATTAATATAAAAACTTCACTTTGAGGGAAACAGGCTAGAAAGAAGCCATGGTATTTATGTGGCTAAAAACTGACTTGAAGCCAATTTATCTTAAACTCCCCCCCTTCTTCCCTCTTGCTCTCTTTTCATAATTACCCCCCCCCTGTTTTTCTCTCCTCTTCCCCACCCCCTCTCTGGATCTCATGTAGCCGGTCTGGTCTCAAACTCACTATTTATCCAAGGAAGCCTTTGAATTCTTGATTTTCTTATCTCCACGCCACCAGCCCTGGGATCACAGGGCCACTACACCTGGTTTAATGTGGTACTGGGGACGGACCCGGCTCTTCATGTGTGCTAAGCAAGCACTGATCTACAGTTTTCTTTAATGAAGATCTTTTTTTTTTTCTAGAATAGAATGAAAGGCAGATCTGATCTCCATGGAGGAAGTCACCATTTGATGATGAAACAAGTCTTATGGTTGTAAAAGAAATCAGAAGACAGGGGTACCTGACAGTGCATATTGAGTTCTCCTCCCATAAATACTGCAGAAAATGTAAAATCTTAATCACACCAATAACCCATAGGTAAAGTATGCATTTTATCTAAATATTAAACAAACGTGAAGGTTCAATTTACTTCCTTTCGGACTCAAAGGAAAGCAGTTTCCCGTGTCCCTGGCAAACACTCAGTGTTGAGATGCTGGGTTGATGCTCGGAAGGGAGATAGAGGCAATTCAAACAAAGCACAGTACTTCCAGGCCCAAGCGTGACACCCTCTGATTTTCTATGCCTCTCCCACAGCCCCCACAGAAGCCACCCACTGAGGTGGGGATATCATGAGATGGGATAATTCCGAGACCTGAGTTACCCCTTGGAACAAACTCTCCAACCAGTGACAAGTATGCTATGTCACTTCACAGACTGAGAATTGTTACTGAAAATAATTGTATTTATTCTGACTAGCATAGGAATTGGTTCATTGAAAAGAGATGATGCCATTTAAAAACCACACTGTGTGTGCCACTGGCTTTGTGGTTATACTGTGAACAACCAGAAAACTGACAGAAAAAGACTTGGAAAGTGTTATTTCTGTTATTCAGTGACAAGCACATTACTTGTCATAATTCCAGGGTAGACTGTGAGTTTCCTGAGCTACCATGAGAGAAGGGTTTGTAAAACCCGAGAGCTGGGAGGCTGGGACTGAAGGCCGGTGAGTAGAGGGCTTGCTTAGAATGTTCAGGATGCTAGGCTCGATCCCCAACATTTCGTAAACCGTGGTGGTGCATACCCATAATCCTAGCGCTTAGGAGGTGGAGGATGGAGGATCGGAATTCAGAGTCATTTTCAGCTACAGAGCAAGCTGGAGGCTTGTACTACAAGATCCCACCTCAAAACCAAACCCAAAGGAAACATCTTGTACTTGAGTATCAGTTTGTGGCTGACTATGTTTATCAGGATAGTCTAAGACAGACATATGATTCGGGAATATCTTACCAATGTATAAGAAATGAAGGAAATAGAATCCAGACGTTTTGCTCCTAGAAGATTTGGAGAAGCGCCTTGCTTTTCATAACTAACAATGAAATCGCGTCTTTGGGTATTAGAAACGAGTTAGCAATTCTGAGGAAAAGAAGCATTTTAAGTCGAGATCACACTGATGATGACTCACCATTTCTATTGAGGAAGAAAGGCCATGGTGAAAGGAAAGAACTGAGGATCACGTCAGAGAATGCGCTTGTGGGTGTGGGTGTGCCATAATACAGCCCTGGAGCCAGCTACGTGGTTAAGGAAATGGCATCATATAGAAAATCAGGAGCTCTCAGGACTTACGAACCCTGCCTCTCGCTCTTCCTAAGAGGGAAGCAAACCATGAGGACGGCAAGGCTGTCTTCAGGGGCAGCAGATCCCGTCTGCAGAAGCCCAGCTAGGGCCTGAGACTTGCACCAGACTGGGATATGGGTGAGAAACAGAACTTCGCTGGATTCAGAGGCTGAGATTTTGAGTTCTCTACTTAACTAATTTTTTCTTTTGGAGCTGAGGGGTGGAATCCAGGTCCTTGTGGATGCTATAAAAGCACTTTATTGCTGAGTACAGCCCCCAATTAAAAATATATAAAATCAAAATGCTTGCTATGTAATGAGCTGAAACAAACAATTGTTATAAAATGTGGCTGTCCTGGGAGAAAGTAAAGATTTTAGCTAACTTTTAATTTTGCCTAAGCCAACAACTGCTGCTGTAATTTCAAAACCAACTGCTCAAAGAATTAAAACAGGACATTTAGTAAAAAAAAAAGGGGGGGCATAATCAAAGAGAGGTGGGGGAGGGGAAAAGACAGCTGAAAAAAAAGGAGGGAGAGAGAGAGATCAAGTTAAGATAGATGTTCATTTACTTTGAGATGGATGTACTCAGTGCTTTGGCTAAAAGATGAAGACTGGCTTGCCGGAACTGAGCAAGGACCCGACGTCTGACTGTGTGTGATCTGCAAGAGGCACACGAAGGCGGAAGTAGGAGCATGGATGGATACAAAGATGCATGGATGGATACAAAGATGCTGGGCAAACTCTGAAGCAGAAGAAAGCAGGCTCCGTAATTACTGTCAAGGAAAAATCAGACTTATAAAAAAAGGTAAAAACAATCTTTATAGCACAAAGAAGGTTATTCTTAATAATAAAAGTTTGATATTACCAGGAAGCTATAAAACTGAAAATATGTGTGCACTCGGTAATCCAGACTCAAGACAGAACCACACGAGCAACAGATACACCGTAATCACAGCAGAGATATTTTAAGCACTACTTTCTCAGTAATTGCTATAACAAGCAGTAGACAACAATAAGCCAGGGTATAAAATGCCTCCTGTCATAAAGTTTCTCTACCCGCAGCACAGAGGCAGCGCTGCAGCCCGTGAGGGCACAGAGGTAGTGCTGTAGCCCGTGAGGGCAGCAGACTGGTCCTCGTTAAGGTGTAGGAATATTTCCAACATACTGAGCCAAAGAGAAGGGATGGATAAGGTGTAAAACCTTAGAATCAACAACATCCATTCTTTGACTTTAATACAACAGAGCTAGAACCCGACCACACAACTGGAATCCCCCACGTTCTGAAATGAAGAACGGCTCTTCCTATTAACCCTTGAGTCCAAGGATAAATCAAAGTTGAAATTAGGAAGCATTTAGAATCAAACAAGAAAAAATCAACAGATTAAAGCAGTTCTTAGAAGGAAATAGAAGTCTTACATGTATATATAAGAAAAATAGAAAATTGCATGTTACGAAGTTAGGAAAGAACAAAATATGAAGGCTGGAGAATGTAATTAAGATGAGATGAACGATTAATTGAAATCGGAAAACATCAATGATGCAGAGAGGATCAATGGGCTACAAGTTGGTTCTTTGAAGAAGCTAATTAAATTGATGGCTCTTAACGAGACTAATGAAAAATGACGAGAGCAAACACGAGTAATCGTTGCTAAGAAAGGTACAGCATGAACACAGCTGACAAAGACCCTTCACGAATAAGAAAGCACCTTCAACTCCAGGACAATAACACTAGAAAAGAAGAGTCCATCTCCAGAGCAAAAACAATTTGCCATACAAGCCTGAGAAATAAAGCCGGACTCTGCTCAAGACGTCAGGAAAATCCAATCACTAAGGAAAGTCCCGATCCCAGAGACAGCTTCCCTAGAGAACTCTATCAAACTCCTAAGGAGCAAATGATTCCAAAACCACATTCTGCATTAAAAAAGGAGATATTTCTCAGTTTTTTTTGCAAAGAGTAGCATATGCTTGATATCAAAACCTAGGAAGGATTATGTAAAATTAAAAAAAAAACCAATTTATGAAAATGGATGCAAAAGCCTCACAGATTACTAGCAAATTGAACCTGTTCTTTTAAATGTATTAAACTTATTCATTTTATTAAAAAATGCATCACCAACAAATTGGGCTTACTCTATGAATGTAAAGATTCAGCAACAGAAACTCAATTTTAAAAAAAATAACGTGTGTGTGTGTGTGTGTGTGTGTGTGTGTTTATCTGTGCATCTGAGTCAGTTGCCAATGGAGGCCAGAAGAGGGCGAAGGATCCCCTGGAGCTACTGAAGGTTGTAAGCCATTTAGCGTGGGTGCTGAGAACCAAAAGGGTCCTCTGCAGGAGCAGCACGTGATTTTAACCACTGGCCATCTCTCCAGACCCTATGGTTATCTCAATGTTATTTTCTCTTTCTTTTAGAGGTAGAATAAATCTGATCTCTCTCACTTTTCTGTTTTTCTTTTTTTTGGTTGACGTGAAATATGGGACAGGAGGTGATGTCTCTGTTTGTGTATATATGTGTAAAGATTAAATTAGGTAATTAGCATACATGCTATCTTCACCATTATCATTTCTTCTTGGTAAGAACATTCAGAATCCTCTCCTAGGCCACTTTGAAATATGCAATACATCATTATTAACTGTTAATGGGATTGTCTTATATGCAGAACAATGGTCTGATAAAATTAAATATCTATTCATGATAACTACTTAACAAAAGAAAGCTGGTAAAGGTTTTTCATTAAAGAAAAAGCTTCAGAAGCCTCAGGCTTGTTGAGATATTGGGAGTATTGTCTTTGCAGTCAAGAAAACAAGGTTGTTTGTTATTAAGACTTCTTTTCAGTGGGTACTAGATGTCCTAGCTGGCGCAGTCACATAGTAAGAAGAATCAAACGGCACAGGGCTTAGAAAAGAAAAACAAAATGTATTGTTTGCACATGATATGATCATGTTGAAAAATCTAAAAGAATCCATGAATAAACCATCAGAATTAACAAAGGGGACTCCAGGTACAAAAATATTAACTGTCAGAATACTGGCTCAAATTAGCAAAGACCACTTCAAAATATATAAGATCTGTATGGAGAAATGGTGGGAAAATCATCAACTGGGAAGGCTGAACTGGATGGAGAGGGTACTGTCTTTATAGATCAGCAGATTACATAACACAGAGTTTCAGTTGCTTCCCACACTGACTGCTAGACTTTATTGCAGTCCGGATGAAGAGAAGACTCAGGAATTCTGTGTCTGTGTAGCTGTGGACATAGCTGCTTCTCAAAGCAGACCGGAAGCCAGAGGCCAGCACATTCTCAGAGTGAATTAGCTACTCTTCTCATCGCTGTAATCAAGCAGGAAGAATTAAGAGGGTTTAGGGAACACAGTTCATTATGCAGGAAGGGATGGTGGCAGCGACGTCAGAGGTCTCAGCCAGAGAGAGAGGATGGCTGGTTCTCAGCTTACTTCCGCCATTTTATTCTGCCCACCCCTACCTCCCATGCCTCTCACGTCCAGGGCAACCTTCCCCTCTCAGTTAACCCTGTGGGAAGCACCCTCACAGACATCCTCAGAAGTTGTCTCCTCTGTGATTCTAAGCTCAGTCAAGTTGGCAATGAAGGTAGACAGACCAGCACAGCGGGTGACTGGGTTTATAGACACAGCCATGTTCTAAGTGCAGTAATTAAGATGGCACAATACAGCCAGGCGATGGTGGCGCACGCCTTTAATCCCAGCACTCGGGAGGCAGAGGCAGGCGGATCTCTGTGAGTTCGAGACCAGCCTGGTCTACAGAGCTAGT
>NC_022012.1:91849046-91854075 GCF_000317375.1 Microtus ochrogaster
GCCTGGTCTACAGAGCTAGTGCCAGGACAGGCTCCAAAGCCACAGAGAAACCCTGTCTCGAAAAACCAAAAAAAAAAAAAAAAAAAAAAAAGATGGCACAATACTAGAGCAAAGACAGACTGATAGACGCCTTAAATCATGACCAGCGGGGGTATTCAGGGAAGGGCAAGAATTTTTTTCTCTCTTCTTCCTTTTCCAAATCAATCGATTTTTTTTTCTTTACCGAGTACCAACTTGTGCCTAGCATCTGGGGTAGAATGGCAGGAAAGAAAACCCTGATTTTAGCTCTCTGGACGACCACGATATAATAGTTAGAATCTGAGAAGAGCAGATTTGTTTGAAGAGCAAATCCCATTTTAGATACCGAAGTGTAGAGGCCCTCCGTGAAGTGGGGATGCACTGAACACAGAAGGCTGAGGACCTGTTGAACTAAGTGAAGACCGGGGGGAATGTCTCCCAGGCAGAGAGCAAGCGTGTGTGGAGGGGCAGCTGTGGCTGGAGAAAAGTCGGTGGGAGAGAAGGGAGAGGGTACTGGAGTCTTGTCTGCCCTGAGGATCTCAAGTTTTAGTCTAAGTGGAGAGGTGTCTGTGACAACGCCTCTCACCAGTTTAGGGCGGTCACAAGAAAGAAGTTGTTGGTTTGATGAGGAAGCGCTTAGTGCAGATTGCTATGCCATTTGCTTGACTTTCCTGAAATTTAAAGCAGCTTTGAAAACTAAGAGCTGTTCACTAAAGCTAGAGGACTACAAACCAGATCATCTTGGCTGTGTATTTTCTCCCAGGAATGCCCAGCGATCGGGGCCAGCAGAGAGAGATGCTGGGCTTTGCAGGACAAGGGGAGGGGGCTGGATTTGTCGTTGACGGGATGATAATGTGGACAGACTATGGACTCTCTGCCAGGCTGTGGGGACTCAGAAGAGATCCCACACATGTGGCTGGGTGATGTGGTTAGAGGCTTGTAAATTGATTGGCGTGTTAAAATTAAGAATATGGGCAGGTAGCAGACATGACCCTGCCTCTATCTCACAACAAGAAGAGAGGAGTGGGGTGCTACCCAGTAGCGTCTCCAAAGGACACAGTGTTGTCCATGGGGTCTAGCTGTGAACAGACATGTCAAGTTTGGGTCACTCCTGCTCCATCATGACACTTCCTGGGGACGGTCACACCAGTTCTTCAAGCTCACCCCTTGTCAGTGAAACTCCAAGCATCCTATGGATGGCCTGGGGACTTGAGGATGTCGGTGACCTCAGACTCTTCTGGGACTCTCAGGTTTGCTTGGCTGACAAAAGCAGATGTGTTCTGAGTGGCTGGCAGGCAATGGAGACTGGTGATTGAGTAAAGGAACGCCTCCGGTAGAGGGCGCCCTGGAGCTGAGTTTGGCGAGGAGCCTGCGCAGAGGCTAGGAGCATGAAGGCTTTTGTGGGTGTGCAGCATTGGGCTGTGATTTGGGGAGCCAAGAAATAAAAGAACGCCTTTTTGAGGTGGGTTGGGGCTGGAACCCAGCAGTCGGGTGGGCCATGGGGATTTGCGTTCCAGATAGGACACTAGCGCGGAGTCCTGGAGGCTGGGAGACACTGGGTTCATCATGAAAGCAGCAGTGTCTCAGGGTTGGGAGCATTAAATGAGGCCCATTCTGTTAAGGGTGTAATGCTATGGCTTAGCCACATCTTCAGAGAATGTTAGCTGTCGGGGCTTCATTTCTGGGGCCACTATTTGATTAGAGAATAGGGTGCCATTCAGGGGTTCCCCCCAAAGATGAGGAACTGAGGCACCAAGAGAAGGAACGCCCCTACTTTACATCACTGCAAAGCAGAATTTCTGACTCTTGAAACCATGCTCTGCTTTGCTCCCACAAGAACAGAATGGGAGTGGGGGATGGCTGGCAGAGTCCCCGAAAGGTACAGTGCCTTTCCCTAGGGGTCAACCTTCCTGGGCCAGCGTGGGAGTTCCCCAACGGCCAAGCGATGACATTACCAAACGGAAGGTGCGGAGCACAGACAAGCTGCCCTTCCTGGCTATGCTCAGCTCCAGCAGGCTCACGGTGACGATGACGCAGTCAAAGATGTTCCACTTTTTCTGGAAGTAGTAGTAGGGGTCGAAGGCAATGATCTTGAAGGCCATCTCCATCGTGAAAAACACCGTGAAGACCTGAGGAGGAGAACAGTGTTCAGCGCTGTGAGGTCTTTGGCTTGGGGACAATGAAGACAAGAAAAGAATCTTGTTTACAAGATAGCAAAGCATGCTGGGTGTAGTGGCACATGCCTGCAAATTAAAAAAAAAAAAGAAAAAGAAAAAAGAAGAAAAAATAAACAGCCTTTAGGAGGCTGTGGCAGGAGGATCTCAGGGTTGAGCCCAGGCTGAGCTGTCCAAGATCCTGTCTCAAAATAGTGGCATTAAAAATAGAAGAAAACAGCAAATCCTTTTGTTTTGTTCTTGAGAACTCTAGACAGGAGTTTCTGAGCCACTGATGTCCGGAGAATACACATTAGAACTCAGGTTTCTGTTTTCTCTCCAACGACCACACTGAAAGTCATATCCTGGGGCTGGGAAGATGACTCAGTTGCCTAAACACTGCCACGAAAGCAGGGAGGACCCGAGTTTAATCCTCACAATTCCCATAAGAAGCTAGGTGTGGTAGTACACACTTGCAGCACCAGTGCAGGGGAGGTAGAAGCAGGATATCCCTGGGGCTCTCTCCCAGCCAGACTAGCAGAGCTGATGAGACCCCTGCTCAGTTAGAGACTCTGTCTCCAAAACGACAGGGCTGGGAGGAGGGGAGACAGGAAAGGAACATGATAAAAATATGCCGCATAAAATTCTTAAAAAATATAGAAATACATAAAAACAGCAACGACAACAAGCGGATAGTTCCAAGGGAAAACATCCGAGGTTGTCTTTGGCCTTCGCACCCATGCAGACATGAACACACACACACACACACACACACACACACACACACACACACACACTCCATAGATTGTCCTTGAGGGGGACATGACATGTGACCTCATTTCTGAGTAGAGACCAGAAAGACCGACGTGATCCAAGTGGCTAATTCCGTGTTCTGCGAAGGGATCTGAGCCATCCTACCTCAGAGTTCTCCTTATCCACTTTCCTTGCTCATCTCAAAGCAACTCCCTCCAGCTCAGCGTGGCTCCTGCATCTCCTCCAGCCGGAGTTCAGGGTCCACATCTTCTCATCGCTACCCCACCGCCAGTCTGCTCTCAGAGTGATACCAGCACACCACCCAGTGAAAGCATGCCGCACCCACCCAAATCCCCCACTGTGATGGATGGAGCAGGCCACCAAGGCTGCCAGGTCACTCACAATGTTGCCGGCGTGGAGCATGGCCTCGAAGGCCTCGGTCATGGGGTAGTACTCCATGGCCATGAAGACGGTGTTCACCACAATGCAGAGGGTGATGGTGAGCTCAGCAAAGGGATCGGTCACCAGCTCGAAGAGAACCATCTTGAACTTTATCCACTTAGGGCTGCACTCCCAGATAAGACACTTCTGGGCCAAGCTGAGCAAGCAGGGCGGGCACCTCAGTTTAGAATCTTCAAGTTCTGCATGACACCAAAGACAGATGTCATCCACATGTCTCCTTGGAGCCCCATCCTGTGGTCATGTTCTAGTCCCTTCCATACCAATACTGGTCACCTCCAAGGTCAACCTCACTTTAGCTCTCATCTCCACGCCTCCCAGTTTCTACTTGTGAAGCAATAGGATTTTGGTCCTGCCACCCCAATCCACCTATTCACCCAGTCCCTCGGACTGTTGGAATGTCTCCACCTCCCTCTCCCCATATATGCACCTTGATGTGCATACATGTTCATGTGTTTAAGTGTAGAAACAAGAGGTCAGCCTCACTTGTCATTCCTAAGGCATTGACCCCTCTGCCTCCTCTTCCTCTCAATGTAGCCCCGGCTAGCCAGAAATTCACTCTGTAGACCAGGCTGGCTTCAAACTCACAGAGATGGCCCTGCCTCTGCTTCCTGAGTTCTGAGATTAAAGGCATGCGCCACCATGCCTGGTGAAATGGTCTTTTCTTAGCCTGGAACTCACTAAGTAGGTGAGACTGGCCTGCCTGAAAGCCCAAGGGTCCCTGCCTTGCCAGCACAGGGACTGCATGGGTACGCTGCATGTCTGGCTTTTCACTGCATGGTTCTGAGGATCAAACTCAGGTTTTCAAGCTTGTAAGACAAACTCGGGCTGAGCTCTCCCTGCAGGCTGACCTCGCTTACTGACTGCCCACTGCCCCTACCATACCCTTACTTCTCAACTTACCCCACCTGGATTTCACACCAGTCCTCTGCCGACTTCTTTGTGGATGCGTCAGTCCCTTCACCCACTTCCTCCTCTGCTTGCCTGGCAAAACCCCCTATGTATAAACCAGAGTTGAACCCAGCCAGCTGAATATGGTTGGACGAAATACACACTCAACCTTACCTGAGCCACCCTTGAGCCTCTGCCAGTCCCTGCCCAGGAGCTCTGCAAGGGTGACTGGTCCCCTTGAGTCAGAGACCCTATCCAGCATGCAGTGAAATCCAGTATGAGTTTATCTTATTAAAAAGAAATTATGAAAAAGATAAAAAATTAAAAATACCACGTCTAAACCTTATCTAAATCTGATCCTCCAGCCTTCCAGAATATTTACTATTCTGTACTCATGAGCTTCCTTTATCTCCCTCAGAACTGAGAACTATTCAGGGAACAGCTCCTCCTGCCTCCATGTCTACAGGAGCACAGGAACCTGTACCCTGTCCATCTCCTGCCTCCATGTCTACAGGAGCATGGCGAGCTGTATCCCTCTCCATGACTACAGGAGCAAGAGCTGTACCTTCTCCATCTCCTGTCTCCATGACTACAGGAGTAAGAGCTGCACCCTCTCCATCTCTTGTCTCCATGATACAGGAACAAGAGCTGCACCTTCCCCATCTCTTGTCTCCATGATACAGGAGCAAGAGCTGCACCTTCTCCATCTCCTGTCTCCATGACTACAGGAGTAAGAGCTGCACCCTCTCCATCTC
>NC_022012.1:91854801-91868786 GCF_000317375.1 Microtus ochrogaster
CCAGCATACTCTAACTGTAGCTCAGCTTTAGAGAAGGTCCTTCTAGACCATGTTCTCTCTCTCTCTCTCTCTCTCTCTCTCTCTCTCTCTCTCTCTCACACACACACACACACACACACCTTCTGCCTCTTCAACAGCAAACTTCCTGGGAAGTTTTCTAAATGCAATCTCCAGTTTTCCTCTTTTCCCTGGAGACCCTAGTGTCTGCCTCTTACCCCTCCCAAC
The DNA here is from genome assembly GCF_000317375.1 of Microtus ochrogaster. Lineage (NCBI taxonomy): Eukaryota > Metazoa > Chordata > Mammalia > Rodentia > Cricetidae > Microtus > Microtus ochrogaster. Next base: position 91,855,027 of record NC_022012.1, read on the forward strand.
TTCAAACAGAATGCAGCGCTGTCTCTTGCAGCACTGACAGCCTAGGCTAACCCCTGCATTTCCTCTTCTCCCCATGGCTACTGTTTCTCAGCTTTGTCTCTGCTTCCTCTTCTGGCTTGAGGTGTTGGCAAGCACAAACACTCTGGACTCCATCTCCCCACTGTCTGGCTGGGTACCTTATTGAACCCCAAGGCCCTACAAAACCACTTCCAGGCAGATCACTCCTAAATTATATGTCCAGCTTCTGATCTCTCCCTTGAGTTTCAGGCTTATCCCTCCCGCAGCCTCCATTGCATATCTGCCTGGCTGTGTAATTGGGGCTGTCTCTATGGAGAGCAATCCCAAAGCTTTGGGCTTGTCTATAAATCGTACTGCATGCTGTACATCGTGGAGATAGATGTACCAGCTGACGTGGGCATTTCCCCCCATGTTTTCTTACGCACACACTTTGCATACGAAGCCTCTTCCACTGTGAGGCTTTTAAACACCTACCCACCTTTGCCTCTTTCCTTAAATCTCACTATTTTTCAAGTCAACCTTTGGTGCACTTGCAGTTTATTTGGGGTAGGAAGCTATGTATTGGTGTAGTTTTCTTCTTTGGTTGTTTATATTAACAGTATTTATTTATTGGATAATCTGGTTTCCTAAGAAGCTGAAACGGTGTTCTCAATGTGGTGCTTCCTTATGTTCCCACGTACACATGTCCATTCCTCTTGCACAGACTGGGCTATTTATTTCCACCTCCACGCTGTGCTAATTACCTACTGTGAGTTTTTCAAACTACAGATGTCAAAACTGGCAAGGCATAGTTTTGTACAGACGCTGATGTGTTCTGGGAGCAAAATCAATCATCCCTGTTTGGAACAAAAGTGGACCTTCCTGGACCCATTTTGGCACCGAAAGGTAGACTGAGAACTGGTGTTGAATGAGGGCATTTACAGATAACATTCTGCAGAAGCAGCCTGTCGGGAAGGCATAGTGCACAGGGGCTCAGCACTGTCGTGTGTGTGTGAGTGTGTGCATGCCGTGAGCCATGTGTGCATGAGAGTATGCTTGCAGATGCCAAGGTCCATGCCAGTGTCTTCCTCGCTCACTTTTTTAAAGACAGGGTTTCCCCATGTGGTTAGATGGGCTGGCCAGAGAGCTCTGGGATCTGCCTGTCTGCACCCCCAGTGCTGAAGTCAAAGGCACGCTGAGATTAGTTTTTACAGGGGCCTGGGTATCAGACTGGCACAGTCACCTTATCAATGCAATCACCTCTGCTCTGTAACCACCATGACCGATCTTGATTGACTAAGACTATGGAGACAGGAGCAATCACACCTTGACCAGCCTTGAGCGTGGTCATGGCCGCTTCCCAGCAGTCTTGGGAAAGAACTTTCCTCCTCTGAAGGAGAGTGTCCTCCATTGAGATAACAGCCAAGGTCTCCACGTGAGCACCCTCTCCCACCACTTCCAGAATCTACTCGAATGTCTCTCTGTACCCTTTCCGTCTCCCCTGCTCCCCAAGATCTTTCTGGGTGTCCATATTCTCAAAAATAACCCCAATCCCAAGAACTATAATGGCTTCCTTCAGCCCCTACTGTCCTGTACTGTTTTTGTTTCCTTGTTCACGGGAGTTCTTGACAAAGCAGCCAGGTCTCTAACTTCTCACTGCCCACTTATTCTTTATAAGTGGCCTCTGTTCACGGTCCAGCCATGATGGTCTTGATGTGTGTGTGTTCATGTGTGTGCAGTCACGCCTGTGCGGGTGCCCCAGCAGTGTGTGTGCACTTTTGTGGCCAAAGGGCCACTTTCACTTTCCAGGGGCTCTCCAGCCTGACTTTTGTGTTTATGTGTTATGTTGTGTATGATGCATGCATGAGAACGTGCAAGCGAGTGTGCCCATGTAGTGATAGGAGCAGCGGGGCTGTGTCCCTGGCACCCCAGCCGCCTGGCTAGCTTACGCCCAAAATAACAACACACAAACTGTATTCATTTAAACACTGCTTGGCCCATTTTTATCTAGCCTCTTCTCGGCTAACTCTCACACCTGGACTAGCCCATTTCTAGTGTAGCCCACGAGGTGGCTTACCAAGGAGATTCTAGCCTACGTCCATCCTGAGTCGGAGCTTCATCGCGTGTGTCTGCCTGGGAGCGGGCAGCATGGCGTCTCTGCTCTAGAGAGCAGAGCTGTCAGTCTGAGCTCACTTCCTCTTCCTCCCAGCATTCTATTCTGTTTACTCCTACCACCTATGCTTTAACCTATGAGGGCCAAGCAGTTTCTTTATTACTTAACCAATGAAATCAACAGATTGATATGACACTCCCACATCATGCCCATGCACTCAAATGCAGAAGGCAAGGCAAGACACCGGGTGTTCTCCTTTATCACGCCACACCCTACTGCCATGAGACAGGGTCTCATGTTGAACTATAAGTTCACTGATTTGGCTAGACCAACTGTCCAGTGAACTCTTGGGATCCCCCTGTCTCTGACACATGCAACCAGCACAATATTTTTTTTTAGTATGGGTGCTAGAGATTTGAACTCAAGTCCTCGTGCTTGTAAGGCAGGTAATTTTACCCACTGAGCTCTCTCCCTGTCTCTTATGATCCCGTGCAGATCGCCAAAATCTCCCATGTGAGTAAAGTCACAGTGCGTGTCACTGACCTTTCTATTCCCGGAAGGAATCTGGACCCTTGTCTCTTCTTTTCCACCTCGGGGTCCTCTCTTATTTTATCTTCCTTCTGTCTCTTCCAATGGCCCCATCTCTTCTGCTCAACCATCACAGCTGTAGCTGCCTAAAACCCAGCCCCAGTTCTTCTCCTTGTTCTTACCTCATCCTCCTGCATCTTTTGAAAGTCACCACCTGGCTTCAGCTTGCTTTGGAATATACATCTCTAGGTTCCCGGCCTCAGCTTAATTCTAGAACCATTGAGCATCAAGCCAGCTTCCTACCAGACACTGCCACCTGGATGTTCCCAGGGTACTTCACGCTCCACATGTCCCAGACTCTTACACATCCCCTCATGGCTTTCCTCGGAGGCCCTTTGGTCCTCCCTACAATGCTCACATGGGTCATCATGCCAGTGCCCTTCGGTGGCTTGTCCCAGAACCATGTGCACTGTGAACCTCTGAATCTCACACCCCTCAGAGGCCTGTGCAGCCCTTCTGATTCCCGTTATCCTTGCTGCCACTGCCCCAGATCTAAGCTCTTCCAGTTCTTGTATGATTTCTTCCTGCTTTCGCTGCCAACACCCTCCCACTTAAATTCCATTCTCTGCAAGTTTCAGAATCGCACTCTCCTGCCTCCAGCCCTTTAATGGCATCCCACTGCTCTTGGACGAAGTCCAATGTCCTTTAGAGCCCAGGGGCTTTTGTGGATCTGCCCCAGCCTGCGTCCCTAGCTGCATTTTGAGACTCAGGCTTTTAAATGACTGTTTCAGGATCTGCCTGCCTAGGGTGCTTCCCTGACCCCCGGCAAAGCTCCCCCACATCTCTTAGCTTCCTGTATTTCTCCACCAAGACACTCAGCACCCACTGGTGACTTGTCCCGTATCCTTCTCTCCTGATGTGTGCAGTAACAACTGCACCCTTAGCTGTGAGCCTGTGCCCGGCTTCCTGGTTTGGATGACTGTCAAGTTTCAGCTTGCATGCCAAACGTGGACGGCTCACAGGCCTTGAGTGAAGTTAGCGGCCAAACCTTCTCCCGCAAATCACCCTGAAGGAAGTGGTCCTGAAGATCCCATCACGATGCTGACGGCTTAGAGCCCCCTCCTGAACCCCATCATAGATGTAACACCCAGCTGAAGAAGATGATGCACTTTATCCTTAGACGCTCCGGCCTAACCTGGAGTCATCTTTACCCAGCTTTAATATGGTGTCTCCTGACTTTCCCACCGCTCTCGTGGTCCTCTCTCCCCTCCCCGAGTTCTCTGATTACTCTTCATTTTACGTTTTCGTCATTCAGGGCATTGCCAGTCAGCGCTGTTCTCCTCACATCTCCTGTGTGCAGTGTACTCATCCACCAGACTTAGCAACTGCACATACCGCGTGCCACACACTGCTTACCCAGGCACCCGAGGTGCAGCTCCGAGCAGAGGGGTCACACCTCTTGCCAACCCAGGCATGTGGGCTCTAGACCTTCTCTGGTCTAAAGCAGGGTACACCTAGGGTCATATTTTCCCACACCCATCTTCCTTTCTTTTCTCTCTCTCTTTTTTTTTGTATTTGTTTTCCAGACAGGTTTTTACTGTGTAACAGCCTTGACTGCCCTGTAGCTCACTCTGTAGACCAGGCTGGTTTCGAACTCATGGAGAGATCCACCTGCATCTGCCTCCTGAGTGCTGGGAGTTAAGGCGTGCATCACTACCACCTGGCCCATCTTTCTTTTTGGGTCAGGTCATATGGTACAGCCTGGCTGGTCTAGAACCCACTCCTCTTACTTCATTCTCCCTAGTTTTGGAATTTAGGGGCTACATGACCACGGCCAGCCTCTGCCTTATCCCTGAAAAATTGATTAGGTGTTTAAGTCTGAGGAACATCTCTCACAGTTTTCACATGCCAATTCCCTGTGCTTGGTTCAGATTGCTGGTCTTCCCAGGGATGCTTCCTTTTGCTACCACCCCCATCTAATATCACCCTATTAGAACCCCATGCGCTCCATTGCCTTCCTTTATTTTCCCTCCCATCCCTCCCATCCCTCATCACGACTTGCTGTCTCCCTGTGTTGATCATCTGTCTCCAGGGTGCACGGTCCATGGGAGCAGGTGTGTACCTTGCTCTCATTTAATCACAGGCTCCTGGGACAATGCCAGATGTCTAACAGATGTTTGAATAAATAAATCTTTTGAGGAGTTCCAGGGAATAATTGAAAATTCAAGCTGCTGGAATTGTACAGAGCACTCTCTGAAGCCAACTGGGGTTTCTTTACTGGATATCTAAGCAGATGGATTTGTCAAAAACGAGATTCTTCCCACCCCATGTGAAGTAAAAACTAGGCTAGGATAGCTCTATTCCCAGAGAAGAGGTCACAACCTTGTTCTCTGGGGACTTTGTGTACAGACTGCCATCACCCAGTCCCGCCTCCTTTCTTCTCCTGCCCCTCAGCTGGACCAGAGGCACATCCCCCAGGAGACTGACCCAGGCCCACTTGAGTGGCAGCACCCAGGACTGGAAAGGATTTGGTGGAATGGATTGGCTAATCTACCTAAGTTGCCTTCCCATGTTTGGCACAATGAGCGCTTGAGACAGAAATGAAGTCACAATGATCAAAGTTATCGCTGTGGAGAACATGAAAAGGCACTTTGCCATGCCAGGCAAGGAAAGGCTATTGAGTTCCTTGCACACCCAGGAGGTGGTACTCAGACCTTGAAGAAGTCACAGTGAGAACAGTGACTGTTTCCTATGATTTATAGAGGTGTTTTTCTGAGGAGGTTTTGTCCATCCATTTCATGACTTGAGTTGCAAACCTACCCAGGCACACTTGGAGCGCCTGGCATTCTTGAGTACTGCCAGCAGTACACAATAAGGACTAAGGTTGTGGACCGATGGTGTGAGGATTTCCTTCAGATGATATCCAGAATAGATCAAAGGGGCTTTGGTATGAGAAACTGGGTGTACCCCCAAATAACTTCGTGTAACAATCAACAGATAAGTCTTTGCACAGTTGTTAGAGGTTCAGTTCAAAGAAACTGTTCCTCCCTCCTGCCAGAGAGCCTAGAATTACACTCTGGAGTGACTCTGCTTTGAACATCTGTGCAGCACGAAACACCGACAGAGAGTATCTAGGATCTCAGGCCACAGCGAGAGGTCCTTGGCCCAGCTTAGACTCTCCGCAGCACGGAGGATGGGCATGTCAATAAGAACCACTTACCCTCAATGACTGAAGTCATGATACTGACAACGCTCATCGCCCTCTGTGCGCGGAAAGGCTCATTCAAGTATTCTGCAGACAGATAATTCTTCTTCTGTCCTGCAGCCTCAAGTGCCTGCTGGGACACAAACAGGGTCAGGATACTTCAGCAGCAGAGCTAGGTCATCTAGCTTCTTATTGGCTCATCTCATGTAGTTGTAAGCTGCCCTGTGAAGCCACGAGCCTCTTGGGTAGAGCTTGGCACAATAGGGATGGTGTTTAAGCTCAGTTGTGAGGACCAGCCGCACACAGGGGCAAGAGTCAGAGCCAGATGGGAGGGTATGAGCCCAGCCAAAAAGATCCTAGAAGTTTGTTAGGAGAAAAAGCTTGCTAAGCCCCAGGGGAGGCAAGGAGACTTGGAAAATTAGGGCACTTGCTAAAGACAACTGAGTGTAGGTCCTTGCGGTACAGAAGGGCTTCGAATCTCCTTATACTAGCTGGGTATTTTCACCAGAATAAATTAAGGCTGAACACTCAGGAATGTGATGTCCCAGAAACAGACACAGGAGGGTAGGGGCTGCGCCCAGGAGAATGACAAAATGCTGAGCGGGGCATTCCCTGGGGCTCAGACTAACAGGATTCAAATGGCAGGAACACTGGGGAAGAGAATAAGAGGCTTCAATGCTGGGCCATGAGGCAGCCATGTTTATCAGATACAAGGAAGGGCAGGGCTGGGAGAAACAGGAAACTGGTCTCAGCAGACCCTGGTTGTCTCTCCTTGGTCCCCTCCCTGAGAAGCACATCAAGACACACCCTTTTCCCTAATAAATCTCCAGCTTTATGGGTAGTCACATTCTTATACACATCCTTATATCCAATGCATCTAACAATAGCAGAGTTGTCTGTCCACGGGCAAAGACAACTTCTAAGAAAACCTCTGCTTACTCCAGGAAGGAAACCACCCCACACTGCCCCAGGAGAGGACACGGGAGGACCAAAACTTCCTAAGCCCTGATGCTCCTGGCTGTGGCCACTTGGCTGGGACAGCTCCTAACCTGCAGGCTACACTTTCTGCTTCTCATTCCCCTGCTGAAAACAGGCTTTGCTTTCTCTGGCTGTGCTTGGTATGGATTCTTCTTCCATTGGATCACGAGAACTAGGATTGTGGCTGTGATCAGGAGTAGAGAGAATTCTGGAGGTGAGATCTGGTACAGCACTAAGACATCCCCAGAGAGCCCTGCAGCCTGGCTGTGGGTTGAGGACTCTGGGCTGGTGATTTGTTTGGCCTAGAGATATGCTGTTCACCTGTCTTCCTGCTCTGTTGTCCAGAGAGGGCAACCTTGGCAAAATATTGACCCTAGGGCTCTGATCAGGCTTGGCCCACAGGAAACAGGAAACTGGGCAGTAGGAAAGGAGAGGGCAAGGAGAGAGGGAGGGGGAGAGAGAGAGATATAGATAGATAGATGATAGATAGATAGATAGATAGATAGATAGATAGATAGATAGATAGATAGATAGATAGATAGATAGAGTTGGCTGTCTGCACTCTGTCCCCTTCATCAGGCAACAGCATGACTCTCTTCCGGAGACCACGGGTCCCCCAGCTACAGATCTCAACAAGTTGTGATCTGGGGCCTTTCCCTTAGCTGTCAGCTTAGGCATGTTCAGCTTTCACTGTTGCTGCTCTCCAGGTCCTTCACTGCTCCTTAGTTCCCTGAGCCCAGTCCACACCTCTGTGAATACTTTCCTAAATTCCTACACTTGCCTGCTGAAGCAGGCCATCTACTTCTTCCTGGAATCCTCAGTCACGTGGTATCCAGAGTCACAGGCTATCCCAAGTCACAAGGTATCCTGAGCCACGTGGTATTGGACTAAGTTAGCACAGTTCTGCCGAACTCACCAGACACAGTGGAAGCAACCACACAACGGTGTCTTAGATGTACAAGCCTCTTTGTATGTGTAAGTCTGGTAGCCAGCGAGGACGTGTGCGGACTGCAGAAGCACTGTTCGTGATGCTGAAGGAGATCTCAAATTTAACTGCATCTCCCAGCTCAACACGGAGTCCTAGGCTTGCTGTCATATCCCCTGTGGATATTCTCCCAAGGACTGGGGGACGTCAGCTCCTGTCTCTAGTCTTCGGCATTGCAATGGGTTATTCATCCTGGGAGTGGGACCAAAGCCACTGCCCTTTTATCAGGATCTGTTCTGAGAACCTCTCAGGATTTTGTCAAACCTCAGGGACAGTTTTCTCAGAGTGGTAAGCTTATATACAAAGACCCCTTGTGTAGACAGAATTTTCTGTCCCACCCAGTCCCACAGCCATTGAGTACCAAAGAAACACACAGAGGTTTATACTAATTATAAACTGTTTGGCCTGTTGTTCAGACTTATTATTAACTAACTCTTACAACCTAAATTAACCCATAATTCTTATCTGTGTTAGCCACATAGCTTGGTACCTTTTCTCAGTGAGACATTCTCATCTTGCCTGAGCCTCTGCCTCTGGATGACCACTGCATCTCTTACCTTTCCTCTTCCCACAATTCTCCTAGTTTTGTCACTCTGACTATGCTTCCTGCCTGGCTACTGGCTGATCAATGTTTTATTGAACCAACACAAGTGACAAATCTTTATAGGGTACAAGAGCACTGTCCCACGCCAACCTTGTTTCCCTCATCAATCATCAAAGGAACACGTGGGGCCATCTCCAAAGCAATGATGGCAACTAGGGACGGAAACACACATGATGTCAAATAGAAAACCAACCACCTGCATGCCTGGTGGCATCTTCACCACAAACAATCCCAGTAGCTTTTCTGGGTCTAACCTGCCCTGCCTGTAAAAGGAGAGTTGGGTGGAGGCATGGGACAAATATTGTTAAAGACCCTTCCATTGGTGACACTTATTGGCAAGTGGCTTCTCTTGGAAGACAGTCAGAGTATGGTGCACACACGAACTCACCAGGCCTTCGGGACCTCCAGTGGCAAGCTGACCAGTGGGCAGTGTGAGCGGTCCCTCTTCCCCATGTCCAGGACCAGGCTTGGGAGACCGAAGCAATGGGCTCTTGGGGAGAGGACCTGCCTGCCCAGCACCCCTGCTCAGCAACAGGGAACCTCGATGGCCTTCATGGTCTCCGTGAAAGACTCCGTCATCTGTGATCCCATCAGGAAATGAGACATCTTGGCCAGGTGCTCGGAAGTGGAACACACTGCCATGGCTAGCCCTGCGTCTTCCAGAAGAAAGGCCTAGGAAAGACTGGGCGTTGCCCCCAGGAAAGCAGGAGAAAAGACAGGTTGGAGTGATCCTTTTTGAATCCAGTACACGCTTCCCTCCACCCATGTCTGTGTCTCGTTACCTTCCCACAGCTATATAGACCCGAAGATGATCTGGGTAGACATGAGAAGGAGCCAGGAAAAGGGAAGCCCAGACAGACTCGGGGAAGGAGAAGAGTGGGAGGGGGGGTGACTGACAGGGTGCCTAAGACCAGCATACAGCTTATAATTACCAGATATCATTGGCCCAGCCAGATGTTTTTCAGCCTTTGGCAACAGGCCCAGAGATGGCTGTTTTAGGTTTCCATCTGTGAGTGGAATGTCAGGACTCAAGGATATGCCTGGATTGGAGCTTGGAATATGGGTTTTGAATGACTATGCTTTGCTGTCTGAGAATTAAGATGTACAAGTCGCTGGATTCCATCTTTGTGAGTGTGAGGGTTTGTGTTGGGATAGAGAAGACAAGAGCTTTATACTGTAATGAGTTGGCAGGATCCCCTGAGGCCGGCTTTGAATAGGGGATTGAAGGAAGAGCTGCAGCCCAATTTCTTGGAAGAATTATACCATTTTTCCAAATCGATAAACATTTCCCATCAAAAGCTTCCACTGAGAGAGAGAGCAGTGAGTCTTACAGATCCAGAGGAAGAGCTCAGGTCCCCAAATTCTCAGGCACAGCACACCCACAGGGCTCCTGGATGGGGTTTGCTAGTTCTCATGACCATGGGGATCTGGTCAGAGCAAGTGGTCAGTCCTATGCTCAGATCATACATGGTGCCTCTAAAATCTAAACAATGGCTTCCTACTGAACTCTGGTCATGGTGCCCTTAATTTCTTCTTAATTCCTTTTGTTTACTAAGCAACTAAAGCAGGGCATGTTACTGCTGGAATTCTCCTCACTCATGTCATAAAACTTGAGCAAGTGAGCTCTCCTTCCCTCCTCCCTCTCACACATGTCTCTGTGTGTGCTCTTGCCCTGTGTTCACAGGTAAGAGAACAGCCTTAAGGTTGTTTCTCAGGTCTCTCACTGCTCTGGAACTCACCAAAGAGGCTACCTGGCCAACAAGCCCCAGGCATCCTCTTGCCCCTGCTTCCCCAGTGCTGGGATTGCAAGAGCATAGCCCCACCATGCCTGGCATGTTCTTTGTTTCAGTATGGGTTCTGGGAATTGAACTCAGGTCACCGTGAGCTTGGCCATCTCTCAAGCCCCTTGAGGTTTCTTTTTTTGGTGACTTGGAGTCTAATCCCGTTCAGCTACCACTATTACCAGCCCAAGGTCATACACAGAGCATTCTGCCTAGGATGTATGTCCCAGGACTGCGGCGCTCACACAAACCTATGAGTTCTTCCCATATTGTAGGTAAGAAAAGAATTAGAAACCCGTATTAAAGATAAGAAGACAGAGTTGTTTTCATATGGGCACCAAGTGAATTAAGGAGGAAACCAAGTGATGCTGTGGGACAATGGTCTTATATCTGGTAAAGATTTGTAATTTGTACTGATTTAATAAAATGCTGATTGGCCAGTAGCCAGGCAGGAAGTATAGGCGGGGCTACCAGGCAGGAAGTAGAAGTGAGGCAATAAGAACAGGAGAATTCTGGGAAGAGGAAAGAGTCAGTCTGCAGCCGTCATCCAGATGCAAAGGAAGCAAGATGTGACTGCCTCGCCAAAAAAGGTACCAATCTACTTGGCTAACACAGACAAGAATTATGGGTTAATATAAGTTATAAGAGTTAATACAAAGCCTGAGACAATAGGCCAACCAGTTTATAATTAATGTAGACCTTTGTGTGTTTCTTTAGGACTGAATGCTGCAGGACCAGGTGGGACTGAAACCTCTGTCAACCAAGAGAAGCATCTAGGACCAGTGTTTGGCTGGCAGCATCTCCTAGTCACCATTTATTTTAAAAGCAATCTGTCTGTCGAATGATGGGTGATGGCCTCTTTTCCGTTGTCTTAGTTCTAACATCTACACCATTGCTTTTGGTCTGAAAAAAGAATGAAAACTTTCAGAGATCTATTTACCTGCAAAACAAACATGGAGGAAGAGGATGGAGACACTCTTGGATGCTGGGGTGCTAATCTGTATGGGGCTGACTGAATGGGAGAAATTAAAGCCAAATTCTGTGTCATTGGCATTTCCACGGAAACCGTGATTCACCCTTTTCTGTGACTGTCAGAGTAATAGCCAAATTCCCTTTAAAACACTGATTGTGCCCTGTGCATTCCAGGAGCTGCTCCAAAGAGGCAGAGCAAGGTAAGAAGGGTGCAGGTGTAACAGGTGCTCCATCATGGGTGCATCTCCGAGGCCAAGTGTATGCAAGTGTGTCTGTGAGTGTAGGTGCCTGTGTAACTCTGGGGGCTGTCAACTGAGGAGAGCATCCTTCTGGTGAGCATACAAAGGGAGGTTAGAGGCGAATGGCGAAAAGCAGCCCTCAAAATCTGCCTTTATTCCCTCCTCATGTGATTAGCGTGAGGACTTCTCTTTCATGTGAGCTACTGGGATAGTTAATCCAGGTTTGAGCCACCAGGGAAGAGAGAACCTCAGGCAAAGAACTGGCGCCATGAGACTGCCTGGAGGCATGCCTATGGGGCATCTTCCTCATTGCTAACTGATGAAGGATGCTCAAGCCCACAGAGGGGCTGAAGATGTGAGCCACAGAGGAAGCCAACTGTTCCTCTATGATCTCTACTTCAGTTCCTGCCTCAGAATTGCTGCTTTGAGTTTCTGCCCAAACTTCCCTCAATAATGGATTGTGGCCTTGAAATTGTAGGGTGAAATGAATCTGTAATCAGAGTTTCCTATCCCGACCATCCCGTCCCAAATAACCAACTTGGAGGCTTATATTAACTATAAATGTTCAGTCAATAGCTCAAGCTTATTGCTAGTTAACTCTTACCCTTAAACTGACCCATATTTCTATGTATGCTTTGCCACATGGGTCATAGCTTGTTACCTCATTTTCCACACACCCTGCTTACACGGTGGTTGACTGGCATCTCTTCTGACTCCGCCCTCCTTCCCATCATTCTCAGTTCGGCTTTCCCATCTAACTTCCTGCTCAGCTACCGGCCTGTCAGCTTTGCTTTTTATTAACCAATGAGAGTTATACATATTCAGAGTGTAGAAAAGGATTGTCCCGCGGCATGAACCCTCCTCTCCCTAGCTGCATGTGGTCATGGTTGTTTATGACAGAGACAGAGAACAAAGCAGGGGCCTATGGGAAAGGAGCTGCACAGAACTTTCCAGAACTTTCCAGAACTTTCCAGGTGGCGGAGAGGAGGAAGAAGAGACTTGGTGAGGAAAGTCAGAGTGGGAGGTAGAAAGTCAATTGTGGTGGTAGTAGAACTGCTCCAGGGTCTAATGTAAGCTCTGAAAGTCATTGCTAGGCTGGGCTGTGTCTCAGAGACAGGTGCTGGGGTCTTCTGTGTCAACAGCAAGTGACAGCCTGAGCCCAGGGACAGAGGCAAGAGGTCAGAAAGAGGAGAGTGGGGTTTTCAGCACCAGGCACAGAGCAGCAGATTTCAGAAAGAAGGGGAGCTGACCCTTGTTAGCCACAGATACCTCAAGGACAGCATACCCCATTTGGGCTCCCCCCACACACACACCCTAGCCTCTTCCCCCACTGCCCTATCTGAAAAATCACAGCCCACCTAAGTGTCCCAGCCTGAAACCAGAAACACCCTGCCTTGCTTTTCCTTTTCCTTATTCCACAGCCTTAATCTTGACCCCCTCTACCTAGAAAGGTCCTTATTATTACTCCCGTCCCCACTGATAATGCCCTTGTCCTAGCATAGGCCACCAGTGAGGAGCGGTGTGTGTCTGAGTTACTAAAATCCTCCTCCCTCCTTGCTCCCAACTCTTTCCATCCCACCCACCGCCAGAATAGTCGCTAAGCTGAGTGACCCTCCGAGCCAGTCCAGAACGTCTTACCATCCTGCGTTGATTGTAAGGCTCAGACTGGGGTGACCGGTTGTCATCTGTAGAGCCCTCTGACACCCTTGATTTCATTCTGTGTTTTCTCTCATGGGAGTTTCTGGGGGCTAACGGTGATCCACTGTGGGAAGGAAGTGAGGTCCTGTCGATCCCCAGGGCTGCCAGTACCTGAGGAAAGAGCAGTAATTGCAGGGCATGGAATAAGACTGAGATTGGCATTTGTATGTCCCCCAAACAGCTGTGGGGGTGAGGGATCTGAGAACACAGAGTCTGAGGGTTAGGATATGCACAGTGGTGGGGTTGTGCTATGGCAGAAACTGGGGTCACCTCCCTCCTCCAGCCCTGCCGTAGGTGCTGATGCCTTGCCCAGGCCTTTGTGACCAGGTCAGGACATCTGCCCTCAGCTGCACTGCAAGCTGAGCAGCTGATGCTCACATGTAGCGCTGTGCAGAGAATTCCATTGGCTTCCCGCCCCGGAGCCAGATATGGGAGCATATGTATCTTGGCCCTCCTGCTTCCAGGTCAGGCTAACTCTGGTGTAGGATGCTGCCGGAGCTCCCTGGGGATCAGACAATAGCTGACATCTAGCTGAGTCCCACCTGCCAACTGATGATGCTCTAGTTTACTCTCCTTGTGTCCAAAACACTCCTCAATAGCTCACTTGGAAAAAGCTCCCTCATGTAGTTTCTTTTGCATGTAGATGCATGTTCATGTAGG
>NC_022012.1:91868886-91871725 GCF_000317375.1 Microtus ochrogaster
TGTGTGTGTATTGTACATGCCTATAGAGGCCGGAGGACAACTCGGGTGTCACTCCTCAGGATCCATTCACTTCATTTTTGTGACAAGGACTCTCACTGGCCTGAAGGTCACCAACTAGACAAAGCTCCAACGATCCACCCAAATGTGCCTCCCCAGCACTGGGATTGAAAGTGGGTTCTGGGACTTGAACTTGGGTCTTCCTGCTTGCATGGCAAGCACTTTGCTGACAGTTATTCCCCCTCCATGGATACTCTTTTAGGTGACCCAAGACAACCCTTAAAGTAAAACTCATGTTCATAAGAGCCTCTAAAGGAGTCTGTCCACTGTCCCAGAAGCTCCTGGGAGGTTGGCTGCACGGGACTGCCTCCACCCACCTCCTGTTCCTTCTGCAGCACTTCAAGGGCTTCCTGGAACTTCTTTTCCTTGGCTTCAATTTCCGCGATTGTTGCCTGGTTCTGCTCCTCATACGCCATGGTAACCACAGCCAAGATCAAATTGACCAGGTAGAATGATCCGAGGAAGATGACCAGCACAAAGAAAACCATGTACATTTTCCCAGAGGCCCGGAGTGTCTGGAGATCAAAGCAAAGAAGGTCAGCCAGACACTGTGCACGAAACACACGGGCCCTTGAAGGTGTGGTGGTGTATGCCTGTAATGTAAATGGAGATTACCTATTGTTTCCTGGCTTCCCTGACCTGAATAATCACACAGAAACTATATTAATTACAACACTGCTTGGCCAATGACTTTGGCATATTCCTAGCTATCTCTTACCTCTTAAATAACCCGTTTCTATCAGTTTGTATATCACCACGGGAGTGTTGCCTACTGGTAAGGTTCCAGCATCCTTCTCCTTCAGCAGCTACATGGCTTCTCCCTAGCTCCACCTTCCTTCTCCTAGCATTCAGTTTAGTTTTCCCTGCCTACTTCTATTCTGCCCCACCATAGGTCAAAGCAGCTTCTTTATTAACCAATGGTATGAAAACATATTCACAGCATACAGAGGGTCATCCCACATCACTGTAATCCCAGCATGTGGGATGCGGAGCCAGGGGGATCACCACAAGTTCCATGTGAGCAAAGGCTGCATAGTGGAATTCTGTCTCAAGATACCTGCTGGTACAGACGCTCCCAGGAGTCTTGTGTCATGAGGCGGAACAACGCGAGGAACGCCCACGCGAAGGAGTCAAAGCTGGTGTAGTTAAAATCCGGATTTTCAGATGTTTTCAGGCAGATGTAACCACTGGGGCAGTGACTGCAGCAAGAAGGGAGAGGAGACATCACACGGCCTCGCTGATTGGATGCAAGGAAGTTTGGGGTGGTAAGAAAGTGACGGACTTGAGGTCAGAACTGAGTTCAGAGCTCGGATTTAGTGTGGGACGCTAATGCTTTTCTCAGTTTGCTTATCCAGAGGAGTAGTCTGGAGGAGAGAAGATGACAGCCCTGACTTGATTCTACACGGCGTCAATAGAATTCTATATTTTTGCCGGCATGCAGCAGGAAAAGGAAAGGCAGGAACCACACAGCAGACTAAGTCACAAGCCTGCAGGCACCATTTCCAGAGTTAACCATCTAGGAGGACTTACATCAGCCAAGTTCAGCGACAGATTACACATGACAATGAAAACATCACCTGCCACTCGCTAAGTGCTCAGTTCACGCCTCTCTCCTCCTGGAGTGCTGCACGGACAATATAAAGCAATCATCTCAACAGTCCTTACTTAAAGTGAGGAAGTTGGGCTCAGAGAGAAATCAGCTGCCTGGCCCCACAGAGTGTCGGGGTAGTCACTAAAGATGGAGGCAAGCATACTGCAGGCGCATCATACCCGGAGTAGTCAGCCAACACAAGGGGACCCATTTATTGTTTTGTTATGTTATCTTTGTCTTATTGAGGTTCTTTTTGCTTGTCTGTGTTTTTGTTTATTGTTTTGAGAGAACATATATATGTGTGTGTGTGTGTGTGTGTGTGTGTGTGTGTGTGAATACCTATATACATACATGCACACATACAATGCACAGAGTTGGGAGGAATATGATCAAAATATATTATAAAAAATTATTTTTTAAAAATAGAAATTTTAAAGTGGAAGAGTATAAGCAGTGAGAAACCCAGCACTGAGCCTGCTTCTCCTCCTGGTGGGGGAAGGAAGGCCAGGGTAGCAACATCTAATGGATGAGTGGGGGGGGCACCAAGTTCCCCTCCTTCTATTCCTGGTCAAGGGACGAGGAATCCTGGCATCATCCTCCAATGACAGCCTCTGGGCTTCTCCTTATTCCAGACCTCCACATAAACACATAACCTCAGGACCCATTGAACGGCTTAGAGCTCTGATAATTATTATTAATTCTAATTTTATCTCCACCGTGACTGAAGAGTTGAAACTCCCCCGGTTCCCATGATTAAAGGAAGCCCTTTGGTTTTCTGTCCTGCGAGCGCCATCATTATCCCTGAGGACGAGTTTCTCTCTGTCTAGCACTCCACATACCGACTGCTAGTCTCTCATTCCAGCAGCTCAGCACATCAACAGTTAACTGTCTGCGACAGCCCTTACATAGCTTCTTCAGTATAGACAAACACTATACACAAAACAGATAGAAATTCTTGCTCTGGGGGCTTGTGACAGGGCAGTAAAGAAAGTTGGGTGCCTTCAGATCTCTGGCTGACTGTGGCAGAAGAGTCCAGTGGTGGGGAAGTCAGTTGAGACAGGAGGGTCCCTGGAGCTTGCTGAGCCAGCTAGCTAAATCTCTCTCTCTCTCTCTGTCTCTCTGTCTCTCTGTCTCTCTGTCTGTCTCTCTCTCTCTATCTCTCTCTCTCTCTCTCTGTGTCTCTCTGTCTCT
>NC_022012.1:91871825-91875343 GCF_000317375.1 Microtus ochrogaster
TCTGTGTCTCTCTGTCTCTCTCTCTCTCTGTCTGTCTCTCTCTCTCTGTCTCTCTGTCTCTCTCTCTCGCACATGCACACACACATGAAAACACAAACATAGACACACACACACAAAATTCCTGTTTATTTTCACCACCTTGGAAACCTTACCAAAAGGAAAAGCTGGAAAAATCTTTATGGGAAAAATGGTAAGAATCACCAGCTGTTTTTTGGTACTCACTCTCCACCTTGAGACCCTGGACCTAGGGCTCCAGGTTAGCTTGAGCTATCCCAAGGCCCAGCTCTGTGACCCCAGGGGACTCCCTCAGACCTCACTCTGTTACTGTCGGCCTCTCCGTTCTACCCAAGCTGCCTGGCTGCATCTGCCTGCTGGGAAGACTGCCTCTCTGATACTTGAGATGGGAGGCATACGTGAACTCCATAACTTTGTCATGGAGAGTTGTGGGTCACTCTGGAACCACAGGCTTCAGAAATACAATCATCTAACTGAGAAGACACGGCTTCAACTTAAATAGGAAAGTGAAAAGCGATGTTCAACAATACTTTTCTGACAGCAAAGACGTAAAGACTCAAGCACCTTTGGGAATAAAGAGGTTAGGAAGGCTGACAGTGACTAAGATGCTGACTGAATTCTGTTTGCCTCTTCTGCTCAGCTCTATCTGAGATTACTCTTCTCGAGAGATGGTTAAGGCCTAGACGCCTTGTGATGGCTAATACTGACCATCACCTCAACAGAATCTAGAATTATATAGGAGACAAACCTCTGAGCTTGCCTGAAGGAGATTCTAGATTTGATTAGCTGAGGTGGGAAGGTGCATCTAAAATGTGGGTAGCACCATTCCAGGGGCTGGGGTCCCAGCCTCCATAAAAAGAAGGAAGCTATCTGAGCACTCATCTACTTTCTGACTGTGAGTGAAATATGACCTCCTGCCTTGCGCTCCTGCCTCCTGCCTTCCTCACAATGAACTGTACCCTGAAACTGAGAGGCCAAATAAGTCCTCCCTTCCTGTGTGTGTTTCTTCTTAGGTATTTGGATACAGCAATTAAAAAGTAACTTCTGGATTGGGTCCCGTTTGCCTCCGCATGGGCCACAAAGACTACTGGTCACTTGGGGAGCAGCTACCAGTGAATTATGATTTTTCAGGTGATCAGCAATTGAGATAGGGAAAAATGGGCCTTTCTGATCTATCACCTGGACCTCTCCAGCTCTCTCCACCCCAGAGCAGGAGGCAGAGGCGAAGGTCTGAACCCCTTAGCTTGATTTCTTACTTTCTGGGGTCAAGCAATCAAACATCACTTTTTCATCCAACCATACAGTACCAACCACACCTGTCCTTCAACATCAGCTCAACTGCTGCCTCCAGGAAGCCCCCCCCCCATGTCTATCTGGCCTTACAACACTGTCCATCATGTTTCCCCAGTCTGTGGAACTCCTAACACCACATATGCTTTCTATAACATCTTTATCCACATACAAAAGAGACCAAAACACAGCTGGCTTATATCCTGAATTCAGCCTGCTGAAACATGTTGTCTGGCCAAGAAGACAGGTAGATATTTTGGGGAACGTGTAACTAAATTTCTGACTAGGTGTTAGCACATAAAAATTGGAATTTCCTGTCTCCTTCTGTTGAGCTAGCAGAGCTAGAAGCGGACACCCATTTTCACATGGCAACCAAAAGCTGGCTGAGCAGCATCTGCCTCTTCCAAAGGTGCACAAACTCCCAGTTGCTATGGTTCCCTCCTAGCCCTTGCCATTCACTTGTTGTTATGTGCCTGACCTCTGTAAGAATTTGAAATTGCAAAAATATCATGCATGTATTTCTTCCACTGTTACAAAAAAAATAACGATACCCAAAGATGGGACACGCTATGATGCTCAAATGTAGAGCTTCAATACAAACACACTTGTTTTTTCTGGGAGTTGATCATTGTGTACACCCTTTTGGGGTATGACCCTGCCACTTTTAATTGAGAGGCAAGGTCTGTTTCAGCCCTTGGATCTGTGATGACTTATAACTTGCTTTGGTGAAGGGGACAGAAAGAACACCACTGTGTGTGAAATCAAGACTTTCACGCTTCCACTATCTCCCTAGGAATACAGTGTCTGTACAAGGACAGCTCAAGCCAGACTGTTGGGGATAAAACATCAACGGAACGCACAGACACCTTGCAGGGACTCCATCTGCTGCTTGCAGATGCTGAAGAAGCCAAATACCAGCTGGTCTATGCTCCTGAGCGTTGAGCCACAAGCTAAACGGTTCTCGTGCTAAGTCATAAAATCCGGCAGTCATTTATTACACAGCAAACCCTCAGTAATACACTTACTGTCTGTGAGGCTGTGTGTGTGTGTGTGGTGCTCATATGTGGTGTGGGTACGTGTATGTGGAGGGCAGTGTTCACATCAGGCGTCTTTCTTGGTTGCTCTCCACTTTACTTTTGAGACAATGTCTCTCACTGAACTTGAAGTTTGCTGGTTGAGTTAAAATGGTTGTCTAGCAAGCTTAGGGATCTGCTTGTCTCCAGCTCTCTGTAAAGACACACCGAGGCGCTGTGGTGCTTTAGGTACAGAGCTGCACTGATGTGCCCGACTTTTCGTGTGTGCACTGGGGATTCACACTCAGGTCCTCAGCCTTGCATGGCAAGCACCAACCAGCTGCTCTGCGATGGCAGCTCCCCTCGCCGTGAGTTTTAAGATGGCAGTGTCTGTGGTATTCATTAATACTATTTCTTCAGGACTCCACTCTCTCTACAGAGAATGTGATGGACACAAGGGAGGAAGGATGTGGGACATCGGTATGGTCAGGGGATGGATACTCACCCGGCATCGGATCCATTGCCGCATAACAAAGGGTCAGTAGTTCCATTCTTGATGTAGTAATTGTCTAAAGAAAGGAAGAAATGAAACCTCATGGTGTGTTCTGAAGTCGTCATCCTAGGCCTTGGGTGTCTCCTGTCTAAGTGAGGTCAGTTCCTCTGTCTGCAAGCCTTCCAGGGACACTCAGGGAGCCACACACTCTTCCAAGCCCCTTGGAGGCTTTACAGACCCAGGAAACCTTGCTTCTAGGCTGAGAACTTGTCCAGTGTTTTCCTTGCCAAAGGGGACACTGGTTAGCAGGAAAGTGGGGGCGGGGGGCTCAGCCCCACTCAGGAACAAATCATTGGGAATGAAATGCCAGTATATCCACACAAGTGTGCAGGGCTTTCGGCCTCACAGTCCCTGGTACCCATGCTGGTCCCTACAGCAGAGTGCCGGCTCACCTGCCATTTCTGCTGAGAAATTATGAGCCTTGTGGGGATCCGTGCCGTTCCTGATGCATTTGTTCTTCAGGTTCCCCTTGAAGAGCTGCAGGCCCACCAAGGCAAAGACACTGAGGCAGAAGGCGGTGAGGATGGTCACGTCAGCCAACTTTCTCACTGAGTGGATCAGGGCTCCCACGATGACCTTCAGTCCTGTGGGAAGGGGACAGACACTCCCATATGGGCGAAGTACCACGCAGGGGTACACCTTGGCTA
>NC_022012.1:91876858-91893428 GCF_000317375.1 Microtus ochrogaster
AGAGAGAGAACTGGGCTGTCCTGGGGAAGAACAGGTCAGAGCCCAGCACAGCTGGCTGCAATGATGGGGCCCCTGCTCCTTTGAGGAAGGATGCTCGTCAATGGAAATGCCTCCTTCGGGGGAGCAGTGTCACAGGCAACAGGAAACCTTCTGACACAGTCTAGGATCGATCTGTGTCATTTTGTTGGAAAATTAACTTTGTTGGCACCATACACATGAGACCCTATACTGGGAGCAGAGAGACGGATATAGTGTTCTGTTTGGCAGGTGGTTTGACAGCTGAAGGTTAAAGGTCACGGTGTTGAAGGGAATATCCTTCCTCTGCATCTTACTAGGGGTCAACCCTTAGTTTATGTTTCTCCTAGGCTTAAAGTCCCAGTTTCTTTATCAGCTAGGCCAATAGTCAATAGTCCCTGTCTTGGACCGTGTACACGCGCGCACGCACGCGCGTGTGTGCGTGTGTGTGTGTGTGTGTGTGTGTGTGTATCAAAGAAGAGCAAGAAGAATGAGCATTTGTTCCGTTGAACAAACCTGCTAGTTAAAGCTGCTCACCTGGGATCACAGAAACAGTTTTCAGGGCTCTGAGAACTCGGAATGTCCGTAGGCCTGAGATTCCTCGGAGGTCTGTTGCTGCCCCGACATACCTGCAGAATCGAAAGGCACTGAGCATTTTCTCAGGGAATAGGTTCCAGGGTTCATGAATCACACACAATGGGAGCCTTGGGAGATCAAGGACAGACAGGCATTCCCGGAGGCATTACTGTCTACGGTTGGCATGGATGCCCACTAAAGTGTTGGATTCAAACACACAGGCTTGATGAACCTGCCTCCTCAGATACAGCTCCATATTGGGTAGGAATAACACTGAGCCTTGCCTTGACCTGTGTTGGCCAGTTATTAGCACAGGACTTTGGCTTGTTCCCAAGGGCATGGGATGAACCATTATATATTCCAATACCCAGGTCACAAGGCTCCACCAGAGGAAGATGAATCGAGATGAGGAGGTAATCCGGATTAAGAGCATGGACAGCCGGGAGGTGGTGGCACACGCCTTTAATCCCAGCACTCGGGAGGCAGAGGCAGGCGGATCTCTGTGAGTTCGAGGCCAGCCTGGTCTACAAGAGCTAGTTCCAGGACAGGCTACCAAAACCAACAGAGAAACCCTGTCTCGAAAAACCAAAAAAAAAAAAAAAAAAGAGCATGGACACCCCCAAAAGTCCTACAACCCAAGGTCTACAGGGACACCCAAGCCAGAGAGGGAAACACTCACGCTAGGGTAATGACGCTGAAGTCCAGCCAGTTCCAGGGATCTCGCAGATAAGTGAACTCATTTAGACAAAATCCTCTTGCCAGTATCTTTATCAGAGCTTCGAAGGTGTAAATGACAGTGAAGGCATACCTGGGGAGGAGGTGGAGAGGGACAGTAACTGTGCCCCAGAGGGACCTCTGTGCTTCCTCTGCCAGGAAGTGAATTCCAAGGGAATGCATACAAAGACCATAGCCAAGGCGAAGGGGGCAGTAAGGAGCTAGGAAGCACACTGAAGTGTCACACGTGTGGATTAGGTTTTAGGAGAGAGGGAGGGAGAGAAGGAAGGAATGAGTGAGTGAGAGAGAGAGAGAGAGAGAGAGAGAGAGAGAGAGAGAGAGAGAAAGAGCAGTAGCAGCTTGTAAGCAGAGGACAATGTCAGGCGAAGACGGAGGCTCTCCTTCTGTACATCCTATGGATGCTGAAGGTTCCTTTCCCAACCTGTGGTTGTTGGAAGATGCTGAAGAGGCACAGGTCATTGCTGTGGTGCTCTTCCTGTATGTCCCCACTTCCAGCCCTCTGGGGATTCAGATACAAACATAAATCTCCCATGACTTGTGCTGGGGAGATAGCTGGTTTTCCATGTAAACATGAGATCTGTTAGATTACATGAAAAAGCCAGGTATGGCAGCATGTGTCTGTGTTTATAGTCCCAGCACGAGGTAAGTAAGACAGGAGGCTCCCTGGAACTCACTGGCCAGCCAGCTCAGCTGAATCCATGAGCTCTAGGCTCAATTAGAGACCCTGTCTCAAAAACTAAGGTGGAGAGTAACTGAGAAGAAACTGTACACAAGCCTCCACCTCCATTTGCATACATACCAACCCATACACACACACATATGCACACACAGAGACACATACGCACACATGCACGCACAGAGACACATATGCACACATGCACGCACAGAGACACAGACACACACACAGAGACATGCACACACAGACACATACACATACAGAGAGACACAAGCACACACAGATACATATACACCCATACACACACAGACACATACACACAGAGACACAATTAAAACTTTAAATTATAGATGTGCTTTTGTGTAAAACATGGGCGAACTCTTGACTAAACATGCATTTACCCCATCCTACCCGAAAGTCCCTTCTGGATGAGAGAGGGTTTTTCAAAGACATAAACCCAGTAGGATAAACACAAGCTACCCCACAGAACATTGAACAGTTCGGGATGGAGAGATGCTCAGGACTCCAGAGGATGGGCTGTGGGAGAAGGTGCAGACAGGGCTCAAGAAAGTCTGTCCCAGTCTCCCGGGGAAGCAGCTGGGCCTTCTAGAGCCGATGTCACCCAATATTCTCCGCCTGCTGCAGAGGTGGATCAGGTGCTTACATTCAGGAGGGGAACAAGAGGGAGGGCAATGCAGCCTGAGGTTGGAAGGCGGAGTTTTCATGGAAAGGCAGGCGGCTCCCACTTCTGCCTTTGCTGAATTCCTAGGCATCGGTCAGATTCACAACTCACGAAGATCTTCCTTGTTCTCTGTCTATCAGGGCCTAGTTATGTAGCCCAGGCTGGTCTTGAACTTGTGATTCTCCTACCTAGCTTTATGAGTGCTGGGATCACAGGAATCCAACACCACCAGCCGCTGTGGATGTAATTCCTGTAATAGGAAAGCTGGCAAAGGAGTGTTGTGAATTCGAGGGGTGCTTGGAATCAAAACGAAAACAAGAGCCAAGCAAGGTGGTGCATTCCTGTAATCCCAGCACTTGAGAGGATAAAGCAGGAGGATTGTGATGATCTACAGGCCAGACTGGACCGTATGCATGAGTATCAGTGCTATATACAAGGTCCTGTCTCCATCACCATCGCCAAAATAAAACAAAAGCCCAAGGCAACCAAAGAGGGTGTAAAAAGACAAGAAGAAACAATAAAGAGAGAACTAGAGAAATCTAGAGAAATAAAAAAATCTCTGCTATTGATATTTTTAGAATGTTAAAAGGTGAGATAAACATTTCTTAATGCAAGAATAGGAATCTATAAAAAAATTAAGGCACAAAATAGAACTTCTGAAAGCAAGACTGCAAACAAAGTTTTAGAAATCTCAGAAAATAGAACACAAAGCAGAAATGACTAAAAGGGAGATGGAGAATCAGGGGCTCTGCTTGCTCCCACACTAAGAGGAAATCAGGAAAGAAACAGGTTAAAGTATCACAGGAATTGTTCAAAGAAAAAAAAAAAGCCTCCCCAAATTGAAATACCTAAGTCTTTAAAATGCAGGCAAGCATTCAGTAAAACAAGCGAGAGAGTTAAAAAGCCTCATCATGGCAGAACTCCACCAAGGTTCAGATCATTCTCCACAAAGACAAACCCAACAGCTCTGCTTGAGAGACAAAGAGAAAACAAACACACAGGCTCTCTACAAAGGATTGATGTCTCAGTCCTGCCCTGTCACTGTGAAGAGGCACCACAACCAAGACAACTTAGAAGAGGAAGCATTTAACTGGGGGCTTGCTTATGGTTTCAGAGGCGAGTCCATGACCACCATGGCAGGGAGCAGGGAGGCAGGCAGGGAGGCATGGGGCTGGAGCAGTAGCCGACAGCTTACATTCTGATTCATGGGCAGGAAGTACGAAGAGAGACTGGGTTTGGCATGGGCTTTTGAAACCTCAAAGTCTGCTCTCAGTGACACAACACCTCCAAGGAAGCCACACTTCCTAATCTTTCCTGAACACTCCACCAACCAAATATGAGAGCCTCAGGGGGCCATTCTCATCCACTCCACCACACTGACTGAGAATACAAACACCATAAGATAGCTCGGGGGCTACCTTGGCCCGGAAAGAAGGAGGAAAGCCTCCAAGTTCGGAGCCATAAACTTTCCCATACAGAATTTGTCAGGCAAATTGTCAGAAATGAAGTTAAACTAACATGTAGGAATATGAAAATCCACAAACATTTACTTCCTGGCCCCCTGCCTATGAAAACCTAGACTGACTGTACCAGAACAACAAGAAAGCTACCAATAAACACTAGGTTGTGGGATCCCAGGAACAGAGGAGGAAAGAACCCCAGGAAAGAGCTGTGGGTCCGGCTGAGGCGAGAAACAAAGGGCCCCGTACGGTGGAACGATATTTGTACACAGTAAATGTGCATTGCTCTCATGGATAATAAAAAGCTGACTGGCTGATAGCTGGGCAGGAAGCGATCGGGCAGGACAGCCTGACACAGAGAGGATTCTGTGAGGAGGAAGAAGGGTGGAGTCAGAGAGCAGCCTGCAGACACAGAGAGAGCAAGATGGGCATGCTGTACTCAGAAAGGCACCAAGCCACGTGGCAAAGCATAAATAAAAACATGGGTTAATTTACGCGTAAGAGTTAGCTAGTAATAAGCCTTAGCTATCTGCCAAGCATTCATAAGTAATATTAAGCCTCTGAGTCAATTATTTGGGAAGCAGCTGCCAGTAGTGGGCTGGCAGGCTGGAGAGAAACATTCTTTTCCAAAGTTACTCTGAGAATTAATGTTCTCAATTCTCCAATTAAAACACACAGACCATGGGCTGGAGAGACAACTCAGTAGTTAAGAGAACTGTTTGCTCTTCCAAAGGACCAGGGTTCAGTTCCCAGCACCCACATGGAGACTGAGAACCATCTGTAACTCCAGTTCTAGAGCCTAGGACGTTCTCTTCTGGCCTCCATGGGTACTGCACACGTGTGGTGCACAGACATACAAGCAGGCAAAATACATGTACACATAAAAATAAGAATAAGTCTTTAAAAAACACACATATCAGTAGACTGTATTTTAAAAAATGACTCAACTATTTACTGGCAACCAGAAACTCATGACACCAGCACAGTTGAACACGGGGTCTGGGGGAGTTGAAAAAGATGCTATAAATGGAATCTAAAATCTAACCGAAGCAGCTGTACTCATATCCCAGAAAACAGACTTCAGGCCCAAATTAGAGGACACCAAGAAACTCACTTCATGAATAATAAATATAGGCGGATCTCTGTGAGTTCGAGACCAGCCTGGTCTACAGAGCTAGTTCCAGGACAGGCTCCAAAACCACAGAGAAACCCTGTCTCGAAAAACCAAAAAAATAAATAAATAAAATAAATCTAAAGGATATAATAGTTATAAACATACATGGTCTGAACACTCAAGCAAGTTTAAACAAATAATAAACCCCCAAATTTTCTTGTATGAATCATATCATATCAAAATAAAAGTGACAATCAACAGCAAGAGAAAGTACAGAAAACAATAAATATGTGGAAATTGGACAATATACTTCGAACAATTAGTGGGCAACCAAAGAAATCCAATGAAGGGGTAGAAAAAGCCTAGAACCAAGTTAAAATTAAGATATGACATTCCAGAGCCTGTTGGGTGCAGTGAAAGCAGTTCTAAAATAAGTTTACAGCTATAAGTGCCTATGTGACAATGAGGGATATCAGATAACTTCACGGCACATCTCAAGGTCTTAGGAAAAAAGGAACAAGCCTATCTCAAGAGTTGTAGGAGAAAAAATAAAGATCAGAGCTGAAATTAATTAAGTGCCAACTGAAAAATTTCCAGAAGAACAAATGAAACCTATTTTGTTATTTGAAGTGATAAAGCTGACAAAAGCTTATCAAAGCAATCAAATGAAAGGACATAAGATAATAAAGTCAGAGACAAAAGGATATTACAGCATGGACCACAGAGACCCAGGTGATCACTAGGGATTTTAAAATATTTATTTGTGTGTGCGTGTGTATGTATGTAGGTGTGTGTATATATGTGTGTATGTGTGTGTGCATGTGTGTGCATGTGTGTGCATGTGCGTGTGTGTGTGCATGTGCGTGTGTGTGTGTGTGTGTGCATGTGTGTGCATGTGTGTATATATGTGTGCATGTGTGTGTGCATGTGTGTGTGTGTGTGTGTGTGTGTGGACAGACATGTGGAGTTCAGAGGACAACTTGCAGAAGTCAGATCTCTCCTGTGTCATGTGAGTCACATCAGGCTTGGTGACAAGCATCCTTACCTTTTGAGTCAGCTCAGCTCCAGGAGGGAATATTTTGAAAGCTTAGATTCAAATACATTGGAAACTCTTGAAGAAATTGACATATTTCTAGAAACACAAAATCTAAAAATATAGAACTGGAAAGTTGTAAAACCTAGACAGATCAATAATAACAAGTAACGAAATTGAAGAAGGATTCTCCCAACAAAGCAGCCAAGACCAGATGGAGTCACCACGTGTTTATAGCTGAATTTTTCCAGGTGTTTAAAGAAAGAGAAGGAACGCTTCCAAGCTCATTCTACAAAGTCTGATTTACCCCTGTACTAACACTAGATAAAGACACAACAAACAAGGGAAAACTATATGCTGGCATCCTTCTTAAACAGAGAGCAGAAATCCTCCGTAGAAAACATGCAGAAATTCAGCAGCACATTAACAAGATCACACACAGTCATGTAGCTGGTGTGTAATGATGGCTCAACACCTGCAAGTCACTAAGTGCAACACAACCACCTCACGGATGCAGGAAGAAAACAACTCTGACAAAATTAAACATCACTTTGTGACAAAACTCTGTGAAGAACCCAGGAATGGGAGGCGCACTCTTTACCAGGGTAAAGGTACTTGACATCCCTACAACTAAAGTTATAACAAACAGGGCAGGGGACGGTGGGGGGGAGGAACATTCCTTCTAAAGTCAGGAATGAGACAAAGCCAGCCACTATCCCCACTCCTAGTCAATGCATTTTCTTTTTTTAATATTTATTTATTTATTATGTATACAATATTCTGTCTGTATGTCTGCAGGCCAGAAGAGGACACCAGACCTCACCACAGATGGTTGTGAGCCACCATGTGGTTGCTGGGAATTGAACTCAGGACCTTTGGAAGAGCAGGCAGTGCTCTTAACCACTGAGCCATCTCTCCAGCCCATGCATTTTCTATTTAAATTTTATGTATTATTATTGTGTATATGTGTGTGTGTGTGTGTATGATACATGCGTGTATCACAGTGCATGTGTTTGGAGGCCAAAGGACAACTTTAAGGATTGATTCTCTCCTCCCATTTTGTGGGTCCTAGGGATGAAAACTCCAATTGCCAGTCTTGCACTGCAATTGCTTCTATCTGCTGGGCCATTTCGCTGGCTCCTTAAGGTATTTCTTGAAAGCTTTGCCAGAGTGATATGACAAGAAAAAAAATAGAGATAGAAATACAGAATTAAAAAGTCACGTTATCTGCAGATGATATGATCCTGTATCTAAAAGTCCAAAAGATTCCGCTAGAAGCCTTTAGCTCTGACAAATGCTTTCAAAAAAGGAGCTATAAGCCAGCAGACAGACATCACTTCCCTTTTTACACAGAACTGACAAATTCACTGAGCAAGAATCTGGAGTGAAAATCCATTTGCAATACCCTTCTCAATAAAGTACACAGTAATAAACCTAAGCAAACATGAGAAAGACTTCTATAATCAAAATTAGAAAACATGGAAGAAAGAAATTGAAGACGATATTAGAAAGTGGAAAGGCCGCCCATGTTCATGATTTAGCAGAATTTATACTGTGAAAATGGCCATATTGATGGATGATACCCACATATTCAATATCTCTCATCAAAATTTCACTGATGTTCTTTCAGAGGTAGAAAAGGAAATTCTTGAAATTTGTTACGGAAGCACAAAAGGTCCCATATAGGTAAGAAAATCTGGTAGGTTGGGCCAAGGGAGGATGCTCTGCCAACAAAAACAAAAGCAACCTTGTAGGAGGAGACACTTGTTTGTCCTGGCCACCCAGAACTGAAATAATCACACAGAAACCATATTATTTAAATCACTGCTTGGCCCATTATCTCTAGCTTCTTATTGGCTAACTCCTACATCTTAATTTAACCCATTTCTATTAATCTGTATATCACCACGAGGTTGTGGCTTACCAGCAAAGTTTCAGTACGTCTACCTCTGGCTGTGGATCCATGGCAACTCCTTAACCCTGCCTCCTTACCCCAGCATGCCATTTAGTTTTCCCTGCCTACCTAAGTTCTGCCCTATCAACAGGCCAAGGCATTTTCTTTTTTCATTAACTAATAAAAGCAACACATTGACAGAGGACCTCCTGTAGCACAACCTGGGAGGTATGACTTCAAATTATGGAGCTCTAGTAACAAAAATTACAACATAACACTGACAGAAAAACAGACAGACCAATGGACTCAATTAGAAGATCCAGGAACAAACCCACACAGCTCACACCTACTGACAAAGACACCAGAATTGTACACTGGAGAAGGATGGTATTTTGAACAAGCAGTACTCGAAAATGGCAACACACAAATGTACAAGAGATAAACTAGCTCCCTATATCTCACCCTGTGCATAGATCAACTCAGAATGTACCAAAAGGTCACAAGGGAAGACTAGACCACTTGAAATTGCTACAGGGAAACAGGGTAAAATGCTCTAAGATACAGAAGAAGGCAAGGACTAAAAAGAGCCCCACCAATCAGAAAATGATGGCAATCCGTAACAAATGGGGTCAAATAAAATCAAAAGACACCTGAATGCAGAAGAGAATGCCAACAGAGAGACAGCTGAAGGATGGGGTGAATCTTTGCCAACTATAAATCACACACAATAACATCACCAACAATGAAAACTAAAATAACAGGAACTAGCAATTACTGGTAATTAATATTCCTTAATATAAATGGGCTCAACTCACCTATAAAAAGTCACAGGCTAACAGATTGTATATGAGAACAGAATCCATCCTTCTGCTGCATACAAGAAACACACCTCAACCTCAAAGGCAGACATCGCCTCAGAGTAAAGGGTTGGGAAAAATTTATCAATCAAATGAACCTAAGAAACAAGCTGGTATAGCTGTCCTAATATCTAACAAAATAGACTTCAAACCAAAATCAATCAAAAAATACAAAGAAGGCCATTTCAATTAGTCACAGGAAAAATCCATCAAGAAGAAATCTCAGTACTGAATATCTATGTCCAAAATACGAGGGCACCATCACATGTAAAAGAAACACTTCTAAAGCTTAAATCACATATTAAACTCTACACACTAATAATGGGAGACTTCAACATCCCACTCTCACCACTGGACAGGTCTGTCAGACAGAAAATTAAGAGAGAAAAAAGGGAACTAACAGATTTTATGACTCAAATGGACTTAACAGACATCTATAGAACATTTCATCCAAACATAAAAGAATATACCTTCTTCTCAGCACCTCATTGAACCTTCTCAAAAATTGACCACATAATAGGTAACAAAGCAAATATCAACAGATAAAAAATTGGAATAACACCATGTATCTTATTGGATCACCATGGCTTAAATTAGAATTCAACAGCAACACTAATTCTAGAAAGTCTACAAACACATGGAAATTAAACAATGCTCACTCATATCAATGGGTCAAGGAAGTAATAGTGGAAGAAATTAAAGACTTCCTAAAATTCAATGAAAATGACCATATAACATACCCAAATTTATGGGACACAATGAAAACAATGTTAAAAGGAAAGTTCATAGAACTAAATGCCTACATAATGAAGTTAGAAAAATCCCACACTAGTGAGTTAATAGAACACCAGAAAGCTCTAGAACAAAAAGAAGCAAATTCACTCAGGAGAACTGGATGGCAGGAAACAATCAAATTGAGAGCTGAAATCAACAACAGAAACAGAAAACAATACAAAGAATCAATGATACAAAGAGTTGGTTCTTAAAAAAATCAACAAAATAGACAAACCTTTATCTAAATTAACCAAAAGGCAGAGAGAAAAATATCCAAATTAACAAAGTCAGAAATAAAAAGGGGACATAACAACAGACACAGAGGAAATCCAGAGAATTCTTAGGTCATATTTCAAAAACCTGTATGATGTGGGACAATTGTCTATATTCTGTCAATTATATTTTAAATAAATGCCGATTGGTCAGTAGCCAGGCTGGAAGTATAGGCAGGACAACCAAACAGGAAGTAAAGGTGAGTTGACAAGAACAGGGGAATTCTGGGAAGAGGAAAGCTTGGTCTGCAGTCTTGGCCCAGCCACAGAACAAGCAAGATGTGACTGCCTTGCTGAAAAAGGTACTGAGCCACGTGGCTAACATAGACAAGAATAATGGGCCAAAAAAAGTTATAAGAGTTAATAAGAAGCCTGAGCTAATGGGCCATTCAGTTTATAACTAATGTAGACCTCTGTTTGATTTCTTTGAGATTTAACGAATGTAGGAACCAGGCAGGACAGAAACCCTGACAACACCTGTACTCCACAAAATTGGAGAACTTAAAGGAAATGGACAATTTTATGAATAAATAACACTTAACAACATTAAATCAAGACCAGATAAGCAAATTAAATAGACTTATAACTGCTAAAGAAATAGAAACAGTCAGCAAAAGTCTCCCAAGGAGAAAAAAAAAAGCCCAGGACCAGATGGTTTCAGCACAGAATTCTACAAGATTTTCAAAGAAGAAAATACCAATACTCCTCAAATTATTCTACACAATAGAAGCAGAAGGAACACTGTCAAACTCTTTTTATGAGGCTACAATTACCCTAATACCCAACCACACAAAGACATTACTAAGAAAGAGAATTACAGACCAATCTCACTCATGAATATTGATGCAAAAATACTCAATAAAATACTGGCAAACTGAATCCAAGAACACATCAGAAAAATCATCCACCATGATCAAATCAGTTTCATCCCAGAGATGCAGGGATGGTTCAGCATACGAAAATCTGTTAATATAATCTACCATATAAACAAGCTGAAAAATAAAAGCCACATGATCATCTCATTAGACACTGAAAAAGCCTTAAACAAAATACAACATCCCTTCTTGAAGAGAGCAGGGATACAAGAAACATACCTAAACATAATAAAGGCAATATACAGCAAGCCAACAGCCAACACCAAACTAAATGGAGAGAAATTCACAGTGATCCCACTGAAATCAGGAACAAGACAAGGTTGTTCACTCTCTCCATATCTATTCAACATAGTTCTTGAGGTCCTAGCTAGAGCAATAAGACAACAAAAGGAGATCAAGGGGATACAAATGGAAAAAAAGTCAAACTCTCACTATTTGCTGATGATATAATAGGTTACATAAGCGACCCCAAAAATTCTACCAAGGAACTCATAAACACCTTCAGTAATGTAGCAGGATACAAGATTAACTAAAAAAAAATCAGTAGCCCTCCTGTACACAGATAAAAAATGGGTTGAGAAAGAAATGAGAGAAACATTACCCTTCACAATAGACACAAATAGCATAAAATATCTCAAAGTAACTCTAGCCAAACAAGTGGAAGACCTGTATGACAAGAACTTTAAATCTTTGAAGAAAGAAATTGAAGAAGACACCAGAAAATGAAAAGCTTTCCCAGGTTCTTGTAGGTAGAATTACCATAGTAAAAATGGCAATTTTACCAAAAGCAATCTACAGATTCAATGCAATGTCCATCAAAATCCCAGCAAAATTCTTCACAGACCTCAAAAGAACAATACTCAACTTTATATGGAAAGGGAAAAAAAAAACAGGATAGCCCAAACAATCCTGTACAATAAAGGAACTTCTGGAGGCATCACAATCCCTGACTTCAAACACTACTACAGAGCTACAGTAATGGAAACAGCCTGGTATTGGCATAAAAAGATAGGAGGACCAATGAAACCAAATAGAAGACCCAGATATCAACCCACACACCTATGAACACCTGATTTTTGACAAAGAAGCAAAAAAATATCAAATGGGAAAAAAGCCATATTCAACAAATAGTGCTGGCATAACTGGATATAAACATGTAGAAGAATGAAAATAGATCCATATCTATCACCATGTACAAAACTCAAATCCAAATGGATACAAGACCTCAACATAAAGCCAACTACATGGAATCTCACAGAAGAGAAAGTGGGAAGTACACTTGAACACATTGGCACAGGAGACCACTTCCTAAATATAACCTCAGCATCACAGACACTGAGAGAAACAATTAATAAATCTGACCTCCTGAAACTGAAAAGCTTCTGTAAAGCAAAGGACATGGTCAACAAGATAAAATGGCAGCCTACAAAATGAGAAAAGATCTTCACTAACCCCACATCTGACCAAAAACTGATCTCTAAAATATACAAAAAATTCAAGAAATTTGTCATCAAAAGAACAAATAATCCAATGGGGTACAGAACTAAATAGAGAACTCTCAACAGATGAATCTAAAATGGCTGAAAGACACTTAAGGAAATGCTCAACATCCTTAGACATCAGAGAAATGTAAATCAAAACAACCCTGAGATTCCATCTTATACCTGTAAGAACGGACAAGATCAAAAGCACTGATGACAACTTATGCTGGAGAGGTTGTGGGGTAAAGGGAACACTCCTGCATTGCTGATGGGAGTGCAAGCTGGTACAGCCTGTTTGGATATGAGTATGGCAATTTCTCAGAAAATTAGGAAACAACCTACCTCAAGACCCAGCAATACCATGTTTGGGTATATACCCAAAGGATGCTCAATTGTACCACAAGGGCATGTGCTCAACTATATTTATAGCAACATTGTTTGTCATAGCCAGAACCTGGAAACAATCTAAATGCCCCTCAACTGAAGAATGGATAAGGAAAATGTGGTACATTTACACAATGAAGTACTACATAGCAGAAAAAGCTAATGACATCTTGAAATTTGCAGGCAAATGGATGGAACTAGAAAACATTATGTTGAGTGAGGTAACCCAGACCCAGAAAGACAATTATCATATTTATTCACTCATAAGTGGCTTTTAGAAATAAAGCAAAGAAAAACCAGCCTACAGATCACAATTCCAGAGAACCTAGACAACAATGAGGACCCTAAGAGAGGCATACATGGGGCTAATCTACATGGGAAATAGAAAAAGACAAGCTCTCCTGAGTAAATTGGGACTATGGGAACCATGGGAGATGGTAGAAGGGGCGTGGAGAAGAAGGAAGGGGAGCAGAGAAAAATATATGGCTCACTAAAAACAATTTTAAAAATTAAAAAAAACAATAATCATTGTAACAAAAATCTTAGCGCAAGTCTGTCATCTCAGTCAGACTTGCACTAAGAACCCCGAGTGTGCCTGGAAATTCATGCTTTCTTGCAAATGTGGAAATACTTCTTCCAAAGTCTTCCCTGCAACCAACTGTTTTCCAGAACATGGGTATAGCAAGTGAAGGTCCAGGCTATGAAAGGACTCCTCCGGGGACTGTGAGCCTGGGGCTTGAGAGGAGGGCGAAGACGGGTATAATACTTTTCCTTGGCATGATTTCATCTCCTCCTGATTCCTCTTCTAGCACATTCTTCCTCTTTAGTTTATTGTGAACATAAGAAGAGATTTAAAATGGGCTCTGTGTGTCTGTCTTGCCCCAAGCAGACAGGCAGGCAGGCAGGGAGAGAGGGAGGGAGCTTCCATTAGCCCTCAGAGACTAGCACATAGCTGATGTTACAAAGAGGCACAATGGGAAGCTAAGAAAAGAGAAGGGCTTGTGTCTACTGGGCAGATTGTGTCAAGGACAAGGCTATTCCCTTGGCTTCTGAGTCTTGACTGGCTACAATTTCTTTTCTTCCTAAACAAATACACAGCGTGATCTGGAGGGACTGGGTCTATCTCAAGGATATGCATTCTTTTCCCTGGGTCCTTCCAGCTCACACCCCAAAGGTCAGAGCTACTCTGTTGTTTCCACAAGGTTGAGGGTACTCAGCCTTGCCTTGGACTAGAACAGGGAGAGCTTTGTATCTTTTCAAAGTGTGTTTACAAAAGAAGTTGTGTCAACAGTTCAGTGTGTGTGGAGTCTAATAGAGAATGTTCTCAGTGATTCCTGGGAATGAAAACTGACATAGCTTTGGAAAGTGATTTGGCGATATTCTAAAAACTAAAGCTGAGTGACTGAGTGGCTCAGTTGGTGGAGTGATTGCTTGGCATGCAGGGCCGCAGCTGAGCTCAGTCCCCTGCGCTGCATAAACAGGGTGGGGTAGAAAGAACACGCATTCAATCCCCAGCACTCAGGAGTTGAGTCAGGCCAATCAGAAATTCCAGGCCATCCTTGTCTACACAGAGGGTTCAAGGCTATCCTGTAATACATGAGATCCAGTCTTATAATAAAATAAAATAAAACGGTGTATGTTCCTTGGCCCAATAACTTCTACTTCTAAAAACTCATCTCTCAAATTTTGTTGCATTAGTTGTACAAAGATATGTGCACAAGGCTATTCATCAAAGAATAAATCATGACACAAAAATATAAGGATTCTTATTATGATTACGGTTATCATAGAAAATAGTTCAATTTCACCTCTTTCATGCTGGTAAAATCTATCCATTCAATTTCTACTAACCAATTGCTGCTGAGATTTTTAGTGAGATTTCACTGAATCTATAGATAAATTTGGGCAGCACTAACAGTTTAATAATAGTAATCTTCTCATCCATTATCACAAGATATATTTAAATTTATGTAAGTACTTTAAAATTTCTCAATAATGTTTTCTCATTCTTTAGTACAGAGGTCTCGGGTATAGATTTCATGGCACCATTTGAATCTATTAGCCCCATTTTGTGATTTATCTCTTCTCCAGTTATTAATTTTTTCTTTCTGCTTGCCTTTCATTTATTTTATTCTTTCTCTAGTTCTGTGCCAGCCATTCCTACCTTTACTGATATTAAGATCCCACACTGCTCAACTGTAAATCACCTCCTGAGAACTGTTTTCCCCCTATAGGCTCTGATTAAACTCATTTGTCCCCAGAGATTCTGCAGTTTTACTCTGTAGCTGTCTTTCGTTCAAGAGCTCTTGAAGAACAGCTTTAGCACAACCTAGTGAAAAGGGTTCCTCCTTTCCTTCCAGTTCCCTGCCATTTTCTAACTTTATGGCAGAATGACAAGAGAGTTCGCTATTTGTTATTGTTATCTGTGGAACCAATGGGATTGGGTTTTGTGGTTGCTGTTTGTTTTGTTTTGGAGTGGGGCTAGCATGAGGTTAACGCTTATGGTCTTCTGGCTTAATCTCCGAGCGACACGGTGTGGAATGCATTTCCCCATTCCTATCCCCTCTCCATCTTCACAGATTTTTTTTATATTTCATCAATTACAGGCAGAGAATGCGACTTTCAGATCCTCCAATAGCTCTGCATACGCATGCCCACATTCTTCAGTTTGTAAATACTGTTCTTGTGACATTCATTGCGAAGCTCAGACTTGCTGTTGTATTTAGCGTTCAGAGTGTCATGCTTGTCTGGCCTCCTGCTCTTTGGTGTAAGTCTACTTTCTCTGATTCCAGCTAGCTTTCTGTCTGTCCTTCCTTACATCTTTGCCCATTCTTTGTACTGTTTGAGACAGGGTCTTATGTAGCCCAGGCTCGCCTTCAACTCTGTGCTCCCTGCCTCTGCTTCCTGAGTGCTGGGGTTTTAGGCATATGTTACCAAGCCTAGCATTTCCCCATTCTTTTATTTAAACTTTTTATATCTTTGTGTGTGTGTGGGGGGGGTGTATGCCTATGTGTGCAGTTGCAACATGTGTACATACATGTACACCAAGGCCAGAGGTGCACCTCAGCTGTCCTCCTTTGGGAGCCATACAATTTGTTTAGAGCAAATGCAAAAATCACTAAACAAACAGCAAACAGACAAGCAGCAGGGCAGAGATGGTGCACGCCTTCAGTCTCAGCACTCAAGAGGCTGAGGCAGGCGGATCTCTGAGTCTAAGGCCAGCCTTGTCTACAAAGCGAGTTCCACGGCAGCCAGGGCTACACAGAAACTCTATCTTGAAAAAGAAACAAAGCAAAGGTTTATGTTAGCCATACTTACTCCCTACCACTCCCCAACTTGTAGAAGTGTGTTTTCTCTTTCAACCGAACGGGTTCTGGGATGAAGCTCAGTTCACGGGACTTGGCACCAAGCATCCTCCGCACTGAGCCATCATGCAGGCCCCTAGAACTCTTTGGAGCTTCTCCCTTTAGAGAAGCAGGCTTACATGATCACTCCCCCATGTCCCGTCTTCTTGCTCCTGCTGGGGTTTTACTGTTTATACCTTGTCAGCTCTAGAGCTTTCCAGGGGTAAAATGCCAGGATCTCATCTTTCTCCACCTGCGAGAAAGCCAGTCTGTTCAGGGCTTTGCCCTTCCCCCACCCACTTCTGGTCGCCCAGGCTTGTGGTGACATCATTGTCTCTGTGACATCATTGTCTCTGTGACATCATTGTCTCTGTGACATCATTGTCTCTGTGACATCA
>NC_022012.1:91893538-91932807 GCF_000317375.1 Microtus ochrogaster
TGTTCTTATGTTTGTGCTGCTTATACCGGTGCTGTCACCGCACTGGCATTTTGAGGGTAAAGCACATGCAGCCTGTCTTCCGTATTTAACCACAGTCCCCAGGTTACTCCCGAATGACTCACATTGAGAAGGAAAACACTTGCCTTACAAGTCCTGAAGGGCAGAAAATCTAATGCAGTATCATCTCAACCATGTACAATATGAGTCTCATAAGTTTCTTAGGCATTATATTCTGGTTTATATTTTTCAGTGTTTGCCATTTTACGCAGTACTCATTTATTTTTGAATTATTATTATGATTATGATTGCTACTATTTTGTTTTGAGACAGGATCCCACTCTAACCCAAGCTAGCCTGAAACTCCCTCTGCAGACCAAACTTGCCTTGGACTTATCACCATCCTCCTGCCTCAGCCTCTTGAGTGTTGGGATTACAGGTTTGTTTATGCTCAGACTTCAGGTTTATAAATTGTGTTGCTTTTAAAATGTCTCACCAGGACACATGCACATCACAAACAAACATTACCACGTGGGCAGTGACGTAGTCCCTGGAAAGCGAAGGCTTCGCTAGTCCGGCTAGCTGCAAGGCAATGCTGTCGGCCGGATGACTTCAATGACAGAAGCTAATCTCCTCATGACTGGAAGGCTGAACAAGGGAAAGACTGGAAAAGGTCCCCTTCTTGCACTGTAGGTGGCTGCCTTCTCCTGTATCCTCCCAGGGCATGGAGAGCAATTGGGTTTTTCTTCCTTGTAGAGTGTAGAAGTTCCGTAGCTACGCTAACCCTAACCCTGGTGACCTCACTGAGCCTCTCCTTGAAGGCTCCCATTTCAACATGGTAACACAAGAGGTCAGGGCTCCGACCTTATGAATCTGGGGACAGAGCACAGATTCTGTATGACTGTTCATGCCCCCAATGGAATGTCTTGACTATGTGCAGTCCCTATCCAACAACATTCTCCTGTCTCGGGGCTCCTCTCCACATATTTTGCATTTTCACAGTTATTATCTCTATTTTGAACTCCTATTATGCTAGGGTTTGAATGTGTCTCCTCAAAAATGTGTGTTTTGACCAGGTGTGGTGACAGAACCTGCCATTCCAGCACTGACCCAAGGTTTGAGGGGTGTTGCCAGGAGGATGAGGGCTTCAAGGCTAACTTGAGGTACATAGCAAATTCAAAGCCAGCCTGGGCTTCATGAGACCCCGTCTCAAGACAAAACAAGACCTATTTTGCAGACTTAACTGCCCAGCTCATATATTTTAAACCCTTTCTTACTTATTTACTCATTATCTTTTGTGTGTGTGCACCCATATATGCACATGGGTACACTCGTGTCGTAACTGAGTGGAGGTCACAGGACAGCATACAGTGGACCGCTCTCACCTTCCACGGTGTGGATCCTAGGGACTAACTCTTGTCGGGCTGGGCAGCGAGTATCTTTTAAACCCCAAGACATGTCACCAGCTCCTAGTTCGTATATTTTCAAGGTGGGTCTTAGGGAGGGAGCTAGGATTAGATGAGGTCATGGGAGGAGGCCTTCGCAGTGGCTTTACAAGGAGACCAAACTAGGCTCCTATGGTTACCATTTCTTACTGTACTGTAATGCTGCCAATGGCTCTTACCAGAGGCCATGCAGGTGCTGGCGCCATGCTCTTGGATTCCCTGTTCTGCATAACTACTAGTCGGTAAATATGATTTGCAAATTACTAAAGCCTCCGGCACTTTGTTATAGCAAGAGGAAGTCGACTAAGTCAGTTCCTAAGTAAAATTGCCTTACTGACCTTCACATTTTGTGTGAATGGAATCATAGTAATAGAATCCTTTAGTTTGGGTCAACAATCTGTGCGTAAGACTGCTATGGGATAATGCTCTTGTACACTGTAAAGATTTGTTGCTCATGTTGGTTTAATAAAATACTGATTGGCCAGTAGCCAGGCAGGAAGTATAGGTGGGGCAACCAGACTAGGAGAATTCTGGGAAAAGGAAAGGCAGAGACAATCATCCAGATGCAGAGGAAGCAAGATGAGAAAGCCTCACTGAGAAAAGGTACCAAGTCACGTGGTTAAACACAGATAAGAATTATGGGTTAATTTAAGTTATAAGAGCTAATTAGTAATAAGCCTGAGCAACAGGCCGAACAGTTTATAATTAATATTAGTCTGTGTGTTATTTGGGACTGAAGGGCTGCAGGACCAGGTGGGAGTGAAACTCCATCAACACAGGACTCATTCCTGTTCTCATATGGACTCATGGTTCATCTACATTCATTGCTATAAATTATCCAATTAAGAATATAGCAAACATTTAATACACCGAACAGTTGCGTATGTTTGAGTTATTTCTGCGTTGCTTCCTCAAAGCTGGGTTTCGGTGCCCACAGATAGTAATTGGGATGAGTGTGGGCACCTGAGTGCAATAGAAGAGCACAGCGTGTGCACGTCCTTCCCTTTATTAGCAGCCACTGGTATCAAAAGTTCTCCAAATCTGAACACTCCCTACCACCAGCATAACCGCTTCCAGTACTCCACATCTTTATAGATACTTGGAATGGTGGCCGTCCAAGCATTTTCCTTATGTGATGAGTGCCTAGTCATCTCCCGCCTCAATAATTTTAAATTTGCCCTCCTCAATAAAAAATTTTTTTTAGGAATTTTCATGAGTTAATAGACCACTTGGAATTTCGCCTGTTCAAATTTTATCTTGCTCAAAATGCATGGACTGCCATATTTTTAAGTCTTGAGTTTTGGAGAGGGTTCAGAACTCTGGTGGGAGTTCCTTAGAATCGCGCTGGTACTGGTGTCTTTGTTCTCTTAAGAGCTGACTTCCAGGGACTGGAGAGATGGCTCAGCCGTGACAAGCCTTTGATGCTCTTACAGCGACCCTGGGTTCAGTTCCCAACACTCATATCAGGCAGCTCACAACATCTGTTACTGCAACTCCAGGGGATCCTATGTCCTCTTCTGGCTCCTGTGGGCACCACACTAGGGTGTACATATGCATGCATCTACATGTATGAAATAAATCTCAAGTAGTTACCTGAAAAAAGTTCTTAGTTTACCAAAGGGCATCTGTCCTTTTCCCTACTTGGTGTTTCCTGTATCATCTGTAATAAAACTTTTCCTCCCCTGAGGTCATATAAGTTTTCCTCTGGCCTTTGTTTCCCTTCTAAAGGTTTTATACCTTTGTATTTCACAAGGAAAGTTGGGGGCTAATCTACCGGGAACTGACTCTGGGGTTCGGTGTGCAGTTAGCTATGTAGTTTATTATGTTAGGGTCAACTAACTCTTCACACTCTTACCATAGACGGACCTTCCCTGCTGTTCTGTGGAGCCACCTTCATCACAAATTCATATCGGCACGCACACACACATGTGCACACACACATGTACACACACACGTGCATAGTATGCACGCATGCATGCACTGCTCTGCTTTCAGTCTGGCGAGCCTCGCAGCAATGGCTTTGAAGCCAATTTGACCCCAGTGGGGCAATTGCTCCTCCCCTGTTTTCCTTCCTCCAAAGTGTCTTGGCTATAATTTACTCTTTGTGTTTCCACGTACACTTTAGAGTCTAAATGCTTGTTGAGACTGATTGGGAATAACACTACATTGATTACTCATCTGTGCACGTTCTTCAATATTGAGACCTGCAGTCTAACAACATAGCATTATCTCCCCATTTGCTAGGGTTGTTTCTGTAATTTACTCAATGCCTTGGTATTTTTATTTCTAGAAGCTTGATATTTTAAAATACCAGTGTACATGATAATTTGAAAATTATTTTATTTCCAGCTTGTAGAATGCTGATACATACATACATAATTGGTTGATGTATATTAATACACACAGCTATTTCGATGTACAGTCTTATTAATTCTAGTAGACTAAGATCTAATTCACTAATTATTTATGTGTATCTTCTGTGTGTTCAAATGCACATAAATTCAGGTTCTCCTGAAGGCCACAAGAGGGGGTTGGGTTCCCTGGCGCTGCCCTCCATGGGCGTGTGCACTTGTGCATATGAGCACAGACTGGGCAGTTGTGAGCTGCCCGTGTGAGGACTGGGAATCCAACTCTGATCATCTTAGCCGCTGGGCCAGCCTCTGTCTTTAATAGATTCTCTAGGCAACACTGGATGTTTTGTGTACTCTGGATCATGTTCTGTAAAGTGTGACATGTTTGGCAGTCTTCTTACCCATGTACTTTGCTTTTCTTATTCTTGCCTTACTACACTACACTGGCCAGAACCCCCTCGATGAAGCTGAACTGATGAGACTAGAAGTCTCTGATATCTATTTTCCTTCTTTCATCTCAAAGAGAGAGATTTCCAGGCTTGCAATTACGTCTGATAAATGAAAACCCTTTTTGGAGGATACTGCTTTTTGAAGAATTAATGCTTTTTTTTTTATCAGAGTGTGATCATTTCTTTCTGTTTTGACTTCTCTCAGAGTTTTGACATCATGAGCAGAAACTGAACTTTATCAAATGGCATTTCCAGAGTCAGCTAAAATGGCTACACGATTTCTTTCCCTTTCCTAACAGAGATGGGGCATCGTTTTTATTGTGGCATGTGCTACTTTTAAAGATAGCAAGAATGTAAGGGGGGAAGAGAGAGAGCTTTTCAGAGACCCTGTTGTTACGTCTGAAGGCTTGAGCAAGGGCAGGGACACCTTCCCAGCTGTGGTACCACATCTGTTTTCAGAGAACTCTTCTGTTCTCAAGCAATAGAGGTTTCATGTACCAACCGGGGACACAGGCAACCTAGAAATGCTGCAGTCCTTTTGAAGCATCTGAGCTGGGATACCTACCCACCTCAGCCATGGATCATTCTGTGAACAGATCCCAGACCCGCTATTCATAGTCCTTTTTTCTTTTGCTCCGCCTCTTCAAGTGTAGGCCTTCCCTGCACCTCATTCTCGCATGCTTAGCTCATGTGTGTGCATGTGTGTGTGCATGCGTGTGTGTGCATGCGTGCATACATGAGTGTGTGTGTGTGTGTGTGTGTGTGTGTGTGTGTGCATGTGTGTGTGCATGCGTGCATACATGAGTGTGTGTGTGTATGTGTGTGTGTGTGTGTGTGTGTGTGTGTGTAGCCGGGAGGACTCATCTGCCCAGGGCATTGAAGTCTAATGACAACAGACCTTCTTGGCAACAGAGTTTTGAGTGGCATCCATAATGTTCCACTGTGGAGTCAAGGTTGAGAGCCACTAATCTACACTGTCCTGAAGTTCAAAACTATACATGTGCTTAGGAAAAAGGCACGCCGACGAAACCTGACCATTGCAAAGTCAAGTAGGCAACAGAATTCAGACTTATCAAGGTAAAGACTGGCGAGACAAACAAACAAACAGAGGCCGCTAAGAAAGCAAGGACAGCGAGAAAGCGCAAGAGAGGTGGCGATTTTACTCACTCGATTTTCTCCGGAAGATCGCTTTGGGTCATGCATACACAGTTGAACAAAATTGTGATGGTAATGAATATGGAGAACCAGCTGTGGGGCCATGTTAAGGACAAGTGGGAATCTCCATCTGCCCTCAGCCCCCTTGGGTCGCCTTGCTGCCGGACGTGAAGCTCGTGACTCAGCTAACACCGGCTTTCACGAGTGCTGAGTGCCTGCCCATCTGAGAAGTCTGTCTTTATTATGAATAGTAAAAGCAGTTCTGATAGCAATAACGAGGGCGTGGAATATTGAACCCGGGGCAGCTTTCATCACTTACAGCGAGGATCTGAGCAAACGGCATGGTGAGTCCTCAAAGCCTTTCGGATCATGCTGTGTCATGCCG
Organism: Microtus ochrogaster; assembly: GCF_000317375.1. NCBI lineage: Eukaryota > Metazoa > Chordata > Mammalia > Rodentia > Cricetidae > Microtus > Microtus ochrogaster. Next base: position 91,899,321 of record NC_022012.1, read on the forward strand.
CCCGGTAACCATAGTTACCAGGTAGAGGTTATTACTGCTTATGAAAATCACTTTAGTTAGATTGCTTTCCTAAGCTGAGCTCAACCACACTGAAGCCATGGATTCTGGGTTGGGATGGCCAAAGCAGGCCCAGGAAGTGAAATGCTGGCTCTGGAGGAATATTCCAAGGAGAATGAGATGTTACAAGTCAGAGAGAGGCTCTGAGGAGTGGAGCCTTGACTAAGGATACTCAAAGGGGAGGGCGGCCTTGAAAGGAAGAAGAGTGCGCAGGAGTAAATAAACGGAGTTAGGGAGAATCTAAAGCAGACCTCTCCTGGGCAGACAGTGCCTCGGGACTGGAGGAGCTCCTAAGTCCCTTCCTAAGGAGAAAGCGCTGTCTGGAGAGAAGTGTTACCCACAGGGTAAGGATGGAATTCGTCCCTGGTCATTTCAGCTCAAGTAGAAATATTTAAACCCATCTTAGTTTTCTGTAAACAGCTTTCACATTTTTTATTCTAGATTTACTTAGGAAGACATCTGTCTGAATAGAGACCAATGAAACCACATTTTCCTGCTGATTGATGGCTAAGAATTATGTTCACATGGGGGAGACTTAACTCAGGACGGAAATTTAAATTATATCCTCAGTTCTGCAGATCCTTACAAGTTGCGTGATATCGCATGTCTGTGAAGGTATTCACAAAAATGGGATTGGAATTACAATTTTGATTGAATCTTGGGGCTGTAGTCACCAAACTTATTAAAATTAAGTATATCTGTGCACACTTTGTGAGGGGGAGACCCCTCACCAGACCTCTGTCCAGTGTGACACCATCAGGGAATTAGTCATTCGTCAGATCTCAAGACGAAAGACCATGTGTTGTCACTTGGCTATTAAGAGAAATTTTATTTCTAATTATCTGTTATTTACTTATCTCAACGTAATTTAACTGTAATCCATGGAGGATGGTTTGTGCGTTGACTATTTCTCTTTATTTGAGATTTCCGTGACACTGTTTTGATCTTCCTTTAGAAAGTAAGAAGCAGTTTTGATGAACAGTGCAACTCTGACAGAGCTAGCTAAAGGAAGAATGTTTAAAATCTTGAATCTCCGATACTACTATTTTAAAAGTAAAAGCCCTTGCTTTGTTTCACGCAGAACAATATAATTTATATAGTGAATAAGCGATCATGATATGACTTGATATAGTTTTAAACAGAAGAAAATCTGGAGAAAATTCAGGTTGCCAAACCCCAACCTGCAAACAATTAAAAAAAACACTCTATAAAATGGGTGAAAGCAAGAGATGTTTCCAGTGACCAGTTACCTGATCACTCGTGCACTGAAGGCCAAGGGAAATGAACAGAAAGCCCAACTTCCCATTCCTTGTCTAAAGGAGGAACACGCTGAGGTCCTTCAGATGCAAAACTGGGTCTTGCTGCTTCAATGCCCAGAAGTTGAATTCAGATGTGTTTTCAAAAAAGAAACATTTTACCCAAGTAGAAAAGGCCCACTGAGAGAATTATTACCTTACTCTGTGTCCATTCACTTTCTGTCTTCCTCTACCCTGAAGACCCTGCCCCAGAGACGCCGCAGGCTGGACCTGTGACCTCGGGACGTTTATCAGATGCCTCTGTGTGTTGGTTTCATTATCTGTAAAATGGGGTTCTAAACCTTCATCAAGGCTTCTGTGCCAGTGACAGTGTTGACACTTGGGAAGTAGTTAGCCACTGGGGGCCTGCTATCATCATGAAGTATTCTGAAGAATCTAAAAATTCTAAGATTCAATTCAGAAAGCAGAACTCCTGTTGGGTAGCCACAAAGATAACCACAGCAAGGGAAAACGGGCTGTGCATTGTCAGGCAGGGTAGTTACAGAGTGAGCATGTGGCTGGCTCTGTGCCAGGCTTCCTAGCTCGGGTACCGTTGGCAACTTCCCAAACTGCTCCACAGTGGCTGGGGTGGGGTAGAGGAAGAAAGAATCCCTTCAGGGGGCTACTGTCTGCCACGCAACAGGTCAAGGCTCTTCTGAACATGAACTTCCTAGAAGCCAACTTCCTGTCATTGAGAAATGCCAGTTTGAGAGACGCCTGGAGGCCAAGGCCAAGTCCTCCTTTGTCTTACTGCTTTGGCTTGGATTGAATAAGAACACAGAACATAAACAAAACTGGAGGTGGCATCTGGTGCCCCCCAAAGCAGCCAAGGCAATGCAGACCTGGGGACTAAGATGTTTGATTATGTTTCTCTGTGGCAGGATCCTTGGACAAACTGTATCTTTAACCTGCTGGCACTGAGAGTAACTCACGATACCGGCAGCGCCTCATGATTGGTGAGGTCCCATGGAAGATGATCAGGGCTCAGCTTGTCATGGCAGGTTCTCTTTGCTGCCCGGGAGGCATTTCTTTTTTGTGTAATGAGCAATCTCCCCAGCATGGCAGAGGATAGTGTAGCGACTCATGCCTGTGCCTCTGGTCCCAAAGAGCCTGACATCTTATTACCTCACAACATAGGAAAAGCAGGCCATGATTGATGGTAAGGCTGGGCCTGGGGCATTGGTAAAACTCACCTCATAAAGAAGACATTTGGTGGGGCTGGAGACATTTGTTCAGCGGTTAAAAGCACGGGCTGCTCTTCCAGAGGACCCAGGTTCAATCCCCAGCACCCACACGGCAGCTGAACTGTCTGTAACTCTAGTTCCAGGGAATCTGATATGCTCACACATACATGCACACAAAACACCAATGCAGCACATAAAATAAAAATATTTCTTTTAAAAAAGAGGACATTTGGGGCTGGATGTGGTTTTATATATTTCAGTCTGGTATCATAGTCATTCTGTTGCTGAGAATGAAGTGGAATTAGGATCCTCCAGTATCCTGGTTGATACTGAATGTTGGGATTATAGCCACGCACCATCATGTATGGTTTATATGGTCCTGGGGATTGAACTTAGGACTTCATGCATGTTAGGAAAACACTATCAGCTGAGCCTTGCAAGAAAAAACATTTCAAGGTGTGTTTCCACAGCTGTATCCAGGTGAGTTGGCAGTGACCCTGGTCTGTGTGAGCACTTCTTCTGTCTGGAGACTATTGGGGTGGGGGGGAGTCATTGAGAACACAAAGATCACACACAGGGGCCGGCAAGATGGCTCAGTGGTTAAGAACACTTGCTGTTCTATCAGAGGGCCGGACCCACATCAGTTGGCTCACAAACGTCTGTAACTCCAGCTTTGAGGGAACGGAAGCCTTTTCCTGGCTTCTACAGGCAGCTATGCACACAGGTGTGCACACATACACCCAACACAGACAAGATAGATTAAAAAACCCACAAACAATGCTCTCAGTGTGATGACGCCGCGGTCTCGGGATTCAGTTGGTGGGAAGCTCCGCTGCTAAGCTCTAAGGAAGACGCCAGACGTCACCGGCAGAGCCCGCGTCTAAAGCACAGAGGCGCACACGTGCAAAGGATACGAGTGGACGGACACCTTGATGGCGGTTCTTCTGATCAGGTTGAAGGGACTGAAGAGAAACAGTGCCCAAGTGGCACTGAACCTGGAAATGGTCCTGCCTTTATTCAACACCATGAATGTCTAGAACAAAAGCAAAAGCAGACTGCGGTGAGAAGCCAGATCCTGGGTGGCATCCTCTCAGGCTCAAGAACCGAAACCCATTGGCCATCTAGTGGAGGTGCAGACAGTTAGAGAGGGCAAGAGAGCGGAGCCACATCCTCACCCACTCCACGGGTTGACTGAGTACCGGGGAGAGCCCATTGGGAGGCTTCATGGACAGGCTGCTGATTCAAGGGCTGGATGTACACACGCCCGGGAGAGAATTCTGACCTCAGATGGCTGAGCTCAGTTGCATTTAATTCATTGCGTGTGTGTGTGTGTGTGTGTGTGTGTGTGTGTGTGTGTGTGTACGCACGCATATGCATGAGTTGAGGGGGCAAGGGTCAACCTCAAATTCACTCCTCGGGACCCTTCCACTCTTTTTATATTTGAGACAGAATCTCTCAAGAGCCTTGTGAGGTGGGGTTTGTCAGCCAGTAAGCCCCAGAGATCCACCTGCTTCTGCTTCCTCCTCAGGGATGAGATTACTTTAGCCCCCCAACATGTGTCCTAGGAATCAAATTAGATCCCTACGGTTGTTCAACAAGCATGTCACTGACTGAGTCCATCTCCCCAACCCCAACATTTAACTCGCTTCTGTCTAGAGGACCCTGGTCCTGTGAACCCCCTGCTTTCCACTGCCTGAACCTTGCTCTAAAGCATCTCTCAGTCCCTCCTCTGTTCTCGGGGAGAGAGAGGAAGGAGAAAGACATTGCCAAGTGCCTTATCTGTTTACAAACTGCATTTGCAATGGCTTGCTCCAGCTCCTTGTCATTCCCAAGCATGGACTTACCATGTGTTGGCTGCACAGAACACCTAAGATACAGCACAGGAGAGGAAACGGTCATGGGCATCACTGTAGACTCTTAGCTCTCAGCTCTTTTGATTTAAGACTCTAGTTTAGTGTGTGTGTGTGTGTGTGTGTGTGTGTGTGTGTGTGTGTGTGTGGTCAGTGTTCCCTAGCTGTAACAAAACATCATGGGAAATAAACCTAAAGGGAGGAAAGGTTTGTTTCCATGCACAGTTTCAGAGGTGTCTCTTCATCCATGCTTGCTTGACCTTGTCACTTTGGGTGAAACAGTTCATCACGTAGCAAGTCTACACAGAGGAAAAACACCCACCTCACAGTGCCAGGAAGCCAAAAGAGGAAGAGGAAGGGTCTGGGAACACTGACTCCCCCCAGACACACATGTAAATGTGTATATATCATGTTTGCATGTGTGTATACACCCTGTAATGGCCAGTATTGTCAAGATGACACAATCTAGAATTCCTCGGCAGAGTCTCAGTGAGCGGTGGTCTAGATTAGAGTCACCTGTTGGCATGTATGTGGTGGGGTTATCATGCTAGTCAAGGCAGGAAGACCCAATCAGTGTGGGTGGTACCATCAGCAGGCAGAATCCTGGGCTGTGTGAGAGCAGAGAGAGCAAACTAAGTACTAGCATGCATGCATGCATTGCTCTTCTCTTCAGACTACAGGCACAATGTAACTCCCTCGAGCTCCCTCTGCCATGGCTTTGTGACCATGATGGAGGGTAGCTGGGGTGAGGAGCTTTAGGGAAAATTTAGGGAAGTCTTTCCCCTAAATTGCTCATGTCAGAGTATTCTATTACAGCAATAGGGCAGGAAAGTAGGAATATGCCATATTCTTTTTATTTTTTTCTGAGACAAAGCCTCTCTGTGTAACCCCGGCCATCATAGAACTCACTCTGTAGTCTAGGTTGGCCTCAAACTCACGGAGATCTGCCTGTCTCTGCCTCCTGAGTGCTGGGGTTAAAGGTGTGTGCCACCCCCACCAGGCTCACATACCATGTTCTTTTTTGTGTGTTTTTGGTTTTTTTTTGTTTTGTTTTTTTGTTTTTTTTAAGACAGGGTTTCCCTGAGTAACAGCCATAGTTGTCCTGGAACTAGCTCTTATAGACCAGCCTGGCCTTGAACTCACAGAGATCTGCTTGCCTCTGCCTCGCAAGTGTTGGGATTAAAGGCGTGCTCCACCACTGTCCAGCAACATGCCACGTTCTTAAGAAACTTTAAAAGTCAGGAACACATAGGCACACCTTCCAGTGGCTGTTGTTGATGTTACTCCCTTGGTTACCACTCATAAGACCAAGGAAGAAAGTCATGATAGCTGACTATTATTTCAAGACAGTTTGGCTTCATAACCCGTGAGAGACTGGAAGACTCCAGGGGCTCCAAGACCACACTTTAGAGATTCCTGGCTTAGGGCATTCCTCTCTCGACTTCAAAATCCCTGCTCTCATCTGCAAAGAGAGCCACCACCTCTAGAGGCCCTAGGCTAGGACTCACCTGTGGGAACAAGCAACTTTCCAAGCCCTTTCTGCAGCAGCCGTCTGCTTTGGGGGTTTGGGTTTAGTTTGTCCCCATCACAAGTCCTTAAAGGTGCAGAGAGAAGGGTTTTGTCTGCCCATTCTTTAGTAAAAAGCCACTTCTCTGGGGGTGAGGGCTTTCTGGGCTGTGTGGGACTGAGGCCGGCTCGCCAAAAGCTGAGCACAGATGTTCCCAATGGCAGCTCTTACCCGGTGTGTGCTGTAGAACGGGTCTAGGTCCTCCAGGGGCTCCCCAACCAGTTCCGCGGGGAGCTCACCATAGAACCTGGGCAGCTGGTTGCAGGCTTTCAAATCTAGCTGAGGCCTGGGCTTCTCATCCTGGCCCTTCCGCTCTCCACGCTTAGCTTTGGCCTTCTTGGCGGCACGATGGGCCGCAATTTGCTTCTCGATCTCTGCCAGCGACTCCGGAGTGAACCGCCGGAAGTTAGTAGTTTCCACGGACCCAAAGGGGAACTCCATTTTCTCATTCTTCTTGAAGGAGAATTCACACTCTTATGGGAGGAAAATAACCAGAGAGGTGACAACTTGCCCACTGGAACTCTCCCTTCAGTCACCCTCCTTGATTGCTGAAACAGCCCCCATCCTCGAGTCCAGCTCCTCACGTACAAGCCCGCCCACCATGGCCAACAGAATGCATCCTCTGCAGACCCGGCTACAGAATCCAGTCTCTGCTCCGTATGCCCGAAGTCATTGTTCCCCCGTCACTTTGTAACAAACCTCAGTCTGTTTGTTTCCCCTCAAAGCAGCTTTAGACCTTTGGTCATCTTCCCGCATCTCTAGGGTCGCCCGGCTAGAGCCTGCCGCTGGCTTCACCGAAGACTCCAGCTCTTGATCCCCACCTTAACTCTCTCCCTTCTTTCTCACCACACATTTTATCTGCTGGTGGTTTTTTTTTTTTTTTTTCTGTTTCTCACTTTCTTTGAACTTCTGTGAGCCTCACTGCCCACAGCAGGAGAGTTTTCCCCATAACCACGTTAGATTAGACTTCCCCACTTAAACCCCAAGACCAGGTCAATTTATGGCCGTTGGATTCAGCTTTCTTTGAAATCTGGCTGCTTTAGCTCGAACCTGACAATAAAGATGTTCAGAAGTGTGGGGATTAGCTGGATTTCCTGGCCAGCAGTTTCCTCTAGTCTGAGATTTTAACTCTGTGCTGACTATCTCTGTCTCTTCATGGAGAAAGCCAATGACCATATCTTCCTGTTGCTGGAGAAAGACAGATCACCAAATCTCTGGTTTTCCTGTTCACAGGCTCTTTTCCTCCTGTTTTATGAGAGTGTCACCCTCATCCCAGCCAGGGTCAGCTCCTGTCTTCCCCTTGGGTTCTTATCTCCTCCCCTTCCCTGTCCCTCCTTTCCCTGAACCTCTCCTTTCCCCAACCAGTTCATAGCAGCAGTTAGAGATGCTTGACTCTTTTTTTTTTCACTTTAACAATATATGTTTGGGGCTGGTGAGCCAGTTTAATGGATAAAAGTTTTTGCTGAACAAACCTGGCAACCGGAGTTCCATCCCTGAAACCTATGTAAGAAAGAGAAATGACCCCAGAAACTTATCCTCTGACCTCCAGATATAGGTCATGGCATATATGCCCACACACATGCATTGTGCACGCATGTATCCACACACAAATTAAATTACAAATTTGAAAATATTCGCTGGGGGCTGGTGAGATACTCCGTGGGTGAAGCCACTTGGTGTACGAGTCTGGAAACCTGAGTTTGGTTCCTGAAATCCACAAAGAGGAGGAAGGAGAGAAGGGGTTCCAACACACTTGTTCTGCAACCGCTGCACACATAGACACACTCTCTCTCACACACACACACAATAATAAGCAAAAATGTAAACATTTGCTTGATGCACAGCCCACACCGCCCTTGGCTCCTCTCCAGCCTCACTCTGCTGCCTTACCCAGAAGACTTGCTCCCACGGGGGGTCTCCCGTCACTCCAACGTCCCTGCACCTTAGCTTTTGCCCTCATTCCACTGTAATGCATGCTGCCAAGGACACCAGAGACCCTGGAGGCTAACTCAGGGAACTGTTCTCCGTCCCCTCTTGATGGTCTGGTTGGTTGTCTTAACCACCTCCCTCTTGACATACTCTCTTGTCCCAGTTGCTATGGCACCTCTCAGGTTCTCTCCCTGATGTCTGCTCCTTCTTAATCCCTCCTCCCCCAGCTTTTCCTGCCCATTGCTCTCAGTCTTTGGGGTCTCCGCTATGCCATGATATTTTTAAGAGTGCTGCCCCTGCACCACTGATAATGGCCAACATTTATGAAGATGCCATTATGTTCCAGAGTGTGGGTTCAGCAATTCACACACTTTATTACCTAACCACCATGGGACCCTCTCAGGTATTAGCTTCAATGTATGAACAGAGAAATGACATCAGATGTTCCAAGATGACATTGCTAATAAGTGGTGGAACTTGGTTCTGATCTCCAAAGAGCAGCTCGTCCCTTCGCCAGGTCAATTCTCACTTCTGTACAACAGATTCTGAGTCTTTGTCTCCAGCGCTCACTTTTGCAGGGCCCAGGACCTCATTTGGCACATCCTCTTGAGGGTCTCATGGGCATCTTAAACTTAGCCTGCCTCAAACTGAGCCCATTATCATCTTCGACCCTCTCTGACCCTTTACCATCTTCTAGGACTCTCTGGCCGCAAATAGCCTAGACCTGTTCCTGTCCACAGCCTGGTCCTTTCTGTCTCACTCCCGTCTATGGCTGTGTGCTCCTCCTTTTAGCATCCTCTCGCCAATGCCGGAGCCCCAGTCATTCTCTTCAGTAGCTTCTCCTCGAAGTTCACCCCCTTCCTCCCCAAGTTTATCTGTGCTGTTTCCCTCAGCTGCAGTTGTCCGCCTTGTCTTTTCCTGGGCAATCCTCTCAGCCTCGAATTCTTCACTGTAAAGCACCTTCCTCCTCCTTGCGTGGAGTCTGTGCTCAGGTTCCCATTCCATGCTTCCGTCGCCTCCTACGGTCCTAGAATTGCTTCTTGATTCTCTGGTTCCCCTACTAAAGTGTAAGTATGGGGAGGCCTGGAAATGCAGCTGTTCTGCCCGGCAGTTGCTCCCCTAGAAGGCTTGACATTTAGAATCTGTCACTAATAGGTATTTGTTGAACATATGGCAGGAATGACAAAATTGAACAAGTTTTGCTTAGAAAAGTAGAGCCAATTATCAGAACCTGAGACATGACCAAATTTATTTATTATTTATTAATTCATCAATTAAATTAATTTCCCCCAGCCCCATCACCATTTCCCCTCCATCCTCTCCTCCCAGTCCCTTCCCCCAGCTCTTCCATCCACTCCTCTCCCTCCCCTTCAGGAAGGGGCAGTCCTTCCATGTGTAGCAGCCAGCCATGGCATAGCAAGCTGCAGCAAGACACCTCCTCTCCTAAAAGGGCTGGACGAGGCAACCCAGGATGAGGAGAAAGAGTCCCCAAAGCAGGTAACAGAGTTAGAGACACCCCTGCCTGCTCCCGCTGCTAGGAGTCCCACAAGAAGACCAAGATACATAACCGTAACATATGTGCAGATGGCCCAGGTCAGTACCATGTAAGTTCTCTGGTTGGAGGTTCAGTCTCCATGAGTCTCCATGAAGCCGGTTCACTTTGTGTGTTTTCTTGTGATGTCCTTGGTCCCTTTGGCTCCCATGATCCTTCCCCTCCCTCTTCCACAGGATTCCCCGAGCTCCACCTAATGTTTGGCTATGGGTATTTGCATCTGTTGCCATCAGTTGCAGGGTGAAGGCTCTGTGATGACAATTGAGCTAGGCAACAATTTGTGAGTCTAGCAGAATATCATTGGGAATCATTTCATTGATTTTTTTTTCTTTTTGTTAGTTATGTTTGGTTCTATCTTAGGCCTCTGGACTGTCCAGCCTCTGAGTCCCAGTCATCCAGGCGTTGCCACGGTGACGGCCTCTCGTAGTTATGGGTCTCAAGCTAGACTACTCATTGGTTGGCCACTCCCATAATTTCTGTGACACCTTTTCCCCACCATATCCTGTAGGCAGGGCAAATCCAATCCCTCCACTGGAAGTATTTCCTGATAGCAGGAGATGGCCACTTCAGGCTCTGTTTCTCCCATTGGCAGGAGTCTTAGCTAGGGTTGGCCTCATCAATTCTCAGGAGTTTCCATTGCACCGGGTTTCTAGCTCATCCCAGAGATGCCCCTGATTCCAGTTGTGTTTCCCAGCACTTGCTCCCTCCATTTTCCCATCATCTGATCTCTCCTGTCCCCGTCCCCACCCACCCGCATCTAGACCGCTCCCTGCGTCCACCTGTGTTGTCTATTCTATTTCCCCTTCACAGTGAGATCCAAGCGCCACCTCTCCCACCCACCCCTGGAACCTTCCTTGTTACTTAGTTTTTCTGGATCTGTGGATCCTTTACTTTACAGCTAATAACCTCCTGTAAGTGAGTACATACTACGTTTGTCCTTCTGGGTCTGGATTACCTCACTCAGGATGATCTTTTCTAGTTCCATCTATTTGCCTGCAAATTTCATGATGTCATTATTTTTATGTCAATGGAAATGAGTAATAGTCCATTGTGTAAATGTACCACATTTTCTTTACCCATTCTTCAGTTGAGTAGCATCTTGATTGTTTCCAGGTTCTGGTTATTGTGAATAAAGCCACTATGAACATAGTTGAACACAGGTCCTTGGGAAATGGTAGAACGTCCATGGGTATATTCCCAGGAGTGCTATAGCTGAGTGTTAAAGGAGATTGATCCCCAATGTTCTGAGGCACAGCCATATTGATTTCCAAAGTGCCTGTCTGTACCAGTTTCCCCTCCCACCAGCAGTGGAGGAGTGTTCTTCTTGTTCAACATTCTCTCCAGCGTGAGCTGTCACTTGAGTTTTTTATCTTAGCCATCCTGACAGGTATAAGATGGACTCTCAGAGTTGTTTTGATTTGCATTTGCCTGATGGCTAAGGATGTTGAACATTGGGCATTTCTTGGTCATTTGATATTCTTCTGCTGAGAATTCTCTGTTTAGTTCTGTACCCCATTTTTAAATTGGGTTATTTGTTTTGATGATGTCTAGTTTCTTGAACTCTACATATTTTGGAAATTAGTTCTCTGTTGAATGTGGAGTTGGTGAGGATCTTTTCCCATTCTGTAGGCTGATGTTTTGTCCTTTTGTTGGTGTCCTTTGCCTTACAGAAGATTTTCAGTTTCATAAGGTCCTATTTATTCATTGTTGATCTTAGTGCCTGTGTAACTGGTATGCTGTTCAGAAAGTTGTCTCCTTTGCCAATGCATCTAAGGCTATTCCCCACTTTCTCTTCTGTCAGGTTCAGTGTATCTGATTTTATGTTGAGGTCTTTGATCAACTTGGACTTGAGTTTTGTGCAGGGCAATAGATATGGATCTATTTGCATCTTCTACATGATGGCATCAGCTATGCCAGCACCATTTGCTGAAGATGCTTTCCTTTTTTTTCATTGTATACTTCTGGCTTCTTTGTCAAAAATTGGGTGTCCATGGGTGTGTGGATTTACACCCGTGTCTTCAGTTCAGCTCTGTTGACCAACCTGTCTATTTTTATGCCAATACTATGCAGCCATGAAATTTTTTTTATTACTACAGCTCTGTAGTAGAGCTTGAAATCAGAGATGGTGAGACCTCCAGAAGGACTCTTATTATATAGGACTGTTTTAACTATCCTGCCTTTTGTTTTTCCATATAAAGTTGAGTATTGTTTTATTAAGTTCAGTAAAGAATTTTGTTGGAATTTTGATGAGAATTGCATTGAATCTATGGATTGCTTTTGTAAGATGGACATTTTTACTATGTTAATCCCACCAATCCATGAGCATGGGAGATCTTTTCATCTTCTGAGAACTTCTTCAATTTATTTCTTCAAAGACTTGGAGTTCTTGCCATACAGGTCTTTCACTTGCTTGGTTATAGTTATCCTAAGATATTTTATATTATTTGTAGTTATTGTAAAGGGTGATGTCTCCCCAATTTCTTCCTCAGCCCATTTATCATCTGTATATAGAAGGGATACTGATTTTTCTTTTGAAAATATATTGTATCCAACCATTTTGCTAAAGGTGTTTATCAGTTGTAAGAGTTCCCTGGCAGAATTTTGGGGATTACTTATGTATACTATCCTATCATCTGTGAATCAGGTACTTAGATTTCTTCCTTTCCAATTTGTATCCCCTTGATCTCCTTTAGCTGCCTTATTGCTGTAGCCAGAACTTCAGGTACTATAATGAATAGATAGGGAGAGAGTGGGCAGCCTTGTCTTGTCCCTGATTTAAGTGGAATTGCCTTGAGTTCCTCTCTATTTAATTTGATGTAGGCTATTGACTGCTATAATATATTTAGGTATGTCCCTTATATATTAACATCTTCAAGACTTTTATCATGAAGAGGTGCTGGATTTTGTCAAAGACATTTTTGGCATCTAATGAGAAGATCACAGTTTTCTTTCAGTTTGTTTATAAGGTGGATTACGTTAACTGATTTTCATATGTTGAAGCATCCCTGAATCTCTGGCATAAAGCCCATTTGATTATGGTGGATGAACTTTTTGATGTGTTCTTGCCTTCGGTTTGCAAGTATTTTATTGAGTATTTTTGCTTCTTTTATCATAAGGAAAATTGGTCTATAATTCTCTTTCTTTGCTGAATCTTTATGTGGTTTGGGTATCAGGGTGACTGTGAACTGAATGAATTTGGCTGGATCAAAGACCTAAACAGAAAGCCAGTCACACTGAACCTCATAGAAGAGAAAGTGGGAAGTACACCTGAACACATTGACACAGGAGACCACTTCCTAAATATAACCCCAGCAGCACAGACACTGAGAGAAACAATTAATAAATGGGACCTCCTGAAACTTAAAAGCTTCTGTAAAGCAAAGGACATGGTCAACAAAACAAAATGACAGCCTACAAAATGGGAAAAGACTTCACCGACTCCACATCAGACAGAGGTCTGATCTCCAAAATACACAAAGAACTCAAAAAATTCATCATCAAAAGAACAAATAATCCAATAAAAAAAATAGAGTACAGACCTAAACAGAGAGCTCTCAACAGAGGAATCTAAAATGGCTGAAAGACACTTAAGGAAAAGCTCAACATCCTTAGTTATCAGAGAAATTCAAATCAAAACAACTCTGAGATGCCATCTTAAATTTGTAAGAATGGCCAAAATCAAAACACTGATGACAACTTATGCTGGAGAGGTTGTGGGGTAAAGGGAACACTCCTGTATTGCTGATGGGAGTGCAAGCTGGTACAGCCTGTTTGGATATCAGTATGGCAATTTCTCAGGAAATTAGAAAACAACCTACCTCAAGACCCAGCAATACCACTTTTGGGTATATACCCAAAGGATTCTCAATTGTACCACAAAGACATGTGCTCAATTATGTTAATAGCAGCTTTGTTTGTCATAGCCAGAAGCTGGAAACAACCTAAATGCCCCTCGATCAAAGAATGGATAAAGAAATGTGGTACACAGCAGAAAAAAATAATGACATCTTGAAATTTGTGGGCAAATGGATGGAGCTAAAAACAAGTCATATTGAGTGAGGTAACCCAGACCCAGAAAGACAATGATCACATGTACTCACTCATAAGTTGTTTTGAAACATAAAGCAAGGAAAACCAGCCTACAAATCACAATCCCAGAGAACCTAGGCAACAATGAGGACCCTAAGAGAGACATACATAGATCTAATCTACATAGGAAGTAGAAAAAGACAAGATCTCCTGAGTAAATTGGGAGCATGGGGACCATGGGAGAGGGTTGAAGCAGGGGGTGGGGGAGAGGAAGGAAGGGGAGCAAGAAAAATGTAGAGCTCAATAAAATGAATTTTAAAAAAAGAAAATTAATTTGACAGTGTTCCTTCTGTTTCTATTTTGTGAAATAATTTGAGGAGTATTGGTGTTAGCTCTTCTTTTAAAGTCTGGTAGAGATCTATGCTAAAACCTTCTGTTCCTAGGTACTTTTTTGCAGAGACTTTTAATGACTGCTTCTATTTCATTAGGGATTTTAAGTCTACTTAAATTGTTTGTCTCATTTTGATTTAGCTTTGGTGAGTGGCATCTATTGAGAAAACTAGTTATTTCTCTTAGATTTTTCTAGTTTTGTGGAGTATAGGTTTTTAACCTGATAGAAGAGAAAGTGGGGAACAGCCTTGAATGTATTGGCAGAGAATGCAACTTCCTGAACAGAATACCAATTGCACAGGCACTAAGATCAACAATTAATAAATAAGACCTCATGAAACTGAAAAGCTTCTGTAAGGCAAATAACACTAACAAAAGGACAAAATGGCAGCCTACAGAATGGGAAAAGGTATTTACTAACTCCACATCTGGTATCTAAAATATATAAAGAACTCAAGAAACTAGACATCCGCAAACCAAACAATCCAATTAAAATGGGGTACAGATCTAAACAGAGAATTTTCAATAGAGGAATCTCAAATGACTGAGAAACACTTAAACTAATATAAAACATCCTTGACCATCAGGGAAATATAAATTAAAATAGCTCTGGGATTCCATCTTATACCTGTCAAAATGGCTAAGATCAAAAATGCAAGTGACAGCTCATGCTGGAAAGAATGTTGAGCAAGAGGAATATTCCTCCACTGCTGGTGGGCATGTAAACTTGTACAGGGACTTTGGAAATCAATATGGCTGTGCCTCAGAACACTGGGGACCAATGTCCTTTAATACCCAGCTATAGCACTCCTGGGAATATACTCATGGACATTCTACCATTTCCCAAGGACCTGTGTTCAACTATGTTCATAGTGGCTTTATTCATAATAGCCAGAACCTGGAAACAATCAAGATGCCGCTCAACTGAAGAATGGGTAAAGAAAATGTGGTACATTTACACAATGGAGTATTACTCATTTCCAATGACATAAAAATAATGACATTATGAAATTTGCAGGCAAATAGATGGAACCAGAAAAGATCATCCTGAGTGAGATAACCCAGTCCCAGAAAGACAAACATGGTGTATACTCACTCATAAATGGATATTAGCTGTTAAGAACTCAATAGTCAGACCCAGAGAGGCTAAGTAACAAGGAGGGTTTGAGGGAGGATTTAAGGATCTCACTGTGAAGGGGAAATACAGATTTTGCAGGTGGACTGGAGGTAGCTGGGGATGAGAACAGGAGAGATCAGGTCGGGGAGCTAGCCACCAAGCCCAATGAGCCAGAGCTGAGGTTGTAACTGTATCACCATGTCTGGCTGGGCTCTGTCTGTCTACATGGTTTCTGGGGGCATCAAACTCAGGCCCTTGGGTTTGCAAAGCAAACATTTTACCAAGTAAGCTACCTCTCCAGCACTCCACCTTGCTATTTCTTAAACACACAGTGTATAACTTTGAGTCAGGCTCTCATTAGGTAGCCTGGTCTGGAGGTCATTAAGATGCCCAGGCTGACCTCGAACCTGCAATCCTCTTGCCTTGCCCTCCTAAGTGCTGGGACTGTAGCTGTTTGGCCACTACACTGGGCTTATAAAGGACATTCTGCATCAGCCTTTCCCAGCCTTCTGCTCCCTCTGCCTGATGTTCTGCTCCCAGTTCCAACCACATGCTCCTTCCACTAGAGCCTGACTAGTCAAGGTTCCCTCGGTGCCCTTTCCACAATGGTCCTTGTCCACGCTTTGTCCCTCTTCCTTCCCTGATTCTTAGAGCATTTTCACCACCTAAAGTTAAAGTTCTGCTTGCTCTTTATTGATCACCCTCAGTAGGAATGTTTTCTCCAGAATATAGATTTTTTTTTTCTGTTTGCTCAGCTGTGGAACCCTAACACTGAAAAGAAGACCTGGTGCATTGTAGATCAACAAATATTTGTTGAATAAAATGGATGACTAGTCAAGGGACCTGAAGGGGCATGAATAAAATATTTATGGGCTAGAATTTGTCATCTGGCTCAGGATTTAACTTTGGGAAGTCAGGAAAAAAAATCACAAGTGTTTTTGAAATGTCAATCTAGGGTGATTAGGAACTGCCTCATGTTTCTGTAAAAAAAAAGTATTATATTCTATAAAAATATTAAAATCTACCCTACTTGCATAAATATGAATAAATAAAAATGAATGAATAAAATAATATTAATAAATAAAAATTAATAAAGAGAATAAATATCCTCTAAACAGAAGGAAGAAAGAGATACCGGACAGCAGGCGGCAAGCTTTAAGAATGAGTCAGGCTATACTGGTAAGGTGGTGATTTTAGTGCCGATGGTCATGGGTGAGTCGGCTCCCCAGACCAGGGAACCAAATTAGCATCAAAAAACGGAAAGGACACAGCTGGATTGCTGAGTCCTAGAAAGGGTAGGATTAATACATCATACAAGCATAAATATGATCAAACTGACTGTAAGAGAAACCCCACAAATGAAGCCATATGCAGCCACAAGTCCTGCTGGCCAATGGGGAGGTGTGCGCGCTATGAAGGGATGAGCCTGGGGACCGAGGCTGCTGGGACCTTCTGTGTCTCTGTGAGAGCTCTCTGAGCTGGTGTCAGGAAACAGTAGCTGGGTGTAAGCATGCCTGAGCGAGAGTGACGTGCCTGACGCTGGGGAGGGCGGCGTTGTGTTCTCTAGTTCATAGAGCAACTAGCAAAAGTAGCCTGAGCACTGGCTCACACTGGGCTTTTCATTGCAATGGGAACGTGGGGTTAAAGGTCCTGGGTTTGGAACAGGTGGGCAATGGGGACAGGCTGATCAAGACTTAGAGATTGTTTCTGAGATGTGCCTGTGTGTGCGGGTGCGCACGAGTGCGTGTGTGTGCGTGTACACATGTGCACATGTATCAAACATATGATGTTTGTCATGAAAAGTTTTATCTTCAATGTGTCATTGCAATAGCAGGGTTTCTGGGTAGATGAACTGTTCGGGTAAGAGATAGAGCAGGAGCGGCTCTACTCTGTGAGTAAGGCAGACAATGAACAGTATGATCACGGCAATAAACAGGCGACAGCACTAGCCATGACCCCATGCAGTCCTCACAGATGGAGCCTCCGATATCCATGGCACCAGAAAGAGCTCACATGTGGGTCGGGAGAGAGCCCAGTGGTGTTCTAGCTTGCTACCTGTCCCCTTTCTAGAGCAAAAGGAAGCCCTGCCGCCAGGCCCTGCTCTGTCCGTGGTGCTGAACCACAAACAAGCACCGAGTCTAGGGGGCTTTCTGTGAGCCTCTGGCACAGCAGCAAGCTGGCGGGATGAGGTTAGCTGCATCTCTGTGTGAATACAAAGATGGAAGTTAATTTAAAGAATTAAACAAAGCTGGGTGTTTGATGCAAGGTAATTTTATTCTCCAGAATAAAAACCCAAATGAAGTTGAAGAAAAGGAGTATTGATTCTCAAGAGTCTTTGTTCCCCTAAACTATTGAAAATTAAAAAAAAAAAAAAATTGCTCACCAAGAATAAAAAAGACATTCCCTATCATATGATCTGGAAACCCCGTTGGCCCAGAAACTCAGAATGAGTCAGGTCAGATCCACATACTTTGAATTTAATAACACAGAAAGCCAAGAGATGACTTTGTTGGTAGAGCACTCACCTTGCACACAGAAGGAGCCAGTGCAATCCCCAGAGCCCATGTTTAAAACAAACAAACAAAGCTAGGTGTGGTGATGTGAGCTTGCAATCTCAGCACCAGGGAGATAAAGACAGAAGGGTCCCTGGAGCTCACTGGCTAGGCAGCTGAGCCTGCTTGCTGAGTTATAGACCGGGAGAGACCCTCTCTCAAAAGCAACAGGGTGGGTGGTGTCTGAGCAACAAATCCTGAGGTTGTCTCTACACACACGCATACACACAAACACACACACACACATCTAAACACACATGCATGCATACGAAATACAGAGAGGTCTCAAGGTTTTGTCGAGATAGCTACAAAGCTTGGAGACATAAAGTATGAATGTGAACCCTGACTAGGTCTTTTGAAAGCCCATGGCCCTCACTTCTGTTTCCAACTGGAATTGATTACCCTCCGCCCTGCTCTTCTGACACTGCTGTTGAGGGGCACAGCTAATGTATGTGAAAGCACTCGTAAGCTAAGTGCTGTGCAAATGCAGAAGGCCAGCATCAGCGTTCCCATTACACATGAGATTTAATAGCCAATGGCCACTTAGCCTATTTCCATACCACACTGCTGGCTCTCAGGCACACAAATTAAATAAACATGTGGGCTCGTTCGCATTTAAATTCAATATGAAGAACTTACAGTTTTCTACTTTATTTCTCAACACCCCATCTTTAGTGTGTGAATGCCTTTGAATATGATTCAGCTGCCCAAAATAAAAGTACTCATTCAATGAGGCAATTTAAATGACAATAACCCCAAAGAAACTGAAGGAGATTCATGCTATGGGAGAGGTGGGGTTTTTTGTTGTTGTTGTTGTTATTGTTTAAAACATACAGAATCTACTTTCTTTTTCTTCTGTCCCCAATCTGCTCCCCTCCGCCCAACTCCTGTACTATGCCACAGGACCAATTTGAACCCATCACTTACAGAGTTCTGGAGGGTGGCTGGCAAGAGCTGAATTAGTATCATTTTAAGACCACATCTTTCCATTGTCAAGTATATTTAAATAATCCAAAGATTCTGAGAGGATGAAGCATGGGCTTGGTTCAGTGGAATATTGAAATGGCCAAGGCAAACTGTTCTTTACTGTTTATAAAGTTCTCGTGATCAGTGAACTTCCTGGTAAAGAACTGATTAATAATTGATTAATGTATGTGTGTGTGTGTGCAAATAATGTGTGTACATATGTATGTATATGCATATGGAAGCCACAGAGCAAGCCCTGG
The DNA here is from genome assembly GCF_000317375.1 of Microtus ochrogaster. NCBI lineage: Eukaryota > Metazoa > Chordata > Mammalia > Rodentia > Cricetidae > Microtus > Microtus ochrogaster. The sequence goes on from NC_022012.1 coordinate 91,918,069, forward strand.
GTGGTATGCATCTTGTTAGCTGTTTTGTTTTATTTTGGTCAGGGTCTCACTGTGTAGCCCTGGATGTCCTGGAACTTACTGTATAGACCAAGTTGGCCTTGAACTCACAGAGATCGCCTGCCTCTGCCTCCCAAGTGCTGGGATTAAAGGCGTGCGCCACCACTCCCAGCTCTCCTTGTTGCTGAGACTGGCTTGGCCAGAGCGCCCCAGAGATCTACCTGTCTGCCTTCCTAGTTCTGGGATTGCAAAAGTTCACCACCATGCTTGGCACTTCAACACATGTCCCGAGGCTCACATTTAGGCCCCTGTGCTGGTTCAGCAATCACTTTACCAACCAGGCCATGTCCCCAGCTTTGATTAAGCTTTTCTAGGGAGGTGGCATCACTGGTTCAATTAGGGGACCTGTTATTGCAGAGGACATATGTCGAATGCATCCATCCATGCTGTGCCTCTCAGTCCACTCCCCTGTGTCTCCATGGCCCCTTTCAACAAGACTTTTACTAAGCTGCAGCAACCACCAGGGTGCCAATTCCGGGCATACTCTCGGGCCTCTGTTTTTGCCTGTCTTGGCAGGATATGACATAATTGAACACTCCATTTTCCTTAAAATCTGCTCTGCGTGTTCTGTATGGAACTTCATTAAAGGTTTCTTTTTTGCCAAGCCATTAAATATCGGAGCCTCTTGGGATGCTGTCCCAATGCTCTTATATATGTCCTTTCTCAAAGTAATCTAATCTTTCCTCCTTTGGCTTCAACAGCCGCCCACACCTTTCTCCTATGCCAGCCGGACATTTCACCTACTTGCTCTTGCTCTATACCGATCGCCACTGGATTGGCTTCTTCTTCTCTATCTCTACTATATTAAATGGTGGCAGCAAGCACCCAGTGGTTTTATCATAAACCTATAGATGTTCGTTCCTTGCTTCAATCACTCTCTCCCTTGCTTCAGTCACCAGGTCCTGGTCATGCTGTGTAGCGTCTGTGTTTGCTCACTCACAGGCCTGTCTCCACACTCTTCACCCTATATTTGCAGCAACCAATATCATTTTTTTTTTTTGGTTTTTCGAGACAGGGTTTCTCTGCGGCTTTGGTGACTGTCCTGGAACTCACTCTGTAGACCAGGCTGGTATTGAACTCACAGAGATCCGCCTGCCTCTGCCTCCCAAGTGATGGGATTAAAGGCGTGCGCCACCACCGCCCGGCCTCCAATATCATTTTAAAGGTACATTTATTGATTGATTTACTTAAGTGTGTGCGCGCATGTTTGTATGCGCTCACATATGAATGTGCACACACGCTATGACATGTGTGTTGAAGAGTCAGTTCTCTTCCTTCACCATGTGGATCCCAGGGATCAAACTCAGGTGGTGGTAGTCAGTGCCTCTACTGCTGAACCCGCTCATCAGCCCCCATTTTCAAACATTGAAAATGGAAACTGAATATTTTTATTCCTCTGATAATACCTTTCAAAGGCTTCTTCTCATCAGCTTCAGACCGCATTCACTCACTTGGCACAGCCCGGTGTGTGCCGGCCCCTCCCCATTTTCACCACCATTTTCCTGGTCTCCTTCCTGGAAGTTCGCAGGGTTTCTCAGTTGCGAGAATTTTCCACTTTCCTTTCTGCTCTGGTCCCCTCACGCTTGGGCCATTCCCCGCCACCGTTCCTCAGCACTGCCCTTTTTCTGTTCTCCGGGCTGACTGCTATTGTTCTTTTATTTTGGTTGAAGCATCCCTTCCTCGGAACAGTCTTCCCTGGCCCTTTAGGCCGGGCGAGCCATCTTCAGTGTTCTTTCATGGCAGCCTCCACCACGGTGGCGCCATTTCAGCAATCCCCTGTTGAGATGCTCACACTTGTCTTAAAAGGCAAACCTTCAACGCCCGTGACCATGCCTGTCTCTCTCCTGCTGCATCCTCAGCACCCCGACAATGCGACATGGGTGAGTGAGTGCAGAGACCAGTGGAGAGACGTAGGGAGCTCTCTCGGAGATGCTTAGGTAAAGTGCCATACGTGAACCTCACTTTCTCTGTCTAGTTTCTGCTGTTGGTCCCTTGTTTGACCCGAGCTATTGTCCTACCCCTGGAGGGTGAGTGCGACTGGGATTCTCTTCTGAAGGAGGAGAAGTCTGCAGCTGAAACATGAAGGTGAGGAACTGAAATGGAGGGAGGGATGAAGATAAAGTAAGAGTCGCCAGGACGCAGTGAGAAAATCTCTGATGTGAGAGGAAGGAGGCATGGAGTTAGCTAGCCCAGGATTACTGCTGACCTGACTTCTGACGTTGAGTGCCATTTTCATCCCTGAGAAGCAGCTACCACACAGAAAATAGCAGGGATCTATCACTCCGTGTCCTGATGCCTTCAGAGGCTGGAGGACTGTGAGGAATCTAAGGGGTTTGCCTGATTATGGGGAGAGCGAGCTTCATAAGACAGTGACATCTGGGAAAGTCTGTATCAGGCCTGCGTGGCCATGCATCTGGCAGGAGTATGACTCACCAACATTTTTAAGGTGTCACTTCCTGGATGCAGCTCCTGGAGGAAGAGAGACCACCGTGTGCATCCGTTTGAGTAAACACAGACCTCTGTTTTCCCATCTACAGCCTGATGTGGACACAACCTCATTTCTTGACAGCCCAGAGCATCTCTCTGGAAATCATTACAGCCCGGAGGCGGGAGCTCAACTGATATAAGATGTTGGACGATTCTGAACGCAACTCTTTCTCAATCTGTTACTTCATTGTCATTAATTGCTGGAATCCAGCTATGCACCAGATGTTGTTAGGCACCAAGGAAGAGAATATTGAGAGGAAAGAGCACTAAGCAGGAAGGTGGGAGGCTGCAGCCCCAGACACAGGCTCTAACAAGCCTGGCTCAGCTTTTGGACAACTTCTGTGTCTGGATCTTTTTTTTCTCGCACGTGCAATGAAGGGACTGGTCTAGGTTGTACGCTAAAGTCTTCCATCTCAACAAGATACCATGTTCTATGTTTTGCAGATTTATTTTGTGGCCTATTCAGAGAAAAACAAATCCTTGATAGTCAGGAGAGAATAGTGAAGAAAAGCCAGCACATGGCTCTGACCATGCAGTTTGAAGAAATAAAGTAGTACGTGTGAAAGAAGTAACAGGGGTGTCTGTGAGTGCCCTGGGTGAGCTGTCGGTAGAGAGCCCAAAAAACAAAGAAAACCAACACTGTGAATGTCTGTGTGACTGTATGTGTTCCTGTGTGTGAATACGGCATACATGTGTCACGGCATGTGTGATGTCACAGGACAGCCCAGAGGCTTTTCCCTTGTTTGAGGCAGGGTCTCTTTGTCATTCATTGTTGAATATGCCAAGCTAGCTGAGCTGCAAGCTTCCAGGATTCTCCTTCTTCTGCCCCTCATCTCACTATAGGAGCGTGGGAATTACAGGTGCTGGGTGGTACGCAGCTTTGCACAGGTTCTGATGGTTTAAAATCAGGTTTAAAATCTGCATGGTAAGCACCTACCCACTGAGTCATTTCCCTAACCTGGGTAGAGTTTAAATGACAGCTATGTTGTAATATGCATGATGCTATCTGCTGGCTGGGGCATGGTGCACCTAGAGCTTTGGGACCCTGTGGGAGAGGCAAGGTGCACCCTGAGCCCTGGGACCCTGTGGGAGGGGCATGGTGAACCCTGAGCCCTAGAACCCTGTGGGAGGGGCATGGTGCTCCCTGAGCTCTGGGACCTTGTGGGAGGGGCATGGTGCTCCCTGAGCCCTGGGACTCTGTGGGAGGGGCATGGTGACACTGTGGGAGAGGCATGTGGCACCCTAAGCCCTGGGACCTTGTGGGAGAGGCATGGTGAACCCTGAGCCCTAGAACCCTGTGGGAGGGGCATGGTGCACCCTGAGCTCTGGGACCCTGGAGATTATTCAAATTTTCACCTGTCTGGAGAGCCCCACTGGGCCCTTTCCCCTCTAAATCTGGTTTTTGTTGGTTACATTCTGAAAGCAGGGGCACCTATGTGGGACCCCTGTCCATGAAGCAATTCTATGGTTGCTAATCTTCTTAAGCATTAATTATTTCAGAGCCAAATACATTTCTAGTGAAGAGTAATTCCCCTTTTCTTTGCTAAATTTCTAAAGAAAAATATGCAAAGTCTAATAAAAATTGACAGGTAGAAATGGGTTTTGGACACGAAGTTCCAAGGCAAGAGCACTGTGAACATTATGTAAATGCCAAGCAATATAATGCAGCCCTTTGGTTTATTCTGGGGAGGGAAAGGGCACCCGGAAAATCCCGAGCTGCTTTGCAGCTCCTGGCATTGAAGGAATTTGCCTTTTGTTCCGAAGTCACATTTTGATTTGGTCCTTGAAGCTTATGTCCAAGTGAGGAGTTGTGACTGAATTGTGTGTTTCCTATTTGACACAGCTTCCACGCGGCTTCCTCAGAGAGCCTCTCTGGGGCTTGGCGGTCTGAATTAGGAGCACCCAGGATACCTCCTGAAGAACCCTACTCTGTTACTCCTCTTCACACCCGACAGCTGTGCTTCTCTGTGAGTTTGCTCAACATCTGTCTGTTCTGCTGCCTATGAGTTCTATGCAGGCAGAAGTGGCATCTCTTCCTTTCTTATCTCTGTGTTCTCGGTGCCAGGCACAGCGAGCAGCACAAAGCAGATGGTCCAAGGAGGTTTTAATGACTGTTTGCATCAAACATTGGCATTGGATTAAAGCCATGATCCAAGAAAATAGTTACCTTTTAAAACTTTGTCACGTATGTTTAGTTTCAGACTTTCCAACATGCAATAGATTGAGTTCAGCCTCGGCATTTCCTGAGAAATATTCTGTACATGTTTTTATACATGTCACATGATCTCTTCCCCAGCACAACAGACCACATATCATTGATTAAGAAATCATTATTTAGAGAGGCACCAAGTACCTTGGTGATGTTAGATTTGGGAGCCAGGATCTTTGTCTTTAACCCTCCTCCCACTTGATGGAATAAAGGGGAGGAAGAGAAGAAGGGGAGGAAAGAATGTAAGAGCTGAAGGGTGGGGAGGACCTCCATGGACTCCTTCTAGGTAAGCCATGGCCATGGTGCAGACGAACTCACAACAGCTCTGGTCACTGGAACAAGACCAGCAGCCCGGCATGGATAGGGGAGGAACTTGCAAAGCCCCACCCCTCTCTGTAGGGGAGGAGCTTACAAAGCCCCGCCCCTCACTGAGGAGCTACCGATAGTTATGACTATTGGAGGAGAGTCACTTTTTGTGGGGACACACTGGCTGGTAGGTTGTCCCTGCCCGGGAGCATGTGGTAGCCCAGAAAATAAGAATGTGACTGTGGAAGGGAAATGTGCAGATAAGGACCTGGATGGAGCTGGGAAGAGGTTGGGGGCAAACATTATCAAAATTCATTGTATACTTGTAGGGAATTTTTGGAATTTTCAGAAAACAAATAAAATATTAGTTAAAAATCGACGGAAAAAAAACCCAATTTACAAATCACTAGCTGTGGATTACAGGAGGTCACGCCATTTATCCGGATGTCAGCCATGATAGCAGTTACCATTACATAGTCAGGTGAAATAAATACGTGAATATAAATATATTGCCCAAAAAGGCACTGAATTAATTTTATTATCAGTGTTATAGTTGTTAAATAGTTGACTTAACAACAGCCAACACACCTGATTCACATCCAAACTATACAGACTCTCAGAAACATGACTGTCCCCCCACCAGGCAGAGAACTTAAGAGTCAGGTGAGTCAGGGACCTGTCCAGCATCCAGCGAGAAGCAGCATTAGGATTGACGAGCCAAGGTTTGTTTCCAGCCTTAGTTACACCCTGAACCAACACAATTCTGAGATCCTTTTCCCTTGCTCTCTTGCCCATAAGCTGGAATCCCACAGAATCTTAGCTGGAATGGACGGGTTCCACAGTGTCAGGATAGCTACCCACACTACCCCTCCAGTCAGAATCTGAGTCAGTGGCCCAACTTCCTCTCTCGGCTTCGGGTGGGAGGTGAACCAGCCCCCGTGGAGTGCTGCTGATCCTGTGCTTGGCCTGTAACCATCCAAGGCTCCAGCTAACACTATAAGAAAGTACATCACAGCTTCGTCTGCTTAAAAAGACACACACAAATAAGACGGCTTTCCTACCCACACCGTGCACCGTCACTCCGTTTGCCTCTGTGTGCTGAGCACAAGGTTGAACACAGAACACACACAGAGTATTTTAATCCTTGCACGCACCAGCCTACGAGGCTGACCCTTTTAACCCTTTTCTGCAGATAAGGCGCAGTCAGCCTGGAGGCTGTCATAACCAAAGCCAAAGCCTGCTGGAGATTTCAGTCTTGATTCTTATCTCTCCTGCCCAGTAATGAGGAAAATACACCAATACTGATGGCTCTCGGGGCATGCTATTAAACACACACAAAGTTTGCTTATCTTAAGCTGATAGATAGTTGATGTTTTCTTCCTAGCAGTGCAGGCACCCCTGTGATGGCCACCACAACTGACACAGAGAAAAATCTCCCAACAGAAGCCTCTGAGCTGGGCCCAGAGGCACGCCTCTCTTATCCAGAGGTGACAGAGGTTCTGATCTTTATCACCACACCCAGCCCCTTCTAAGTGTTTCTGGATATTCTACCTGCAGTGGCACCATGAGCACAGTGACCTCCTCTTTGCTTTCCACCATTCCAAGTTCTCTCCCCCAATCCCTTTTCCCCAGCCCTCATTCTTGGAAAAAAAATCCTCTGATGTATGCTGATAACCATCTCTGTGAGCCACACAATAACAACAAACAGCAACAGAGAATGCAGAGCTCACTCTGTCCCTCTCCTTGGACCAGGCCTAGGACAAAGTCAAGCTACACCCTGTGACATTTCTGTGCTTTTGAATGCCTTGGCTTCTCCCTACAAAGTGTCAGCAAAGCCTTGGAGCCAGTCAGTGCCAAAGAATGTCTCGAGCTGTGGACAGTGGACAGGGGTTCTTGTTCTCGATGCCAGAAATCAGTTATAAGACCTTGAATAGTCACAGAACAGAAAGTCCAGGTCTCAATTTCAACGAAATAACCCTGGGCATTGGCGCTGGTGGAAAAAGCCAATCCCTTTCTGTGCATCTGCCTGCAAGCTTAATCCTTATGCTCACCTTGTGACTTGGGTTTTATTGTGGGCTTTTCCGAACTGTGGAGTCAAAAGCCAGGGGGAAGGTAACCAGTGGAGCTAATAACAGCCAAGACTGACCCCTGTGGTCTGGCTTGGGCCATGGACCTTTGGTCTTAGTCACTGGACCCTGGGCTGGGCCATAGTCTCCTGCACTAGTTCATAAAACATGGTTTTCATCATCTTTGGAGATGCAGAGAGAAGCACAGATGAATAGCAAGGTAAGATGAAGAAGTGTGAGGTGTAAGGAGAGGAGGGACCAACGGGACATCTGAGGATGTTAACAGGGAAGGGAGGATATATTTGCCTAGCAGGGATGACGAGAGTACACCTGTACATCTGAATCTCATTCTCATGGACATCAGGAAACCCAGCCATGGCTGGTATTCAGTCAGTACTCATGGAATTGTTAACATGTACAACGCCTCAATGAAGCCATAGAAACAGAGGAAGCTGAGATCCTGCCCTACCTAAACCCACATTTGTCAGGAGGTGGGCAAACAAAAGCAGCGTTTCGACAGGAGATGTGAAAATAAGCACGGGTAGAAAGGAGGCAGAAGCAGGGGAAGGCGAGGAGGGGCTGTGCCTTGTGGGAGAGCGAGGTGTGGCCAGGACTTGGGGAGGCAGGTAAGATGGTGGATGGGAGAGGGGCTACGCAGGGAAGGCCTGCAGTGGATGGAGAATGACGGAGAGGCCAGGGGCAGCAATGGGGGGTACGGGGAGCATGGCAGAGTTAGTGACTCTGGCGTCACAGTGCCCCTTCACATCTCTGCTGAGACCAGGGCGGCTTCGGAGAAGTTCAGGGCCGAAGCCCAAGTTCTGAGGAGCCTCCTGGCTTGATTAGACTCCATGTTTCCAGACTAAAGACTGGCTTTCTCCTCTTGGAACGGCGTTTCCTTGGTGATACTTATTGGTGGGACTATAAAAACAACCTCTCTGCCACATTTTACTATCCCAGAACATTCTCAGATTTCTCTTCCATTTCCTTCTGTGGTTATTAGGAGCAGCCTTGCAGATACATGCTCTTTCATATGCCAGGGGAAATATGCTGGTTTTCCATCTCTATGATTGTGTACCATCATCATCATCATCATCATCATCATCATCATCATTGGCTTGCTGAGCAAATGGACAGGGAACTAGGAAATCATATTTTAAGACCACTCTAAAATCTCCTACCATTTCAAACCAACTTTATGCTATTTCAAAACAAATTTGCCCATCAGTCTAAAAGCAATTCATTTCTCTATGTCATTTCAACCTTCCTCCCACACTGTGTGGTTAGAGAGCCCAACCTTTGGCTTCTGTTACTGAAAATATGTATCTGTGATTCCTTCCGCCTGCTTCTTTTTGCAGTGAAACTGATTCAAACTGTGTTTTAAAACCACAAGCAGCTGGCGTTCCTCTTTTCCCGTGGCACCAATCCAATCAGGTAATCTCAAAGAACAAGACCGTGAGTAAGAGAGGAATGTTACACTAAGTGCACTAGGAGGAAGAAAGAGGAAGAGGAGCGGAAGAGGAGAGGAAGACGAGCAGAAGAAAAAGGAGGGGGAGGAAGAGGAAGACGAGAAGGGGAGGAAAAAGAAAAGAAGAAAGGGGAAGAAAAGAAAGGAGAGGAAAGAGAGACAGGAAAAGGTGGAAGAGAAAAAGGACAGAGAGGGAGAGGAGGAGGAGGAGGAAGAAGGAGAAAAAGTAACAGTAGTAGTCCATGTGGTCGTAGTTAGTTGTTAGCTGAAGCTGCTACCCAAACAAAGCTAGAGCCCCGGGGAGCCCTTTTCCAGGTCAGAGTAGCGTCTGTGAACCCATCTCTGAAAACACAGACGCCCTGCAGCAGGTTGCACATTTCCTGGCACCTCGACTTGTCTTCTCTCATCTCCAGACGGCAAAGTCTACTGCTGCCCTTCAGAACTTTGAAAACTACAGATCTCGTCTGTTAGCCCTGAGATGGCTCACAGCACTACTGCTCCTGAAACATCTGTTGAGTCTAGAAAATGACCAAGAACAGAAGCCGTGGTTCCTCTTACCTGGATCTCTCCACCAAGACTGTTTGCTGCCTTGAGGCTGCGGCAAAACTTATCTCCCAAAGCCAGCAGAGGCTTTTGTGTGCACCTATGTTTTTTTAAACTTAGAGACTTCACCAATGCCCCTAGGATTAGTGTCATCTGTTACCATCGTTTTGGTAAAACTTTCTGAAATCACGCCATCTAAAAACATTTTTATATAGGTGCAACTCTTTGGAAAGCATAGCCTTGGTAGAGAATGGGGGAAAGACTAATGTTTGAATTAGCCGCAGCCTTCCTTCCCTTATCATTCAGAAGAAGGGAACACCAGACCTCTACACACACCAGAGAATGTTTTGTGCAACCTTCAAGACTCACTTTGTTCCTGGGTAAAACACAAAATTCACCTCCTAACACCCCTAAGAGTGCGCCTCTAAATCAGCCATCATAGACTGGACCCTGAGCCCCACAGCCAAACCTTTGCTGCTCTGTATGTAGGAGATCTCTTCTCTTCCCAGGTTGCCTCTACTGAAAACCGCGGGCTCCTGGAAGAGGCCAGCTTAGCGTTCGCGCATGGCAAGAAGAAACCCCACCTGCCGCCTGTTCTGTTCTCCAGTCCTTTCAAAGGCCTAGGGTAGCATTAGCAAAAGCAAGTTAAGGATCCCAGCTCTGCAAAACTTACATTTGTCCGGGCTCCTCTGTGAAGGCGATTGGTCGTGTCTGGTGGGAACCTTACCCATCACTCAAGGAGCTATGAGGAATCGCGCCTTCGTGGGTGCCGTTCCCATTTCCCGTCACGAGTTCCACCCTGCTTGCTGGATGGAGCTCCAGAAAATACACTCTGAATGAAAGGGGGTGGAGGGTATGGGGAGAGGCTTATGTGTGATTAGACGGTAAAGTAGTAAATGTGATTTTAAATGCTCTCCTGGGACTCGCTGAAACCTAAGGAAGAGAAAAGGCTGCAATTAGATAATGATGCCTCCGATGCCTCTGGCAGCCATGACAGACTCCCGAGCCTGGACCAGGCTGCATCCTCGGGATGGGCCACCTCCCTGGCATGGCGGAATGGAACCCATTGGAAGCGGCCTTCTAGACTCTGGTTTTGTGTTCCAGAAGAAGCACGCACTCACCCCTGTCAAATGTGTTCTGTTTCTCCTCCAAAAAGAAATATTTCTTTTTGCTTGCTTGATTGCTTTCTTCTTTTTTATTTATTTTATTTTTGCCTTAGAAACACTTCACTGAAAACGTTTTGGGGTCATTTGCCTACCTACTCCATGACGGGCTAAGTCTTGGGAAACGGTGGCTTCAAATGAAATGCTAAAATAAAAATATTCTCAGGCCCCAGATGAGCGTTGAAAAGAACTCAGGGTAGGGGGGCGCCCTGTCTCCAGGGCTGTGGAACCCAAAGAGGGAGGCGGCCCAGAAGGCCCCAGTCTGAGCTCAAGCCTCTCCAGCGGCGGTGGGAAGCTGTTCTCTCTACGCAGGAACCTGGCTGGGCGCCATGTTTGTTTCATTACAGCCTCATTTATTCAAAACTCCCAAATCAACTTGGAAGCAGCCTCTTTTGGTCAAGATTCTATTCTATTTGGGGAGGTGTTGGTTCGGTTTGGTTTCGATTTGATTTGTTTGACTTTCAAGGCGGATTCTCATTATGGAGATCTAGCTGGGCTGGAGAAATCCACCTGCTTCTGCTTACCAAGCACCGGGATTAAAAGTGTGTGCCACCACATCCAGAGAGATGAATTATGAAGGGGAGGGGAGGGGAGGGGAGAGAAGGGGAGAGGAGGGGAGGGGAGGGGAGGGGAAGGGAGGGGGAGGGGAGGGAAGGCTAGCCCTCTTGCTCTGAAATTTTGTATGTGTTTGTATGTATACAGGAGAATTATGGATAATCATAATTACTTTTAAGTTAAATTTCTTTGACAATTTCCTGCAAGCATTCTGTTTTCCCCATTCCTACCTTCTCTCAGCTTCCTCCATTCCTATCCCGGCCTTTCCTGCTAATCTCTTCCCTGTACAATCTTTTGTTTGCTTTATGCTCCTCTGAGCTTGACCAGCGTCCAATGTGTTAAAATGTTATAGAATTTGATGGTTGTGGTAGCTTGCTCCTGTAATCCCAGTACTTGGGGATGCTGAGGCAGGAGAATTGCCCCAAGTTCAAGGTCAGCCTGGGAAAAATAATGATAGTCCCAGGTTGACCTGAGTGACAGTGTAAAAATGATAGAAAAAAAATACCATGTAGAAGTTAGTGCACCCCAAATAGGGTTTCGCCAAAACTAAGAGTATTGTACGAATGCCAGGTCCCTCGTTTGGCAATGTATTATGGTTAAGGAAGATGTTATAACTGAAGGAACTGAGTTGGGAGCATATGGAAGCTGTTATGTTTTTTAAACCATTTGTGAATTTTAAATTATGTCAAAGTAAAGAGTCAAGAATTTTTTTTAATATCAGGGCTAGAGAGATGACTCAGTGGCTAAGAGCATTTGCCGCTCTTGCAAAGAACCCGTGTTGCATTCCCAGAACCCATACCATGGCTCACAACTGCCCATAACTCTAGCTCCACGGCATTCAACAATCTCCTTTGGCCTCCATAGGTATCACACACAAACAGACACACACACACACACACACACACACACACACATGATACACACACAAACATACAAGTAAAACATTTGTTTATATAAAATAAAAATAGACATCTGGAAAAAATTAAACTGGGCATGGAGGCTCAAAACTGTAATCCTAGAACTTAGGAGACTGAGACAGGAGGATTGCTGCAAATTCAAGATTAGCTTGGGCTGTAATGAAGGACCCTGTCTCAAAAAACAAAAACATACAAAGAATTTACTAAAAATGTCACTTATTTTTTAAATACTAGGGCAAAGTGAAAGCAGATGGGAAGTTCCAGGAGGGACATGTGGAGGGCGGGGAGGTCCACGAATCTCTGTCGTAGTACCTTAAATGCTGTTGGCACAGCTGTATGTGCAAGTGTATGTGTGCATACATTTATGTGTGTATACATACATTTAAGCATTTCAGGTTTGTGTGCATGCATGTTTCACGATGATACTTGGAATTCTGTCCTAGGTTCCATGGTTCGGTTGTCTGGAAAATGCTATGGTCACACTAATCGACCTTGTTCCCCAGAGAAGCCTGCTGGCTGGGATCAAATCTTGAGCCGTGCATCTCAGTCAGATGCCACATAGGAATCAGACCAAAGGGACGAAGGAGAAACGGAGGCAGCTACTCGGTGTTCTGACGATGGACTTGGGGACACTTGCGGGTGCTGGTGAGCCTGTCTGAGGTAGAAAGAAGCCTCTCTGGAGAGCCCAGGCTCCTGCTGTTGAGATGGCATATCAGCCACTAAGTAGTGGTGCTGGCTGAGTGCATGATGCTGAAGATTACCCTAAAGGCTAATGTGTCACCCTCCTTCCATAAGAGCAATCTGATGAGACAGGAGACTGGGCATGCCTGTGTGTGCTGATTCAAATGACATGTCCCCCATAGTCCCCGGCATTTGGTTCCCAGTCGGTGGCACTGTTTGGGTAGGTTTAGGAGGTGCTGTGGCACTGAAGGCAGACTTACAGGTTTCAAAGGCCACACACCATTCCCAGTTTCCTCTCTCTGATTCCTGCTTACAGATGAAGGTGTAAACTCTTGGCTTCCAGCTCCAGCCACCATGGTTGCCAGCTACAGTGCTTCCTCACCATGGTGGTGACAGACTCCTAGCACTCAGGAACCGTGAGCCCAAACAAACCCTTTCTTCTATGAGTCACCTTGGTCAAGATGCTTTATCAGAACAACAGAAACATTATCAATACTCCAAATCAGAAAGTCGCCTGGATTCAGAAGCAACGCCGGAACACCCAGAATCTTAAGAGGTTTCTCTCTGTGGTCATGTGACTCCTCTAAGTTGCTCTCTCATCTGAGGGGCTCGGCATGATTGGCCGCATGGTCCTCACAGACAGAGCCTGTCCTCTTGGCTTCTATTTCCAGGGAAGCGTCTCTGGCCATGGCTGCCTCCTCATCTTCCACCTGGCTGGTAGCTACGGAATCATTTTGAGATTCTGTCCGAAGCCTCTTCCCCAGGCCTTCAGTCCCGTGGCCCTTGAGATGGCGCCCAAGTCTGTTAGGGAATGTTATTTTCAGGTGTGTGGCCTTTGTTTACGCTGCATCGTTTACCTCTGTGAAGCTGTGTTACCACACCTGTCTAAAACACCTGATGGTCTAATAAAGCGATGACAGGCCAAAGTGAAGCAGGAGCAAGGATAGGTGGGGCTGGCAGACAGAGAGGATAGATAGAAGAAGAACCAAGGACAGCAAGGAGCAAGAGAACAAGGAGAGGAGGACATCAGGGGCCACCCAGTTACACAGCAAGCCACGGAGAAGTAAAGGAAGATATACAGAAATAGAGAAAGACAAAAGCCCAGAGGCAAAAGGCAGTTGGGATAATACAAGTTAAGTAAAGCTGGCAAGAAACAGGCCAGCTAAGGTCAGACACTCATGACTAAGAATAAGCCTCTGGGTGTGATTTATCTGGGAGCTGGATGGTGGGCCCCTCAAAAAGCCAGAAGAGTAAAAAAATAAAAAACATCGTACAACACATGTCAGTTCTCTCCATCGTAAACCTCTTCCCTGAATTCCAGACTTAAGCATACATTAACATGTTGTAGTCATGAATTTCCACTCCTGCCCCCCCCCACCCAGCATCCAGATACGTTTACAAGTGAAGTAGTCATTTATGGCCCTGTCCGCACTATGAATGATCCTCACCCAGAGGAGCCCCTCCAAGAATGCTAGCGCTTCCCTGGACACTCCAGCCAGAAGGCTAGAAGTTGTCCAAGAGTGTCTCCTGTATCTCACCCACAACCCTCCCTCTCCAGGACCTCGAACGACAAACCATTAGCTTCTCTCCATCTCTGAGGCTGCCCTCATGACCAAGTCACTAGATGACATCAGGGACCTGCCAACAGACCTCCCACCGTCACTCCATGGCTCCACAGTGCTTCCTCAATTCAGCAACTAGAGTTCTCTATGGAAACAGCTGACTGACCAGAAAGTGCCTGTCTAAGAACCCTTGTCTGCCCTTTGCTGCTATAGTGAAGTCCCAGGTCCCAGCGGTGGCTTAGGAGATTGTCCCCCGACTCTAGTACATCACTCTCACTTCTGCACCCCCGTACTCGGACACCCCACACTCTTGCAACAGGAGCCTTCTCAGACATTGCTTTTTCTTGCTCCCTCAGCTATCACCCATCTCCTTCCCCCCACCTCTTTTTTTGGCCCATCCTTCTGCAGACTAGACATCCCTCCCTTGAGAATACCGTTACTGGCCCTCTATGTCAAGGTGGATATGGATACTGGATTTGTTTGCTTTCTGTTTCTGTGATAAACATCATGGCCGAGAGCAGTTTGGGGAGGAAAGGGCTTGTTTCACGTACAGCTTACAGTCCATCATGGAGAATGTCAGGGAGGGGACTCAAGGCAGGAACTAAAGCAGACGCCATGAAGGGACACTGCTTACGGGCTTGTTCCCCACAGGCCTGCTTAGCCTGCGCTCTTATACAACTCAGGACTGACTACCTGCCCAGTGGACACCATCCCAAGTGGGCTAAGCC
>NC_022012.1:91933337-91947321 GCF_000317375.1 Microtus ochrogaster
GAGGGGAGCAGAGAAATATGTAGAGCTCAATAAATATCAATTATACACACACACACACACACACACACACACACACACATATGGAAACACCCATAGGCGTGGCCACAGGGCTGATGGAGGCATTTCCACAACTCTGTTCCCTCTTCCCAGCTGACTCTAACTTGTGTCAAGTTGACAAAACCTAACCCTGACAGTATCTTCATGCAATTTCACTTATTCACTTGTGCAATATGTTTTTGTTGAGTGTCACACGTGTCCAGGGAGCTCATAATGGGGAGGCAGATACAAGCACCAGCCATAGCAATGCCCCTGGAATCTCCTTTAATAGAGCGAGCTACCGCACGGAGATCAGCTCCTCAGACCTGGCTGCTTGGAGCTGTAGTCTCCTAGCACATACTTCAAGACTGGACGTCTGTGGCTCTGTCTGTCTACTCAGACTTCCTGGCAGGCTGATTCTTTTCTACCAAATGAAGTGGGAATTTTGAGAAGACAGAAAATGAGCGCTTAACTCAGGCTGGAAATAGAGCACCTCTTCCAGCCACTTGTTCCTTCTTCACTAGTTTCCCTGCCGTTGGCTACTGTGGCTGTCACTTGATACAAATTTGCTGTTTCTGCCTTGATTGATATTGTCAGCTTGACTGGATCTGGAGTCATGGAAAAGACGAGCCTCTGGGTGTGTCTGGGAGGGATTTTCTAGACTGTGGGTAGTGACGTGGGAAGACACACCCTGAATATGTACTGGCAACATCCCACGGGGAGGGGGCTTGGTTAGAATAGAAAGGGAGACTTCCGGATTTCTGAGACAAGGTCTTGCAAGGCAGACCAGGCTGGCCTTGAACTCAAGGTTGTCTTGCCCCAGCCTCCCCAGGGCTTGGATTACAGGCCTGTGCTACTGTGTACAGACTGTCTAACTCTTGTGTGTGAGAGAGTTTATTCATTCACGTGTAGATGTACATGAGTATTCATGCACATGTGTGTTCATGCATGGAGACCAAGGATCATCTCAGCTGTCATTCATCAGGACCATAGACCTCCTTTTCTCTTCTAACAATTTGTTGTTGTTGTTGTTGTTGTTGTTGAAACGGTCTCTCCATATAGTCCTGGCTGACTTGGAGCTCTCTGTGGAGGCCAGCTGGCTTCAAATTCAAGAGCGCTGCCTGCTTCTGCATTTCAGGAGCAGTAGTGAAATGAACGCCTCACCACAGCCAGTCCATTCTCTTTCTAAGGGTCTCTTAGTGTCCTGGAACCCAGCAAATAGCCCCAGAAACAGCTTATCTCTGCTGCCTCAGCACTGGGATCAGGCCTGGACTTCCTGGTGGGTTTTAGGGGTCCAACTCAAATCCCCATAGTTACAAAGGCAAGCACTTTACCACCTGAGCTATTGCTCAGATGAATTTGCCTAATTTACCACCTGAACTAGTATCCAGAAGAACTTAGATAATTACTCCGAGTGCAGATCGTCTCCCTAGGCTGCTATAGCAACAATAGATGGGGGCTTTATAACTCACCCGTGAGAAAGAAGGGATGTGATATGGTGGATTAAACGGTCTTCATCTCATATGTGGTGAAAGTGGACTTGGGGAAGCTGAGAAGCTCCACCCGTGACACGCATCTGTCAAGTACTAGCTGGGACAAGAACTCAAAATGTCCCAAGGCTCTGGACACCAAGCATTTCCTGGCTGTGACACTTGTCTCCTTCCCAGCAGTACCTGGTCTGAGAAGCTGTGGCAGAGGTCAGAATCAGAAAAGAGGCACTCGTGACCAGCTTCTGTCCCTCTGCTCTCCTGCTCCTTGGCTCTGACCCATCTCTGCTGGCAGGGTCCTTTGGACACAGGCTGAGAAGGCGGAGAGGAGCCCGGGGGAGTCTGTGCTGGCCAAGCCTGGCCTCTGTCAGAACTCGAAACACCAGAGAAAGGCCAGCAGTTTGGTTTCCATGACAACCTGCCCACCCTGTCCCCGCAGCTGCAGTCCCCCACAGGCCCTGTGGTGATGGCTATGGGTGCCCTGAGCTGGCCTTGTGCCCACATCAGCCCCCGCTGGGTTCTAGGGCCATGACAGGAGGGAGGGAGTTTAGACCCAGGACATTCTTCTCGCTCAGAGTTGGAGATTTGCTGGATACGGTTCCCATGGGGACAGTTGTGGGCACACGCTACCTGTGATCAGATGCCCAAATTCAGCCTCCCCTGCATCTTCACCAGCTCATCTCAGTCTTCCTACCACACCCCAGTCAAAGGTGGGCTTCAGCACGTGGAGCCACAGGGCTCCTGGTCACAGGAGCTGACGTTAGGACGACCGAGTCTCCATCTTTGTCAGTCTCTCTTGCTGCTGCGCAAGGGCAGCTTAAGGAAGGAAAGGTTCTCTTTGAAGTTTGAGGATACAGTCCGTGGTGACAGGGATGTCATGGCCACAGGAGTGTGAGGCAGCTGGTCACACAGCCCGGAAGCAGGGAAAGAGGGGAGCGTGTGCTTGCTCATTTCCGTTCTCCCCAGAACCCCAGCCTGTGGAGTGGTGGCATCCACGTTTAGGGTGGGTCTTCCTACCTCAACCTAGAAACTCCTTCACAAGCACACCCAGAGGTTTTCCTCCTGGGTAAGTTTCGATTCGATCCCATCAGGATGACATTAACTGTTCCACCACCCTTCCGAACCAGTGAGGAAGAAGCTGTGCTGTTGATGATTATGGTGCGTATGGGCCAGTACCAGAGCAGCCCGGAGCCGGAGATGTGAGAACCCCCTCACTCTTGACAAGTTTTCAAGATGAAGGGGATGTTCTGGATGAGGGAGAGGGAGGTCCTGCAGAACTGCAGATGGAAGAGCATGCTGTAGGGATCCCAAAGTCTGGGGTGGAGTGCAAAACAGGGAACAGGGAGGCTTCCTGGGGGTGGGCAGGACAAGCTCAGGGGAGTGTGGTGGCACACACACGGAATCTCAGCACTCAAGAGGCTGAGGCAGGAGGATTGTGCGTGTGAGACTCGGTCTCAAAACAAGAGCACAGAAACACTGATGGGTAGGACTCTGTGCAGAAGGAGGTGTCTCTGAGATGGTACATTTAAGCAGAAGGACAATAAGAACCAGGACAATAACGCAGCTCCAGACACCCAGACAAGGATACAGACATGAAGGACCAACCACAAAGTCAGAGATATCTGTCCCCGTGAGGTGCAGCCGAGGCACTGATTCAGTGCTTGTCGGGAGTGAAGGGAGTGGGAGCCAGTGGGACACCCGCAGACACAGGCTCATTTCCTGCTCCAGGAGGCCGGTCCTGGAGAAAGGCTCAGAGATGGAAAGCTGGGAGGTTAACTAGAGATTGTCCTTGGTTCAGCTCCTATGGAAGGGGGGCATCCTGACAGGACTGACGGAGAGAGGCAGGCGTCATGAGGTATAACAGGCAACCCTAAAGCAGAAGGGTCTGCTAGCATTGGCCTGCATTGGGTGAAATGGCCAGGACGGGTCACCAGGTATGGAGCTACAGCCTAGAGCTAGCAGCCCAGCTGATCCCTGGGAAGCTTACAGCTGGTGTGCCTTCAGGACCCCCAAAGCTGCTCTCTGAGTCTGTCACCGGAAAGCCCCTCGTCGTTTAGACCATGAGCACTGCAACTACCCATACAACAGCCATGCTTGCTCTGGGCCTCTCAGCAGCTCTCATGAATGGAAAGCGAACTTGTGTGGATGAAGTGGTCTAGACCCATCTTCTAAGTCGTAGACCGTGGCCTCTTACGGGGTCACATAACTAGATGTGGGGAGGTCCACAGGAAGGTTGGCAACAGTGAAAGGTTGGGGGAGGCTCAGTCACCCAAATTAATCAAAAACCGAAGGCCTCAAGTCCCAAGACCTTCCTGGCACATTCAGCCTGTGACTTCAAGCAGCCTTGCTTCTGAGCACACATGCATGTACACTTCGTATTGCACACTCATGATTCACATCACGGATGTTGCCCAAAGCACCTCAGATCCAAAACTATTCTCTGTGATGGACTGCAATGTTTTTGTACAGCAAATATGAAATCTTCTGCTCTTAGAGAAGTATAGTTTAACTACAGAAAACAGAGACTTTTCATATTGCCCTACCATTACTCCTCAATATGTAAGTGTCAAATAGTACAACTTTACATTGTATTAGATGAGAATGCTCCGTCTTTTTGTTGTTGCTTTTTTGATTGTTTGTTTTTGGGATTTGTTTCTTTCTCAAGACAGGATTTCTCTGTGGAGCTCTAGCTGTCCTGGAACTCACTCTGTAGACCAGGTTGACCTCAAATTCACAGAGCTCCACCTTCCTCTGCCTCCTAAGTACCAGAATTAAAGGTACACGCCACCGCCACACAGAAGAATGCTTAGTTTTAAAAAATTTGTGTTGTTGACTTGTTTCATTATAAAAACAATTATTCTGTGAACTTGAAATGACCCTAAACATATGTCTACTATCTATATTATGAGTTTATGCAAAAACATTATTCCCAGAATTAATATTTATAAAAAGAAAATATCAATCAATTCTGAAAGTGTTGAAGAGGCTCTGTGTCCTCAGTATCATTCAGCCAAGATTTAATTCTCATGTAAAATAAACAAACATATCCACCTCATGGGTATGTAAATTTTCTTTTGTTTTTAGTAAATGGTAAAATTAGGTAATATAGGACTACTAAGAACTCAAGAACAATGGCAATGGGTCTCTGATTCTACTGCACGTACTGGCTTTGTAGGAGCCTAGGCAGTTTGGATGCTCACCTTACTAGAAATGGATGGAGGTGGGGGTTCCTTGGACTTCCCACAGGGCAGGGAACCCTGTTTGCTCTTCGAGCTGAGGAGGGAGGGGGACTTGATTGGGGGAGGGGGAGGGAAATGGGAGGCAGTGGCGGGAAAGAGAATAAAATCTTAATAAATAAATAAAAAAATTAAAAAGAAAAAAATGGTAAAATTATATGTATACCAAAGAATTGTTTAAAATAAACATATGATGTTATCAACAAATCTTTGATTTTTAAGCCTATTTTATACACCTGTATATTGCAGACTGCATCAAAATGTGTTGACTGTAAAGAAATTGTGAATGGAGAAAGTTTAAGGGGTTCTATGTAAGCTGATGTTTCCTGGTCCTAGATACCCAGCAGACTTCCCAAACTACTGCTCAAGGCTTATATTAATTATAAATACTCAGCAAATAGCTCAGGCTTATTACTAACTAGCTCTTACATTTTAAGCTAACCCATATTTCTTATAACAACCTCTGATAGCCTCTAAGGTCAGGAGGTTGTTATAACAGCAAAAAAATTATAAGGTACTGGCCCATAGCAAGGGCATAGATTCCAGCTCTTTGTAGCAGTTCATGAGACTGGTCCTTCTGTTAGCTTGTTCCATAGGAGAGAAAGAGGGGTCAGAGAGCAGAGTGCCCTGCTTGAGTCCATAGTACATAGTGACAGAAAAGAGATCTGGCATCCATGTCTGGCCCCTATGGGTTTATCTTCACTGAGCATCTTCAGCTGTGGTAGTGATTGGCTTCTGATCTGGCCCCAGACTTGAGGGAAGACATGGAGGATGAATGGAGCTAAGGTGATGGCTCAGTTGTTAAACCGCTTGCCATGCAAGCATGAATACCCAAGTTCAATCCCCTAGAACCTATGGAAAAAGCAAGGCATGATGGCGCATGCTTGTAATCCCAGCACTGACAGGCAGGTCCCCGGGGCTTGCTGGTCAGCCAGTCTAGTCCAATCAGTGAACCCCAGGCCAATGAGAGACTCTGTCTCAAAAACCAAGGTGGACAGCAACTGAGGACTGACACCCTAAGTTAGTCTCTGGCTTCCACAAGCTCACACACATGTATGCACAAATATGCACATGCAAAGACATAAGAGATGAATATGTTGACTTGCCATGGGAACACAGGTCACTCAAAAAGCCTTCTAGGGAAGAAGCATACAGGACCTTTCCCCCATTCCATGGCTGTGTGTCTAGGGTCCAAGACAGCTAGGCTCTTGTCCCAAGGGCCTTGGCAGTGAGGCATGAGATAAAAGATGGTATTTGAGGAGTTGAGGATGGAGTTCAAGGGGTAGAGTATTTGCCTAGCGAGCCCTGGATAGAATCTATAGTACCACATAAAGTGGGCTTGGTGTCATATTCATGTAATCTTAGCATATGGGATTGAGACAGAAGGATAGAATTGATTACACAGAGAGTTCAAAGCCAGTCTGGGCTACATGACTTTGTCTCAAAAAACAAAACCAAAGGCAAGCTTGAGTCTTGATAAATGCATTTATGTGCGTTTGAAGCAGAATCCACTCAGCGACTCTTTGATGGGTTGGAGAACCACGTGAGAACCATGCAGCTCACTTGCGATGCTCTGCCTCTAGGGTCTACATCTCCCTCCCTTGTAAACACCATCGTGAGGTGAACGCTCTTGCTCATCTCCCGACAGCTGCTTCTCAGCGTTGCCAGGCACTGGGACCTCCTCTTGCTTCACAATAAAAGCAGGCGCCACCATTCCAATTCTACAGAAGAGAAAGTCATCCAGATCACACAGCTGTCGTGAAGCAGATCTGTGTGCAGAGCAGTCAGTCCATTCACACTGTCCTGGTTGTAGACAGATTGACAAAGGGTCTGGACCACAGAGGACACAGATTCACAAGTTCCAGCAAGAACTGAAGGGCTACTGTGGTTGGCTGCTGGAGCTGTGGCAAAGGTTCTTCCGGAACCAGACTCCCCAGGCAGCATTTGAAGTCAGGAGAATGGATGCTGGGAGTGGCTAGCTAGGGGGTTGTCACAGGGAGTCTTGGAGAACATTTCAAGTCTTAATGACAATAAACTATAGTTTAGGAGACCTTCCCTCTCCAGTCTGGGTCTCGTAGTTCTCTAAGGTAGACAGCAGGGTGTCTTCTAAGTACCGCGTGGTGCCTGGAGCTGAAACTACAAAGAGTTTCCTTACAGCAGCCCAGGTGTTTGCTAAAGTGGATTAAGCCAAAGATCTGACTCAAGAAGCTGGTTTTGAGGGAGCCCTCTTTTCCTAAGAGGCCTTCAGTGAACCTGCTGCCCATGCTAGGCTCTTGAGCCCTGGTGACCCAGCTTTCCCAGCCTCTGAGATCAGTTTTCCAAGCAGGATGCCTCTCTAAGACTCCCACTCACTCAGGAAGGGCCACAGTGGTCTTTTTGTTCTGGGAACCGTGATAGAGAGTGGCCACTACTGAGTGTGTGTGTGTGTGTGTGTGTGTGTGTGTGTGTGTGCTTCTATATGTGTGTATATGTATGTATGTGTGTGTATTGTGTATGTGTGTGTACATGTGTATGTGTGTCCATGTATGTGGATTTGTGTGTATATGTGTGTATTGTGTATGTGTGTATACATGTGTATGTGTGTTCATGTGTGTGTATATGTGTATGTATGTGTGTGTATGTGTGTGTGTGTGTAGGTCAGAAGTCACCACTGGATTTTAAACCTCAGGCATTATCCACCTCATTTTTTCTAGTTAGGCTCTTTCATTGGTTTGGATTAGCCAGGTTGCTGGTCAGCAAATCCTAGAAATCCACCCAGCCCTCCTTCTCAGCCCTGGAATTACAGAGACATTCACAACCAGACCCAGATTTTTCTAGCACCCAGGATCCACGTCTGCATGCTTATCAGGTAAACAGTAGCTCTCTCCCTGGCCCTGGGTGTATGGTTTTCTGTTGCTGGCTTATTTTTGTCCTAAGTTTACAGATCTAGACACAGAGCTCAGTAAGACTTTTAGTCCAGAGGACTACAGAACTCACAAATGCTAGCTAGAGTCAGTGTCAAGCCCTGGAGTTACCTGAGACTTAATGTCGACACAGTAGCACAAGAAGGCTCCTGTGAGACCCTCCAGAACCAAGAATGGCCACTGTTCTGTGGGGAGGTACAGAGGATATTTTTTAGGAAGCCTGGGGCTCCAAGAATAGCAGAGTCACTGACGTAGCCCCAGACCCAAGCTCCTGGGATAAGAAGGCTGATGGGATAAAAGAGGTGCGGTCCCAGAGGGCCATTGGGACAGCATGGGTCAACCTGTCCTGCTGTAGTTCAGGGTTAGCAGGACAGAGATGGAACAAGTTCATGGCCATAAGAGCAGGCAGAGCTCAGGAGGAAACAGCTGGCAACCTGGCGCCACGTTCATTTGAATACTAAAAGACATATGTTTTGTTTTGTTGCCCAAGCTCCTCCTTACAATTGCCTGCGGTGGGGGTGGTGTTGGGAAGAGAGCTGCACACATTATGATCTTTTAAAATAGATTCATATTTGTTTAAATGACAATAGTTTCAGAGTCATAATTGATCTCTGTTTTTATCATTTCAAAATCCGAGGGAGAAAATAGGTAAAAGAAACAACACCTAAGCCAGAGATGCCTTGAAATCTGAGGCTGCCTCCCAAACAATGGCACTTTTTGTGTAGAGCAAGGCTCAAAGGAAGCTGCCTCTCCCCGTGTGGATGCTGTGCAAGCTGGAGGAAGCGGCTTTCATAAAAGAAGCCATTTGAGAAGTCTACTCTCCCAGTTCTGGGTAGGAGGAAAACTCGGGGCAGGCTGAAGTCAGCAAGCAAGGGTGTGCCCTAAGAGCTATAGCATGCCCAGGAGAGCTGGGAAACAGAATGCAACTGAATCTAAATGGACAAAGGAAATACACAGTGGATGTTAATGGAGATTTCAATCTAAGATGAAATTTGAGTGCAAGGAGCATTTCAATAAAATATATATTTAATTGAAATGAGCCACATATCTTAAACCAGAAATGATGTAGCAATTCCATGCAGGACGAGAACTGCCCCCACAATCTTCCCTTTCTCCCTCTGTCATGTTCATTTCAGGGAAGACTGTGAGCCCAAATATTTGTCGGGTTAATTATTTGATTAAGTGAATGAATGACAGAAACTGAGAAGGGTTTAAAGAAACAGACTTTGAGGGGACTGAGGTGTGTGGGTAAGAACATCTGCCAGGACAAGCACGAGGAGCTCAGTTAGGTCTCAGAACCCATGTAAAGCCAAGCATGGCTGAATGCATGCATCTGTGACTCCAGCTGGGGAGGGCAACGGCCACAGAGTGGGAAACAGTGAGTTCTGGGCTCAGTGGGAGACCCTGCCTCAAGGGAATAAGGTGGAGGGAGAGAGATAGAGGAGAATACCCAACATCCTCCTCTGGCCTCTGCACCTGTGCACATGCTTAAAACACACCACATACACACACGTGCACATGCACACCCACAAAGTGTACCTTGAGCGATGCAATTAATTTCCCGTGCTTTCTAGGTTTTCCCACAGTGAAGAGACATTATTTTGATGATTGGAAAAGATTGAAAACTGGATGTGGAGAAAGAGTTCTGGAAGGAATTCCCTGAAGGGAACTGGTGAGATCTCCTGGGTCAGAGACAGTTCTCCCGAGCCAAGGATAAGCCATGAAGGGACAGTTGGAGGAGGAGGCCAGTCACAAGACTGGGCCCCCAGCAGCTGGGACTGGACTCCTCTAAATAGAAACTGTGGCAGACAAGCAAGAGATATTAATATTTATTGCACATCACTCTCTCTGAGATTGTGATGTACATGGCAAATGCAGGGTTGGTGTGAGGCAAGACATCAGACAGGCGAAGGCTGGGATGCGACCCTCTCCTGGCACGTTAGTGGCTGCGCTTCAACACCTGTCCGAGAGAGCAGAGTTTTCTAATTTCCTTCCAGCCCTAGCCCCAGCAGCCACTCACCTACACAACTGCGTATTGATTAACTATACGCTACATTGTTGGAGATTCTATTTTTTAATCCATACTTGGACCTCATCGTTCAGTATTTTCCATGCTTACATCTTTTCTTTTAGTAGATTATAAACGAGGCACTGGTTTGAGCTGTTGCCTCGCTCCTGGCACCTTGTGAATAATTAATCTACAGTTTGCTAGCTATTGATTTGATTTTCGTGGGTGTGGAGGAAGTAATTCACAATCGAACTGATCTGAAATATAAATCATAGAATGATTTTGATATATTTAATGTATGTGGAGTTCAGGGAACTTTTTGAAGCTTATATTACATGTTTATGGTATGCATGTGTTCCAGAGTTGCCTGGAACATATGTGGAGGTCAGGGGACAACTAGCAAGAGTCAGCTCTTTCCTTTCACCGCGGAGGTGCCACGGATTGAGCTCTGGTTGTCAGGCTTGGTGACAAGTACTTCTGCTACCATCTTCCAGTCCTCTGGGGACTTTTACATTAGACATTCGGGGACACTGGTGGAGAAATCAGAACGCTGATTTTGAGAAGATCTGTATTGTTAAGAATTTCTGTTTAAACTTTCACTACTTATAAAAATAAAAAGATACCAGAAAGAGCACACTGATGACCCCTGTCCCTCTGAACGTTTAAGACTCCTGTGAGTACCGAGCTAACTGTCCTCGCCTGTGACCATAAAGACTCACGCTAGGATGGGAGTGGGGACTGAGGGCAGCTGGGGGGAAGTGCGTCTAATAAGAAACTGTGATGACCTCAAAGAGGCACAGGCCTCAGTCAGAGACGATGGGGAAAGGGGGCAGCACACCAATGTTTTCCCATGTTTCCTGGACTCTGATGAGTCCTCATGGAGCAACTGAGAGGGAGGGCAAGTGTTAGAAACGGAAGTGTCCCCCGATGTCTCACGTGCTGAAGGCTTTGTCCCCAGCCCATGGTACTATTGATGGATCCTGGGACCTTTAAAATGTGGAACCTTGTGTGAGGAGGTCAGGTCATTGGGGATGTGTCCTCTGGCCTCGCTTGTTGCTTGCTGGTTTTCGAGAGTGAAGATCTCTCTACAGCATACTGTTCTGATGTCTTGGCAGAGAGTCTCAAGAGTAGACACAAGCAACCATGGACTGAAACCATGAACCAGGGTAAACCTCTCCTCACTGAAGTTG
Source organism: Microtus ochrogaster (assembly GCF_000317375.1). Taxonomy (NCBI): domain Eukaryota; kingdom Metazoa; phylum Chordata; class Mammalia; order Rodentia; family Cricetidae; genus Microtus; species Microtus ochrogaster. Next base: position 91,944,198 of record NC_022012.1, read on the forward strand.
CTTCTGTCGGTTGCAATTGGGGCAGGGGAATAGGTCTGGCAAGAGAGGCATCTAAAGCAACCTGAAAGAAGCCAATAAGCAGAAAGACGGGAAACCCCTGCCCCCCAGGGCTGCCTGCAATGGACAGAGTCTGCGCAGGACACGTGTGTCGTGTACAGTGTATGTAAATGCCCATAAGAGGTCATGGCTCCCCTGCCCGAGGACCTTTGGGCTTTTAACCACTCTTTGGCCTAGTTCTATTTTCTCTTTCTTAACAAGCCGTCCCGTTTCTACCACCATCCCCATGTACCGGGTTGAATTCTTTGTTCTGAGATACGAGGACCTAGAAATTCCAGCAGGTGCCCTCTGCACTCTTAGCACCTATAACATTATGTCACGGGGACAGGAAACTGAACAACACAAGCAAGGATGCCTCCCAGATTCTTTAGAGGAGCCCTGTGTGGGTTCCGGAATCATCCAGGAGCCACCCCAATTGGTAAAAGCAAGTGTGTTCTGTCCTGCTGGCCACAGCTCCCAAAATGAGCCCAGAGGGAAATTGTCCAATGATAGGCCCCAAACTGCATCTGAATCCTCAGGTCCTGACCCAGGCTGATGGCAGGAGAAGTGGTCATGGGCGTCAGACAGCAGGGGTCAGGAAGATTGGGAATGGGCTCACCGCGGCTGTTCCTTTCCCTGAGAGGCACATCTGAGCTGAGCCTGAGCAACCTCAGTGGGCAGCTACAGAGAGCCAGATGGCAGTGGACCCTAGTCAGATCTCATGAAGGTAGATGACAGGGACAGCCTGGACGCACCACCTTCGCCTGGGTTCCCTGAGTTCCCACAGCAGCCCCAGATACAACTGTTTCTCTCACTTGCCTCTAATTGCTTGCTTGTCTGTTTGTGATGGGTTCCTGTGTATCCCAGACTGGCCTCAAACTCTCTGTGTAGCTGAGACTGGCCTTGAACTCCTGAACCCCCTGGCACCATCTCCCAAGCCTTAGGATTACAGGCCTGCACCTGTGTCTGGCTTTCTCTTGCATCTTTCCAGTGGAAGGCCAGGTGAGGTGCCAAGGGGGCCTGGTCCAAGTGCGTGGGAAGATCTTTGGGAATATATCACCCCAGGTGCTTAGGTCCCTCACATGTGGCTCCCCGCTGCAGTGGCACCCCAGGCTGTTTTACGGCATCTTATGACTTCTTGACAGTTAAGGCATGAAGCCATTCTTCAGTACCCAGTCACGGGGCTCCTAGAGGGGCCAGAGCCTTCCTTCTGCCTTCTTTGCACCCCATACCAACCCTTCAAAGTTTAGCAAAAGTGCGTGAGGTGCAATCAATATTTGATACAGCCAAGTGGTGTTCAATACTAACAGCTACTGTGCTTATGACGCCTGGCTACCTCCCAAATCACCATCACCTTTGCTTTTTGTATGATTAGAGAGATGAGGAGCGGGGCCAAGGTCACCCACTCACCATCTGCCTCCATTTCTGTCCAGAGAGGGCCACTCCCCGGAGTCACTGAACACCCTCACCCACAGACCGACACTTGCTCAACTCAACCACATCTGTCCATTTCTGGTTAGTTAGAAGCCAGTTTCAGCCCCGTTATTTCATTCTGGGAATAGATTTATACAAGAGGACATTTGCTTTCCCCTCCAGGGTCTATGACACACCAGCGTGTCAGCTAGAAATGCCCGCAACCATTGAGGAGAAGCCAGGAGGCGTAAGGAACACTCGGGCATCCTTCACTCTGACGCAGTGCGGGAGCAGGTGTCCCCGTGCCAAGGACGCAAAACTCCCCTTCTGTCAGGTCTCACTCACGTTCCCTCTTTCTGCTTCCACATCTGTACCCCAGGCAGCAAGAAGGAGAAACAACGGTGCAGGCTTTTAAGATGCACATACTAGTGAATTCAACACTTTCGTTTTTAAATTGCATTTTTTTTTTTTTATTTATTGGGAGATGCAGGCCATAGATGTTTGTGGAGGTCAGTTCTCGTCTTCCACCCTGTGAGTCCTGGAACTTGAACTCAGGTTGTCAGGTTGGGTTTGCTCTCGGGGGCATTTCCACAGGTACTATGCTGGAAGTCAGTCCTACCATCGGAAGCCTTGGTAGTGATTTTGTTTGTAATCTAGCAAATAAAGCTTGCCTGAAGAGCAGAGTGCAGAGCTAAGCCACTAGTTAGCCACAGAGGCCAGGCAGTGGTGGCACACATCTTTAATCCCAGCACTCGGGAGACAGAGGCAGAGGGATCTCTGTGAGTTCAAGGCCACCCTGGGCTACATGAGATTGTCTAAAAGAGAAATGGAGCTCACACAGATATCATCCAAACTCTTGGGATCACACGCCTTTAATACCAGCGCTAAGGAGATGGAGACAGAAGTGATATGGCTGGGCAGAAAGAGGGATATAAGGCAGGAGGAGAGAGGAATTCAGCTGCAGTCTGAGCGTTGGTAGAGGTAAGAACTCTCTAGTGACTGGCTGCTCTGCTTCTCTGATCTCTCAGTTTTCACCCTGCTATCTGACTCCCGGTTTTTATTATTTAGAACAATTAGATCCCTGCTATAGGTCCCTGGCTCTGTTTTGAAGCCTTCCTCCCACAGCAGCCTTCCGACAAAGCTGGGATGGGGCAGAAAGGGAGAATGAGCATCTTTGGCTTGGTGGTACCCTGGTCTGTCTGTGCCTGGGGCCCCTGAACCAGCATTAATACCACTTATCTTAGCTGGGTAGTGTTGCTATCATAGAATACTTGAGGCGGGGCAAGTTGGAAAGAAGAAAAAAATATCTTTACCGTCCTGGAAACGAGAGTCCAAGGTTGGATATGGGTACCTGTTGAGACTTTTTTTACCAGGCAGAGGGCAGAGAGAGACAAGGGGCTGGGCACACCCTATTAGAAACATTTATATTAAAATTATTAATCCTAGCCATGAAGCCGGATCCCACACAGCATAATCACCTCTCCAATGTGCCACGCCTTGGGGCTGGAGAGATAGCTCAGTCGGTAGACTATCAGACTTGAAAGCGTAAGCACTTGAGTTTGAGACCTTAGAACATACGGGCAGTCAGGCAGAGGGGTGAGCGGTGAGCCCAGAAGCAGGGAGGCAAAGGCAGGCAGATCCCTGGCGCTCACCAGTCAGCCAGATTAGCCTACTT
>NC_022012.1:91947471-91950263 GCF_000317375.1 Microtus ochrogaster
ACTCACAGAGATCCGCCTGCCTCTGCCTCCCAAGTGCTGGGATTAAAGGCGTGCGCCACCATCGCCCGGCGTGTGTGTGTGTGTATTAATAAAAAGTCTTGCTTTTAATGTCAACCTGTATTTAAAGACTATATGCACACATGCACGCACACACATGCAGACCAACAGGCTCTTTCTCTCTCTCTCTCTCCCCACCACTTTAACACTGTTGCACTAACATGCACTTTGGTGGGGTCAGGCCCCCAAGCTACAGAACTGCCTGTCTAGAGATCTCCTTTACCCCATGGGGTCTCTACACTGGTGGGCAGCTTGAAAGTCTCCAAAGAGCTGTTGGAGCTCAGCCCCTCTGCTCACCACAGCAGTGAGGAATCTGACTACATCTGCATTTTCCCGAGCTCCTAGGAGACTCACAATGAGCCCTGAGAAGCACTTGCTCCAGGGCTGTGGGACAAGCTTAACAGCGCCTAAGGTGTCTGCTCCTCCTGGACTGAGGCAGGTGAGCTCAGTCTTCCTGTGGCTGTTTGAGGAGCATGCCCCATGCTCTCAGCTCCTCATGTGTGGTCCTGGAATGAAGCACCCCCTTGAGAAATGTGGAGCCCCAGACTCCACCCTGGGAAACTGAACTGAAGGTGTGCCTGTGCCCCACATCCAGAACTCTGGGAGCCCTGGATCAGGATGGAGAAAGACAAAAGTGATGTAGCAGCTGGCCCCAGGTATCATCCAATGATAGAGATTGCTTCCCAGAGCCTCGGAACTCAAGGGAGGTGGAGGTGACCCCCTTTATGGCTCAATAACTGACAAACTCATAGATTGGGGCTCCACAGAGAAGCTGCGCCCCTCCCCTGGGCTATCAGAACACTGAAACACGGTCTCCAAAGAACTGGAAACTCCACGGGAGTAGCATGCTGAGCAAAGGAAAGGGCTGAAGCCTGGTGCCAGCCAAAGAGGGAACTCCCAGGAAGAGACTTCACACAGTTCTAGAGACTTGTCTTACAGGACAGAGGGGCCAGGATAATGATGGGTCCTGGTGGGCGGGGCTGCAGCTTGAACAGGGAGGCCTAGGATGACACCTCTTCCCTTCTAGTTACTTACTTATCTGTATGGGTGATCTGCCTACATACATATATATGCACTGTGTGCATGCAATGCTCAAGGAGGCCAGAAGTGGGTGTCAAATCCTCTGGAACTGGAATTACAGTGTGAGCTACCATGTGGGTGCTGGGAACTGAACCAGGGTCCTCTGGAAGAGCAGCCAGTGCTCTTAACTTCTCAACCATCTCTCCAGCCCCTTTCCTTCCATTGAAATCTAAACTTCCTTCATATCAAGGACCCAAAGATGGAGTCTGGTGTCGTCGGACCTCTATTTGTTCATTTTCCCACCGTATCTACTTTGAGTAGAACTTGTGCCTGTAATCGGCCCATTGAGGATGGTAACGGATCCTGGCTTGTTAGGCCACCAGGGCCCAGGCTCTGACACAACAGCCCCTTAGCGATTTTGCTAGCCTTCTTGCCACGGAAGATTTATTTGTTAAAACGAACCCTTTAAAGCCTTTTGATACTTGGGGCTAAATAAAGCTCCGTTCCTGCTCCAACTGAACTCATAATGGAGACTAATTTTAAAAAGAAGCCAATTAATAGCTTTGTAAATATGAAAGAAAGGATCTCTGCAGAGCTCCCCACCATGAATTCTTGACCAAAAGGCCCCAGAAGTTAGTCTGGCAAAAATGTCAGATTTTGCTCTAAAGAATGGCAGGACTTCTCGGAGGGAAATAACAGGAAGTGACTCACAGAGGGACACCCCGAGGCCTCTCAGCCTCACAAAGGGGCCCCCTGTGCAGTAATGCCTGGCTGCTGGCCTCAGCCAACTGCGGGGAGGAAAGTATCCCGCCTACGAGAGGGGGCACTGCCATCTTCTCCAGGCAAGGCTGCTCCCTGGGGCCTGGAGAGCGGCTGGCTTGTTTGCTCCCAGAGCCAGAACAGCACCTCAGCATGGAGGCCAGGCAGTCAGGGTTTGGTGCCTCTTATTTATTTTATGAATTGCTGAGACAAAACGCCTGGCTTCTTAGGCAGGGAAATGTTTGTTTCAGCTCCAGTTTGAAGGTCCAATCCATTGTGGTGGGAATCCGTGGCAGGCAGCAGGTCACATGGCTCGCCCAATCATGATGTGGGGAGCTATGGATGCCGAGTTCAGATTGCTTTTTCCTTTTTATTCAGGTCCAGGAGTCAGCTTAGGAAATGGTGTCAGCTCAGTTAACCCAATCAAGATCCTTCCCCATAGGGTCTGAAGAGATGGCTGAGAGGTTAAGAGTGCTTACTCCTCTTGCAGAGGACCTGGGTTCGGGTCCCAGCACCCACATGGGAATTCAGAACCACTCATAGCTAATGTTCTGAGGGATCCGAGCCTTCTGACCTCCATTGGTTCCAGCAAGCACACGGTACACATACACGTATATATAAAATTAAATAATCTTTAAGAGCACGTCCCTCCTAGACATATGTGCGTTGTCTCCTGGGTGATTCTAGAGCTTGTCAAGTTAGCAACCAACATCGACCATCACAGTATCGACCATCACAGTACCGTACCTGAAAGAAAATGCTTGCAGGTAATGGTACCGTGTGCACAGTGTCACGGGCCTGGGGACAACGTGTTAACTTCACAGTGTTCTCATGGGCTCTTGTGGCGGTCTCATTTGATGTGTTAGGTGGGTTTGCTACAGAGCAGATAAACCCTGAAATGAAGGTTCCGTGTGTGTGTGTGTGTGTGTGTGTGTGTGTGTGTGTGTGTGTGTGTG
>NC_022012.1:91950473-91965157 GCF_000317375.1 Microtus ochrogaster
TGGAAGTCACCCTGTAGACCAGGCTGACCTCAGACTCACAGAGATACACCTGCCTCTGCCTCCTGAGCTCCTGAGTGCTGGGATTAAAGGTGTGTGCCTCCACCACCTGATTTTTTTTTAATTAGGCTCTCTATCTCTCTCTCTCTCTCTCTCTCTCTCTCTCTCCCTGGCTTCTCCCATACTTCCCTCTTCTCATTTCCTCTTCCCCCCCTTATTTCCTTCTCAGCCCTGCACCTGTGCACTGGTGAAACTGAGGCTCATTCCAAACTTCCTATGTATTTCCGGGATGGATGAGAAGAGCCTTGGCTCAGACACACCAGCACCACCATCTTGTCCCTGAGACAGCTGTGATGGTTTGAGCCTTCAGCGTCCCTCCCAGATTCATGTGTTTGATGTTTGGCTCCTAGCTGGTGGTATTACTTTGAGAGGGTCTGGAAACTTCGGGAGGTACGCCCTGTTGATGTAAGTGGGTCACTAGGGGCTGGCCTTGAAGGTGACAACCAGTCCCTAGTTCCTGCCTTCCTCTCTCCTTCCAGGCCTGTAGCAAACAGCTGTCTTCTGTCACAAATTCCAGCAGTCATGGTATTCCACCCAAGTAAAATGGAGCCCAACAACTGCCGTCTGAATCTTCTTGATGTCGTGAGCCCAAAAAGCTCCTTTCTCCTGTAAATTGTCTGTAAGTATTTCGCTCACATAAACAGGAACTAACTAGCAAGTGTGTTATTTCCATGCAGACTGAAGTCTTGAGCTCTATTAGCAAGCAGAATCCCCTTGTTCACGCAACAGTTTCACTACACGAAAACACATGCAGCCGTGTGAGTCGTCTGTAGCTGTGTTTGACTACACAGGAACCCACGCAGCCATGTGAGGCATCTATAGCGTATAACGAATCAGCCCAGCGCTTGGCTGTGTGAGACAATAGCATTTATAATCGTTCACACCTTCCGAGAGCCAAGAATCTGAAATCACCTTTGCCTGATGGCTATGGCTCAGTGTATCTCTCAAGACCATAGTAATCTGATTGCAGAGGTGACTCTCATCCAAGTCATCTCAAGACTTTCCCATGGCTGCAGGTCTTTCTGAAGTAATTCAAAGAATTGTAGGCAAACTGCCATTACTTGTTGTTCAGGATTTAGACGGTTCTGTGTTAAGACTTGAGGCTCTCACTATAGAGCAGGTCATAGCCTGGGGGCCTGAGCCAAAAGAAAGAAAGTCAAAGGGTGTCCAAGACAGAAGCTGCACAGTCTTTCTGTGCATGTGTGTTTACATACGTGCAGGCATGAACGAGCTTGTATACATACATGTATACACATGTTCCTGCAGAGGCTAACCAAAAAAACAGCTACCTTGAATGTTGTACTTTTTCATTTCTTTTCTTCCTTCTTCCTTCCTTCTTTCTTTCTTTCTCTCTCTCTCTCTCTCTTTCTTTCTTTCTTTCTTTCTTTCTTTCTTTCTTTCTTTCTTTCTTTCTTTCTTTCTGGTTGTTTTGTTTTATTTTAAGACTGGACTAGAACTGGTCAAGTAGCCCAGATTAGCTAAGCAGAGCTGGCCAGAGAGCCCAGGGATCTGCCTGTCTTTGGTTCCCTAGCTCTGTAGCATCAGAGGAATGCATCTGCTTCCTGGAGTGCAGTCTGCCACAGGGAAGAGATGGCCAGGAAGGGCCCTGACCACAGCAGACTCCTGCTGGGCCCTCCCATCCCCTGGGCCCAACAGGAAATCAGGCAGCAAGGGAGAGGGTTTGAAGCAGCCTGGACAGGGTTCTCTCCTCAGACACAGACTGGAGAGTGGACAGGGTTCTCTCCTCTCAGACACAGACTGAAGAGAGGCAGAGGTGGGTCTGAGGTGACCTTGCGATTAGAGGACCCTGGCCAGCACCTCTACATGTTCTCTTCAGACAAATCCACATCCAAGGGTACCTGGGATCCACAACAAAAGGGTCGTGCCTGGCCAAACCCTCATCAGCCTCCTGCTTCTCTTTTGGCCGGCATCAAGTACCCCCTCAAGAACTCTGGTAGCCTTTCGGTGACCAGTGCCCATGACTTACCGGAGGAGGGGCATTTTGAGTATTGCCTCTGGCCAGAACTGGTAGCTGAGAGAATACAGTCTAAGCAGAACTGGGTCGGGAAATCAGAGCCTACACACAGGCCCTTGTATTGTGAAGCCAGCTCTTCTTTCTCCCGATGCAGGGAAGTCGCCATTTTAGATTTAAGATGGAACTTTCCAAATGACGGTGTGTTACCTGTGGGTTAGCATGTTCCCCATCCCTTCTTTATGTGTGCAGGTGCTGTGTGTGTGTGTGCTTGTGATGTATGTGATTGTGATTCGTATGCTTGTGATGTGTGTGCCTGTGCATGTGTGTGCCTGTGATAGATGTACCTGTGATACGTGTGTGCCTGTGATACGTGTGTGCCTGCGATGTGTGCCTGTGCATGTGTGTGCCTGTGATAGATGTGACTAGGATACATGTGCCTGTGATACGTGTGTGCCTGTGATGTGTGCATGTGCAAGTGTGTGCCTGTGCATGTGTGTGCCTGTGATACATGTGTATGTGTATGCCTGTGCATGTGTGTGCGTGTGCATGTGTGTTCTTGTGCATGTGTGTGCCTGTGCATATGTGTGTGCATGTGTGTGACTGTGCATGTGTGTGCCTGTGCATGTGTGTGCCTATGATACATGTGCATGTGTGTGTGCATGTGTGTTCTTGTGCATGCGTGTGCATGTGTGTGGCCTGTGCATATGTGTGTGCATGCATGTGTGTGCCTGTGCATATGTGTGTGCATGTGTATGCCTGTGCATGTGTGTGCCTGTGCATATATGTATGCATGTGTGTGCCTGTGCATATGTGTGCCTGTGATAGATGTGCCTGTGATACGTGTGTGCCTGTGATACGTGTGTGCCGGTGATACGTGTGCCTGTGATACGTGTGTGCCTGTGATGTGTGCGTGTGCATGTGTGTGGCTGTGCATGTGTGTGCCTATGATACATGTGCATGTGTGTTCTTGTGCATGTGTGTGCATGTGTGTCTGTGCATATGTGTGTGCATACATGTGTGTGCCTGTGCATGTGTGTGCATGCATGTGTGTGCCTGTGCATGTGTGTGCGTGTGCATGTGTGTGTGTGTGCACGTGTGTTCTTGTGCATGTGTGTGCCTGTGCATATGTGTATGCATGTGTGTGCCTGTGCGTGTGTGCCCCTGTGATATGGAGACCCAAGACTGATTCCAGCAGTCTCCCTTCATGCTCTTTCTAGGTTTGTTCAGGCAGGGTCTCTAAACCCAGAGCTCGTCAATACAGCCTGAGTGTCTAGCTTACTCTGGAAACCCCATCTTCACCTTCTGAGGCCACACTTATAGGTTGGGCAGCATACCCACCTGACATTCATACAGTTTCTAGGAATCAAACTGCTCTTCATGCTTGCTCGGCTATTCTGTTTCGGAGGCTGACACCCTCTGTAGGGTCCCAGTGGCCTATGGTGTGGTACTTCCCATGTCCTCAGATGGAGCTAGGGCCATATCCGTGACCACCATAAGATGAACAGAGTTAACCATAGGAGCTTCTAGAGATCAATTGCAAAGCTCTCTGGTGTAGATAACTGGTCGGCAAGGGGAGTAGGAACAGAAACCACTGATGGTTTGAGTGGGAAGCCATTTCTGGGCCTTGTCTGAGCCACTCATTGGGGACTTGAGGCCGGCTTGGCACCTTTGGATTGACTACAGAGAAGTCTGTGTTTGGGGAAGTGAAGTAAGATGTTACCCTGAAAAATAGCCACATTTCTTTTGCATGCTGGTCAGAGCAGGTTTCTTCTTCAATGGCCAGAGTCCTCCCAGATGGTCTTCTTTCGGACCCTGTAGTTGGTGGGATTCCTGCCTACAGTCCCACATCACAGACCCATAACTCAGTGTGTCCAGAGACAGAGTCCATGAGGGTGACTAGATGAAGCCCACACTATCAAAACTATCAGCCACAGCCAATGCTTCCATTTTTACAAATGTCAATCAGGCCCAGAAAAGGGATGCTCTTGCTCAAGGTCACACAGCACATTGACAGAAAGAAATCTACCTGCCTTGCCTGTGAAGAAAGGCAGGGAAGCTTTCTTAGCACACGGGGTCAGGGAGAGGTGCTAGCTGCAGGTCCCATGGTCAACGACTCATCAGAGCGTTCTTAAGAGTAATTGACTTCCAGGCATTAAATTTTTACCAGAATGAGCTCACACGGTCTTTGGGGATAGGGAAAGTGCCTCTACCCCCTAGGGCAGCATCTTGGGTGCAGAAAGCCCGTAGCAGCCACTGATGGAGGCTTCTCCTGGGAAGAGTGAGAGTGAGGTCCCTGGAGAGGCCGTAGGAAGGATAGAGTGCTCAGTAGTGGCCAAGAGTTTCTCACCAACTCTGGGTGGAGCCAGGGACTACGCAGCCAGCAGCTCTCGGGCAGCAAGTTGTGCAATCATGAGAGATGGCAGCATAATGGGTATAAAAGATGGAGGACTCCATCCCTGCTCCTGAACCACTCCTCCCCTGGAGTTCCCATATCCACAGCTTTAAGTCAGTATCCATCGCTGGGTACCACATTCTGGTACCTGTGCGATGAGGAGTTGGGCAAGGTGCCACCTGGCTTCTAAGAGTGGCATTCCCTAACGAGGGAGCTCTCCTAATTCTTACATTAATCCCCCCACCAACATGAAGAGCCTGTCTACTCTCTCAGAGAAGCATCTTCCTTTGCTCTGTTTTCCAGGTAGCTGGAAGGCATGGGGGCTTAGCAGCCATCCCTAGAACAGTAGCCAACTTTTCCCTCAGATTTTAACAAAATGAGAGATTCAGAGGCCTGGAGAGATGATCATTTAAGGCTAGATTTTAAAAATAGACTCCTTAAGTTGGGTGTGGCATGTAAGCTCAATGCTGGAACAGTGGGGACAGATGGATCCCAAAGGCAGGCTGGCCAACCAGTTCCAGCAAATGGTTCCAGGTCCAGCAAACAGATTCTGCCACAAAAAATAAGGCAGAGACCAATATAGGAAGATACCTACACACACACACACACACACACACACACACACACACACACACACACACACACCTTGAAGTTAGACTGCACATGTTTAAATAGTACAATCCAAAGCTGAGTGTGGCAGTACGCATTCATAATCCAGCTCTCAGGAGGCAGAGGACGTGTGAAATGGGGCCGTAGTGAAACCTCGTCCAAAAACAAACAAAAAATGTGCAATTTGACAGACTGGACATTTGTCTCTTTATATGTGACACTGCCACATATATGTGATTACCCACATCTCAGAAAGTTTCCCCATAGAACATTTTTGTTCCTCTCTTCAACCTGGCCCCCGCCAGGTCATGATTAGTTTGGTTTTTATCGTTCTAGATTAGTTTATATTTTCTAAAATATACTTACAAAGATGCCTCTTCATGACACCACTGTCTGGATGGCAGAGTCTATAGCAACAGAATTCTGTTGCCCGAGGCTATAGTTGTAACTCAGTGGGTAGTGTGCTTGCCTAACGGACATAACGCCCTGCATTCGTCCCTAGCATTGCACAAGCTGGGCGTGGTGGTGCACACCTGTAGGCTAGCACTTCTCTCCAGTGTGCACGCACATGCTTTTTACATGACTTTGTAGTCGGGCATCCTGTTTCAAAGAGAAGAAATGGATGACAAAGTTCCCAGGCGCTGAGAAGACACTGCACCCCGCCCCCTTCAGCTCCGCCCACTTCTTTCCTTTCTGTCTTCTCAAGATGGATAGCGTGAGATCCCAAGCCAGGTGTTTGGCCTGACATGGCCATGTGGCCGTGAATAAGTTTCTTACTGACTCTGCATGCCTCAGTTTCCTCGTCTAGATGAAGAAGGCTAAAAGCAATTTCTAATGGAGCTTCAGAGAAAAGCCAGTGAGGTGTCAGGTGGCATGATGACCTGGCCCAGAACAAGCTCTCAGTAAATGTTAGCTCTCTCTTCTCGCAGCTGCTTTGATTGCTCCTTGTGTGTGAGGGACAGGATTGCCCACTGAATGACCCCAGAGGTTCTATCCTGGTTGCCAAGCAACAGGCTACCTGAGCTCCATCTCTCCTCCGCCTCCATCAACAGGGAGAGTGTATGGGACTTGAACTTTTCCTAAGGCCTGGGGTGCTTGGGGACGACATCCCAGGACTCTTCCTGGTATGAGCTGGCCCTGAGCCTGGCTGTCTGTAAGGAAAGTGCTTACTCTTGCCCCACAAAGCACACAGACGGAAGGACATGGCTCTGGGTGCTTAGTGGGGGGCTGGAGAATTTCTCAAACATAGGAGAAAGATGGAGGCTCATCCTCCCCAGAGATCGCTCTACCGGGGCAAGCAGCAAGGTTAATGGAGAGACCTTAGTGGGGAACGGCTGGGTTGGGGAGACACCTCGGTCAATTAGAGTAAGGGCATGACCTGGTGCCTTGAATCAAACTGAATCAATTTGGGGATTTCTTCCTCTCTAATCATGAAAACAAAAGAAATGAAACAAAACCTGGATCTCCCTACTCTCGGTGCCTTGGTATCTTGTTCCTTCGTTTTCCCCCTTAGATATTTATTTATTATTTATTTAGTTAGTGTGTGTAGTGTCTGTACATGCTGTTGTACAAGGGTGCATGGGGATGCAGAGGTCAGAGGAGGGTTCAAGGAGCAAGAGTTTTGCTCTCTCACTCTGCCGGTTCCTTTTGACAGGGTCTCTCCCTAACCCTGGAGCTAGATCAGTGGCCAGCAAGCTTTTGGCGACTCTCCTGTTTCTGCCCCAGTGCTGGATTACAGGCAGGGGGGTCATTCCCAGCTTGTCTATAGGTGCTGGATTATAGGCGGGGGGCAGGGGGGTCATTCCCAGCTTGTCTATAGGTGCTGGATTATAGGCGGGGTGCCAATCCCAGCTTGTCTATAGACGCTGGATTACAGGCGGGGTGCCAATCCCAGCTTGTCTATAGGCGCTGGCGATCCAAACTCGGGGGCCCTCATTCATGTGCAGCAAGCACTCTTGGAACGGAGCCATCTCTCCAGCCCCATCTTGGGGGTTTATGCTGCCATCTCTCTTGCTACCAGTCCCCAACTCTGCGGGATCCCAGACCCCTCTTCTAAGGCAGCCAGCGGGTCCCAGCATCACGGTCACACTACATTGCCCCTGTGTCCTCCACGGCTCAAGGTTTCATCCCCACCAGGACCAGTGTCAAGCCCACCCTGTCCAGGTATTTTCTCTGCACTGCTCCAACGCCTTCAATGCTTCCTCGTTACCAACAGGGCCGTAGCTCACTCTAGCATTTGAGTGTCTCCATGAATAGTTTGTGTGTGTGTGTGTGTGTGTGTGTGTGTGTGTGTGTGTGTTTGTATACAAATGGACGTGTGGTGCACACAGATGTGTGTGCATAGATGCAGAGGTCAGATGTCAACTCAGGTCAGATGTCAAGTGGGGTGGCTGACAGTGGCTGACAGGTGAAGCCCAGGTATCCTGTGCCTGCTTCCCCAGCACAGGGGTTGCAAGCATGACATACCACACCCGGGTCTTTTCTCACGAGTTCTCAGGGTTGGATTTACATCCTTATTGTCGCAGCGAGAACACTGCTGACAGCTGTCTTCCCAACACAGCAGTTCCTTCCTGAGGTCCCGCTGCCTGTGTTTCACTTGCTACACTCCGCGTGCAGTCTGTTGGGCGATTCAAACTGCCTCATGGATCCTAGCTTCCACGGTGAGGCTGGGGCTGTCTCCTCCACTGCAAACACTGCCACGCCACCTAACTTGTCAAAATCCTACCCATCCATCAAGCTCACCCAGCTGTCACTCTCCCCTGAAGCCCTCCTCCATCCTCGTCCCGAGAGCAGAGCGGTGCTCGGGTTCCGTCATTTGTTATATTGTCCTGTTTTATCACCGTGCGAACACCTGGATGTTTCTCTTCCGAATTAGCATAGATGCTCTGGAGGTCAAGGGCCATTGGCTAGCAGCTGTTAAACAAGGTGTGCTGGGCTGGTCCTCAGGACATGACTATTGACAGGGGACAATGGGTAGGGGACTTCTAAGTCTGTGGAGTTTATTGGCACATTCAGTGTGTCCCCAGCCCGGGGGACAGATCAGCCTCTGGGGCTACACCTGTTTCCAGTACTGGGATTATAAGCACAACACCATCCGTGGTTTTATCACAAGGATTTTGGGGATTGAACTCAAGCCCTCACTCTAACTGACCAAGGTGTCTCCCCAACTCAGCTGTCCCCTCCGCCATAAAGTCCCTCTGCTACCCTGGTGCTTGCTCGGGGAGAGCCATCTCTGGGGAGGATGAGCCTGCAGCTTTCTCCAAGTCTTGGGGAATTCTCCATTTCCTGCCTTGGGTCTCCTCCCTCAGCCTTCTGGCTTTGGTGGTAGTACCAGGCTCTCCTGGATCACGGCAGAGCACTTAGGAAGAACCAGTTTGGTGTTTGCTGCCACCTAGTGAAGGAAGTGTAGTTCCGCCTCTGGCTGGAGCTGGTTTTACTTTCAGAGGCGGCTCTAGGAACCCATTCCTAGCTAGTACCCCTGTGTAAAGAAGATTGGAGCTTCTGCAGAGATGCGATCATATTCAGGACGAATGGTGCTTTGCAGGGCAACAGTCCATCCTGGCTGACTGTCCCACCTCCAGCAGAGAGGCATTCCCTAAGAAGAAAGCCCGCACGTTTAGAAAACTGGCTGTGTGGGGGAGGGGAAGGGGGGTGTTCAACTCTGAGCATGGGGGGGCGGGGGCATACATGAGCTCCTGGCCCTGGCCAAGACGCTGACTCCAATTGACAACTTGCAAAGGGAAAATTAGTTTATCCAATGGCATCTCACTGAGTATATAAACTACACTTAAGGGTAGGCCCCATGCTCAGCAATAAACACCCAACACAAAACAAACTCAGTGGTATTTTTATAGATTTTTCTTTGTATTATATTGCTTTATTGGGGCTTTTTTAATCTTACTGATCTTTTGCAGGTATATTTTTATATTGGCATATTATTTGTGTTTTAATCAATAAAGCTTGCTTGGAGATCTGTGCAAAGCAGCCACGCTAAGTCAGCTATCCAGGCCAGGCAATGGTGGCACACACCTGTAATCCCGGCAGCCACGCTAGTCAGCCATCCAGGCCAGGCAGCGGTTGCACACACCTGCAATCCCAGCAGCCACACTAGTTGCCATAGGGACTGAGCAGTGGTGGTGCATGCCTTTAATCCCTGCACTAGAGAGGAAGCTAAAACGTGAGACTGAGCTCTCACACTCTGTCTCATTCTGAGGATTCAAGGAGACAAGATCTTCATTCCGGTTTGAGGTAAAGATAAGAGCTAGTGTGTAGTGAAAGTTCATTTATATTTTAATCAATAAAGCTTGCCTGAAGATCAGAGAGTAAAACAGCCCCACTGGTCAGCCTTACAGACCAGGCAATGGTGACACCTTTAATCCCAGTAGCCACACTAGTTGCCATAGAAACTGGGTGGTAGTGGTGCATGCCTTTAATCCCAGCCCTAGAGAGGAATATAAGACGGGAGGAGACAGCTCTCAGACACAGTCTCATTCTGAGATTCCTGGAGGCAAGGATCGCCATTTCAGACTGAGGTTGAGGTAAGAGCCAGTGACTGGCTGCTTTGCTTTTTGGATCTTCAGGTTGAATCTCAATATTTGTCTCTGAGTTTTTATTATTCATGCTACATATTTTGGTTCCCAATTTGTGTCTTTATAGGTTCTCTGTATGTACATGTGTGCACACACATATGCATGAATGTGTCTTTATGGGTTCTCTGTATGTACGTGTGTGCACACACATATGCATGAATGTGTCTTTATGGGTTCTCTGTATGTACGTGTGTGCACACACATATGCATGAATGTGCCTGTGTCTCTTTCTCTCCATGTTCCATTTTTATTTTTTGTGGCTTTTTCTTTTTTTTATTCAATTCTCTTTCTTGCCTGTTTTCTAAAAGGAGAGAGAGAAAGGTGTGGGGTTGGATGGGCAAGAAGGTGGCGAGACAGGGAAGGGGAAACTGATCAGAATGTATTATATGAAAAATAATTCTTTTTAATTGAAAAGAGAAACCTTGGTAGGGATCTACAAGGTCCCACTCTCAGAGGTATTGTCTAATCTGCTCCATCATTTACCAACTTGGACCCTGTGGAGAACTCGACCATGACTTTAGTGACTGCCACAAGGTCTCTACAGTCCTGCATGGGAAGCCCCGGGACTCATCTCACGAGATTCCTGGTCCCATGAGCACCTCCTTCTTCTTCCTATCAGGATTCCAAGGCTTCAAGGTTCTTCTCTCTGTCGTGGTGATCAACACCATGACCAAAGACAACTTGAGGGAGTTCAGGGTCAGCTTCTGCCACCAGGTAACAGGCCATTACTGACGGAAGGCAAGGCAGGAACCCAGAGGCAGGAACTGAAGCAGAGATCACGGAAGAATGCTGTTCGCTGGCTTACCCTCTGGCTCACACTTGACTTTCTTTTTATACAGCCAGGTCCACCTGCCGCGGGTTGGGGCTTCCTGTAGTGGGCTGGGCCCTCCCGAATCAATCTTCATCAAGACATTTCCTCACAAACCTGGCCAAAGACCCTCTGACTAAGACAATTCTTCAATCTTCCCTCTTCCCAAGTTACTCTAGGTAACTATAAAACTAACTGGGACTCCCTGTCCCCGTGGGTGCTGGGAATACAGGGGGCTTGCCACCCCTGCACGACTGATAGTTCTAGCGGTGCCAGAGATCAAACTCGGGTCCTCATGACTGCCCAGCATCCAAGTTCCCAGCTGACCCATCCCTGGTCCTGGCTCTAACTCTGTAGGGACTTTCAGCAGAATCAGCCAGACTACTTTGTTGGTTCCATCGTGGCTGCAGCCAGTTCAGGCTAGCTCTTAAGCCTTTCAGACATGCATTTCTTCCCGGTTCCTCATCCAGTAACTTCTGTGTTTGTGTCTTGGAACGAGTCATGGTGGGAACATTCGCGTCACAGAAATCTGTGACTTCTGAAACACAGGCCGCTTCCTCGGGAACAGCGCACTGCTAACACCTCACTGGCAGATGCCTGGCTCCAGGCCATATTAAACCACAGTTCGCACAACCGACAACAAGAGGGACATTTCAGTCCACTGTCCCAAAGAAACGCAAGCTGGGCATTTTGTTTTCTATTTATTTGTTAAACGCCTGTGACAGAGATCAGAGCTTCTGAAGACGGTGCTAACTGGCATATCATGATCATGCTTCAGGTTTGAGCTATACACCCATTACTCCTAGTGCTGGTAGAGACAGCTGCGACAAGCTATTTGCTTATTGCAGGTTCTGACTTCTCACTTAGCATGCAAAAGAGACATGAAACATTAAACACGTTGGGAAGTGTGCCTAGAACACAGCCTGAGATTTTCATGAGATTTTCCTCCTTCTCATTCTTTTATATTTACATAATTTAGACTGTATTTCAAGCCTACCATTCCTATGGACATCCTTTGCTGCCCCTCCCGATGTTTTCATTAAATTAGTCCCAGTGGCTCACAGGTAACCTCATTGAAAAACCCTTCGAGCATCATTTTTAAATGAACTCTAATATATTACCTCTTTTAGCAGAGAAAAAAATTAAATGGCTTATTCAGTGAACCCACTGCTTGTTCGTACACCGAGCTATGGAGCTCGGGAGCTGGGGGGAGGAGGGCTGAGCTGTGAGACTGTGAGGTGGGGAGGGGGCGAGGGATCAGTCATAGTGAACCTTGACCTTGGACGTATCCAAGCTGGACAAGTCTCCATTGCACAATTTTTGGTGGGATGGGCTTGACCTGTCTTGCAGCTTCAACCTGACCACCTTCTGTATGTGTTTTCGGTAAGCCCTTTGGATGACAGCAGCACACAGCTCCTCCTCCTTCCTCTTGGTGGTGGTGACGATGGGCTCATACAACTTTCTGAAAGGATTGGCCTCCATAAACTTCTCCTCCATCATTGCTTTCATGGTATCTAAGCCACTGGAGTTCCCGAGGACCCGAGTGGTGAAGGCAAAGAGAACGTCCATGCAGTGGAGCCGATCGCCCGTCACCATGGGCAAGTCCATGACTAGAAACTGAAACTTGTTAGGCTTGGCCACCCGTAACGGCTCCGGCAGGGCATCCGCAAAGTCAGAGAGGGCCGAGTACTGGATGAACTGGGTTGCTTCTGGGTCAAACTTCTCCCAGATCTCATAGAAGATATCGAAGTCATCTTCACCCAGAGGGTCCTCGCTTTCCTCCGTGGCCGTATTGAAGTTCTCCAGGATCACGGCGATGTACATGTTGACCACGATGAGGAAGGAGATGATGATGTAACTGACGAAATAGATTATGGCTATCCGTGGCTGCTGGCAGTCTTGGGAGGAGTTGGAGCCTTTTGAAACCAGCATGGGGCCAAGGAGAGCATCCCAGCCAGCGGAAGTGGTCACCTGGAAGAGACAGAGCATGCTGCCCGAAAACGTTTCAAAGTTGAAGATGTCGTCGATCCCAGAGCCCCTTTCCACTTTGGAGAAACAGTTCATCCCGAAGATGGCGTAAATGAACATGACCAGAAAGAGCAGCAGACCGATGTTGAAGAGAGAGGGGAGAGACATCATCAGAGCAAAGAGGAGCGTCCTGATGCCGCGCGCCGCCCTAACCAGTCGGAGGATTCGGCCAATCCGCGCCAAGCGGACAATTCTGAAGAGCGTGGGTGGGAAAGGAATGTCGCTGTTCTCCAAGCCAGAAACCAGGGTACCTAGAGAGGGAAGACCAGTGAATTCCCAGGATGCGCTCCAGTTTGGAACCCAGCTAGATTTCCACCTCAGAATCCTACTGGGGCCAACATGTTATCCAGACTCTATCATTTATACACTAAACTAAGAAATGTCCACCTGTGCTTTAATCTGAAAAATAATCTCTAAGAGCGATACATTTTTAGATGGGACTTTTGATAGGGGATGGGATGCATATGGCATTGAAGGTAAGTAAGGAAACTATGGCAGCTTATAAAGGGTTATTATCTATGCTGAGTTTTCTTTTTAACTACCCATGGGGCAACGCCTACCATGGTTTTCCCTAGTTACTGAATGAGGATGGAAAACAGGCTTTTTTTTTTCTTCACACGTTGAGTCTTTGAGATTGCACAGAGACATTCCTACTGAAGTTTGGCTTAAGCCTTGATTGAGTTACAGGGGGAAATTGTGGGATCTGAAAGATCCAAGTTTCATAGCAGGGAACATGTGCTGATTCACCTGGGGTTCTAGTACAATCTTCTGCATGCAAGGACAGCCTAACTGCTGGGAGCAGGCTGCAGGGAGGTAGCAGCCCTGGGATGCTGCTCGCTGAGCTCTCCTGTTTGATGGTCTGCTCACCCCGAGGACCACTCATACGAGAAGTTGAGAGACATGTCCTCTGTTGTGGACACCCCAGAAATGGAATGAGTCCCAAACAGAGCTTTGCTCAAGCTGATGAATATTTGGGTCTAAAATGTCACCCTGTTCTCGCCGTGCCTGCTCAGCAGGCAAGAGCTAAGGGGCACTAAGGAGTTTACATTTTGGCCCAAATATTATAGAATGGCTGGAACATGCTTGCCTTGTGTAGACATGGTTTTCCCCTTGCTCTGAGGTCATTAGGGATCACGACAGTGAAATATTTCTGCCAGTCTCCTGATGACTACAGAGGACTCGCTGCTGTACCTCATCATCTGCACATATAAAGTACTATGCTGATTGAGCAGCTAATCCTAACAAGGGAAGAAGGTGCCAGCCCAGCCTCAAGGGCCCTTTGAGTAAAGCTTAAATACTTCCTGGACTAATCGGGCCTAAATGAATCTGTCCTTTCTCTGAGAAGTTTTTTGGTTTTTTGTGAACCACATGACTTGGTATTCAAACTCAAATGAGTGTGTCCTGCTCCTCAATCGGCTTGCTCCCTCCTAGAGAGAGGCTCACGTCTGCTTACTCTTACGTCTCTGTGAGCCGAGGAAGGAGTCTGGAGACTGTGGGGGCCAGATGTTGGCCGTGAACAGATAAGGTCCATGGACTCCTGCCCACACGAGGGAACTGATTTGGCTTGGTGTGAAGATTCTGTCCTCTGTGGGAGCAAAACTCCTAGTAGCATGTGTGACTTCAGTCCCTTAGGAGCTATTGGAAGGATCCCAGACATATTTCTAGAAGCTGCACAATGCCCAGCACGCCGTGAAAGGGACAAGAGAATGATGACCCCTGTGCATGTGGACAGAAGGGCTCATGCCACTCCCTTTGTGTATGTGTGCGGGGGACAGGGGTCAGGCTCGTGTGACCACCACTGTCTAACTTCTAATAATGTCAGTTCCATCAGAACCTGTGATTGGGACTGAATAATAAAGATCGTAAGTCCATTTTGCTGTCAACACCTGGGCCTGTTTAAACTATCTACATAAACCTCGCGACTTTGAACCCAGGCAGACCCCGACACAATCTGCATTATTTGGCAGCAAGAGAAACCAAGCACTCAGATCCAAGCCCTGTGATGCAGCCTTTTCAAAACAGGATTGAGGCACCATTTGTAAAATCAGTTCTCCTTGTCTTTGTGGCTTTCTGAACTATGAGGAAGCCTCGTGGGCCCTGCTACTTAAGGTAAAAGGTGAAATTAAGTCATATGTAGATCACGCCTAGAATCTGAGCACTTGGGAGGCTGGCGTAGGAGGGTTCAATGAGTTCGAGGCCAGCCTGAGCTATGTGATGAATTCCATG
>NC_022012.1:91965257-91967014 GCF_000317375.1 Microtus ochrogaster
ATGAGTTCGAGGCCAGCCTGAGCTATGTGATGAATTCCATGTCAACCTGGACTAGAGTGAGACTCTGTCTTAACATTCCTCCTCAAGCAAAAGAGAAAAAGAAAAAAAAATCAAATTAATGTATTACTTAAAATTGAACTTTAAAGACCCAAATAAACTCTAATAATTTAGCCACATGGAATACACTTAACATGCACACGGATGACTTGGTTCTCAGCACTGGGGGTAAAAAAGAGAGAGGGTGGGAAAATGGCCCAGAGATTAAGAGCATGAACTACTGCTGTTCCCCTGAGCTTGGTCACCAGCACCCACACGAGGGCCTTCCAACAACCCACCACTCCAGCTCCAGAGATAGTCAATGTCTTTGGCCTGGGTCTCCTTGGTCACCCATACGCATAATTTCTAAATGATTTAAAAAAATCCAAAAAAGTAAAAAAGAAAAGAAAACCAAAAAAAGAGAATCAAGTATAGGATAATAATTATCTTCCATTGAGATTTATGGAGCATTCTGTGGTTACGAAAATTCCAAGAATGAGGCTTGCTGGTGGGTGAGACATACAACAGCCCATGCCCTGGCTCCTACACATGGCATTTGGGATGGAGAACACGGACCGCTTACCATGTGAAGCAGTCTTGACTCCTGAGGGGGAGGCAAGGGAGCCCCTGCAACACCCTGTGATCCGACTGCTGCTCTGGTACCCTTGTGGGTCTTGAACACAGGCACCATCATCAGTACTGATGGTCAAACTCCTAAAATCAAAAACCGTCCCCCAGGCTCACTGTGGCACAGAAGAGGAAGCATCCCAGTTCAGCCACCTGAGATGTCAGGAACCACTGTAATAGCTGTTAGTGGGGAGACTTTGCTCCCCTTACTGCCTGTGGCACTCCTCACCAGGGCACACCTTCCGTACCACCCCCCACCCCTTTCCGCAGACTCTACATTAAGCCTCATCTGTCGCTCTGTAGAGAAACTTGACACACTCCTAAATGTTCATCTTTAAGGTTTACTTCTGCCTTGCCACGGAAAGTCCTGGCTACTGATTTTACTTACTAATGATAGAAAGAACCACGACCACACAATCAAATAAATTCCAGCCATTGGTGAAGTAGTATTGCCTCAAAGCAAAGATTTTGATGAGACACTCTATGGTAAAGATGGCCACAAAGGCTATGTTGAGGATATCAAAGATTTTCTTCACTTGCTGGTCCTGGCCTTCAGATTCAGCCATCATGATAATCATATTTAGGACAATAAGACCCAGAATGATGATGTCAAAGACCTGGCTTGTGACCAGGTCGAACACAAAGGCTTGACATTTGTTCTGAGGAGGAAAAAGAAAGAAGATAATTACGTCATTAAAACAACAAAAGTTGTTTTCTCTTACAATGAAGGTGGTCCCTTGAAATATACACAGACCCCTTTCAAAGGACAAGAAATTCTTATAAGGCTCCCATTTTGCTTTGCTTCAAATTCAACTTGGTGACTGTTTTTATGTGCTTATGTTTTACTTTTAAATCTACCTTAAAACAAAGACATAAATCAAAAATATCCTCAGTATCAAGACAACTTTGGTGGAGTGATGGGCGATGGTATGATGAACAGAAGTGTGACAGACGGTGGTGTGATGGGCGGTGGTGTGATGAACAGTGATGTGATGGCAGTGGTGTGATAGATGGTGGTGTGATGGACGGTAGTGTGATGGGCAGTGGTGTGATGGACGGTGGTGTGATGGGCAATGGTGTGATAGATGGTGGTG
>NC_022012.1:91967114-91969226 GCF_000317375.1 Microtus ochrogaster
TGTGATGGGCGGTGGTGTGATGGGAGAAGGTGTGATGGACAGAGGTGTGATGGGCAGTACTGTGATGGGCGGTGGTGTGATGGGCAAAGGTGTGATGGACTGTGGTGTGATAGATGGTGGTGTAATGGACGGTAGTGTGATGGGCGAAGGTGTGATGGGCGGTGGTGTGATGGGCGGTGGTGTGATGGATAGAGGTGTGATGGATGGTGGTGTGATGGGCAGTGGTGTGATGGGCAGTGGTGTGATGGGTGGTGGTGTAATGGGCGGTGGTGTGATGGGAGAAGGTGTGATGGACAGAAGTGTGATGGGCAGTACTGTGATGGGCGGTGGTGTGATGGGTGAAGGTGTGATGGACTGTGGTATGATGGGCGGTGGTGTGATGGGCGGAGGTGTGATGGGCGGAGGTGTGATGAACTGTGGTGTGATGGGTGGTGGTGTGATGGGGGTGGTGAGGGGTTGAGGTAAAGCAGCTCATGTAGGCTTCAACAATATAAAGATGAGCCTTTATGTCTGCATCTGCATTTACTCAAGAGAAGAACACAGAGAACATCTACTTATCTTGGACAAAATGGAACAGACAACTTCAAGGCTCCATTTGTCCATTCTGAATAATTAGAGCTTCAGCAAAACTCTGCATTAAAGCAGTTCTCTGCATTAAAGTCCGTTGTTAATTCTGGTTGGAATAAGCTAGAAAAACAGCATCCCAGCCTAACAATTACTAAAGATGGAGAACTGATTACTTCATAGGATGACTGGGAGTGACATTGAACATTGACTCCTGTTTTTAAGTTTTAAATTTTTTAAGATTTATTTTTGCTGGATGTAGGGATGCATGCCTTTAATCCCAAGTACTTGAGAAACAGGCAGAAGGGTCTCTGTGAATTCAAGGTAACCTGGTGTATATAATGAATTCCAGGCCAGCCAGAGCTACATAGAGAGACCTGTGTCAAAAGAACATTAGTATATTGTCTAGGTTCTTCATAGGGAAATAATGAATATGCATGTCTAATTTTCTTTTTTTATGTCTAATTTTCTTAAGGACTTGGGTGCCTCTTGGTTTTTTTTTTTTAAGTTCTATGATAGCATGTGTAAATTTTTTAAAGATCCTGGGGGCCTGGAGAGAAGTCTAAGCCGTTAAGAATGTATGCTACTCTTACAGAGGACCAGAGTTCAGTTCCTAAGCATCCCTATCAGGTGGCTCACAACTGCCTTTAACTTCAGCTCTGGGGATCTGATGCCCTCTTCTGGCCTCTGTAAGCACTGCACTCACATGAGCATACACACTTCCACAAATAATTTAAAAACAATACAATAAGAATTCTTCCTTTAAAAATTAACAGGAGACTTTTTAAAGAAACCTGCGCCCCTTGCAGTCTTGCACCCTGAGTGTGTATTTAGCAGCGGTTGCTCTCACCAGCGGTCTTGGGATGGGTTTTTGAGGCTTTTTGGTTCCTAACTTTTTCATTGCGTTATAGTATTTCTTCTGTTCTTCTGTCATAAAAATGTCTTGGCCACCTAAGTGCACGGAGAAATCAACAGCTAGTTAGCCACCACCAGCCATCTTACAAATCAAGTACTGAAGTTTTGGAAATAATTGTGTAAAGTTACAGGTCATTTTCATCAATAGTTCCTATTCCAAAGGGGGCTGAAAGAATATGGACCAGGGACCAGAAAGAAAATTGATTTTAGAATAAGGGATGACAAAGGCAGTTGTGAACTACTCAAGTGAGGTGCTGGACCCAAACTCTGGTCCTCTGCAAGAGCGGTGCATGCTCTTAGCCTCTGAGCCATCTCTCCAGCTCCCTCCCTGTAGAACTTTTAATGTTTCATCATCTCCTGTGCTCTTGAGACCAATTTTCTCAGTGTAGAAAAGAGAAAGAAAGATATCAGAAGAGAGGGGAATGAACCACCAGACACCTGTTCCTACATCTGTGCTTCCTTGTAGCTTTGAACTTGGAGTAGCGCTCTCTCTCTCTCTCTCTCTCTGTCTCTCTCTCTGTCTCTCTCTGTCTCTCTCTCTCTGTCTCTCTCTGTCTCTCTGTCTCTCTCTGTCTCTCTCTCTCTGTCTCTCTCTCTGTCTCTCTCTCTGTCTCTCTCTGTCTCTCTCTCTCT
>NC_022012.1:91969326-91979022 GCF_000317375.1 Microtus ochrogaster
TCTCTCTCTCTCTCTCTCTCTCTCTCTCTCTCTCTCTCTCTCTCTCTGGAAAAGCCTAGAAACAATGACAGTGTCTATCTATACCAGACTGTGGTTTTGAAAAGCCCCAGCACTCATTAGTAAATGAACCAAAGGCAGACAGAGAGAAAGAGGGTCCAACTTAAGCCTGGATCTTCCTGTCACTCCATATATAAAAATGCTGCCAAGTAGGAGAGTCTGGTTTTGTTTCAATCCTGATTCGGACCCAAAACTTTAATATAAAGAAACAAAAAAAACATAAAAATTAATAACTCTTTCAGTAAAATTAAAGGTAGCTGTGAATACTTATGTTTTAAAAAAAAAGTCAGTGATCTCGGGTGAAGAACGTAATGACGTGTCTGCCCAAAGGACTTAGGAAAAGAAGAGCAAACAGTGGCCGGGAAGAGAGAAAGCAGTCCTGGCAGAGATTCGAAATGGGAAGAAGTGAAGAAACTAGGACTTCGTTCTCTGAAAAGACAAACAAGACTGAAAAACTTTTAGTCACTATTAGTTTCTCTAAAAGAAAAAAAAATCTAATTAATAGAACTTGAGACCAAAAGGAGCTATACATGCACACCACATACAGAGACACATCCAAAAAATGCCAAAATGGAATTCATTATTTTATATACTAATTTAGAAAAATAAAGCAAGACATAGGAGGTAGCTTGTGCATGTAATTCCGGTACCTGGGAACTAAGGTAGTAAGATTGTTATGAGTTTGAGGCCAGCCTGGGCTAGCCTATGAGTTCCAGGCTAGCCTGTCTCAAAAAGTCAACAACAATAACAGTAATAATAATAATAACAGTAGCACTAGCTATCTTAACAAAGAAAATTAAAGGGCGTGACAACCTGAATAGAGACAATTTGATAAATTTGAAGAATTCATATAAAGGTTTTCTGGTGATGTAATGACATTGGGGCTGTGTTTGAAGCCAGATGTATGGGCAAGCAAGATAGCTCAGCAGGTGAGAGAGCCTGCCTCACAAGCCTGGAGACCTGAGTTCGATCCCCAGAACCCACATAAAGTTTGAAGGAGAGGCCTGGCTCCACAAAACTGTCTTCTGATTGCTGCATGTTCCATATACCCAGTTCACCATGCACACGTACATACAATAATAATAAATGAAGTTAAAAATAAATTTGAAAAAAAGTTTGAGGCCATCCTGGGCTTCATTGTAAAATCCTGTATCAAAAAAAAAATCAATACAAAACAGAAGACTGCAAAGTTTAACTCTTCATGGGACTGTTCTTCATTTTCTGTGATAAAAAACAGATCTGTTTTGAAATATTTATGATGAAATGAAATAAACCCCATGGTAGGGGTCTGTGGTGGCGTTCCTGGCAGCAGGACGTTCTTCAGTAGTAAATGCTCCCCTGGGTGCTGAGGGTTTTAGATTCATGCTAGAATATTCTTGTACACTTTTGAAATTTTCCATAATAAAAAAAATCATAATAAAACAAAAGGATGCCGTGGTGTGATCCACAAAAGGCTTCCCAGCAGCGGGGTTTAGTGGAGCTGCAAGGCTGACATCCAAATGGCTGGTATTGATCGCAGTCAGGACATGCATTACAGAGGGGACCCAAAGCCATTCTTCCTCCCTGCACAGCAGACTCGATAAGGCTGTGCCACAGCAGCCTTATCCCGTGACTTCCTGCAGAGGCGGAGGTCAGTCTGCAGCAAGGCGCTGTTCAGACGGCTTAGAACAGGCTAATGGAAGAATATTACAAAGCCTTAGCAGAGTTATAAAACCAAAGAGCAAACACTGACAGAGGGCTTGAGAAGTACCTGTGTGCTTAAAGGAAAGAAAGCCCAAAGGGGGAGTTTGATTGCACAAAAATACTCAAGTCTTTAAAAGTTTTTTTTAAATGTTAATGCAAAAATGTAAGAAGTATGGCTAGAGAGATGGCTCCACGGTTAAGAGCACTAACTGCTCTTCGAGAGGTCCTGAATTCAATTCCCAGCAACCACATGGTGGCTCACAACTATCTGTAAGGAGGTCTGGTGCCCTCTTCTGGCCTGCAGGCATACATGCAGACAGAACATTGTATACATAATAAATAAATAAATCTTTAAAAAAATTGTAAGAAGTGGGGCAGGGAGACGGCTCAGTGGGTAAAGTACCTGTTATGCAAGAACGAGAACCTGAGTTTGATCCCTGGAACCCACATAAAAAGCCAGGTGAGGGGCTGGGTATTGTGGCTAAGTGGTGGAACATTTGCCTAGCATCCACAAGGCCTTGGGTTTCACCTCAACACTAAAAAATTAAGTATGCACAAGCTGAGGATGGCAGCCCATGCCTGTAATCCCAGCACTGGGGAGGCAGAGACAGGCAGATCCCTGGGGGCAAATCAGTGAGTTCCAGTTCAATGAGAGACTCTGCCTCAAAAAAATAAGGTGGAGAGACACTGGGGGAGATCTCAATGTCCGGCTTCCACATACATGTACACATGTATACAAACACACACACGTGATGTAAGAAGGGTCACAAAACAGATGCAGTAGGTTGGACAGACATAAGAGAAGAATGGCAGCTTGTCTTTAAAACAGTCAAAAGATGCAAACAGATGGTCCTTACTAGGAGTCAGGACCACCGATCTGGAACAAGGCATATAACCTCACTCCTGATGACTGAAGGGAATAAAAAACCATGGTTGGCACTTTCTGCATCTTGTCTAGGAAAGAGTCTGTAAGTGAGCCAGCAGGACATTAGGACTCGGTGCAAGGCCATCTTAGTCTGGAAGGTCCCTGGGCACCATCTCTAATGTTTTCACTACAGGAAGTTACACTAAAAAAACAATCAAAGACATCCAGAATTTGAAGAGTGCTCAAGCCATAGAGAACTGCAGAAACAATTTAACTGGTGAAAAAGAGACCAACAAACAAGAGAAATTATGGCCTATAATTCAGCTCCTCTGTGTGTGTGTGCACACACATACATACATGCATGTGTGCACATTGTATACGTGTGTGTAGACAGGTGTGTGTCCATGTGTGTGCAGAGGCCTGAAAGACATTGTGCGTTCTGCCCTGTCTCTCTCCACCTTCTGCCCTTGTGGCAGGGTGTCTCTCTGAACTGAAGCCAGGCTGGAAGTCAGCAGGTCCCAGAGGCCCTCTTGTCTCTGTGCCCCTCAGCACGAGAGGCTCTTTACATGGGGATGGGGGAATTTGAACTCAGGTCTTCATGATTGCACAGTAAGCACTCCTACCCACGGAGTCATCTCTCCAGCCCTGAACATTCTTGCAGCAAAAATGATCTTATAAAATAGGCTACGATTAGGGGTCACGGGAAAGGGGAGAGAGGAGGAAAGGAGAGGAGTGGAGAAAAATGTATAACTCAATAAAAACAGTAAAAAATAGGTTATGACTAATGAGATCATACATCTCAAAATTAAAAGTATAAGATAATCCTAGTAATGCAATATATATATACATACACACACAGATACATACATGCACACATATATGATATATGTATGCATACATGTATACGTTCATGTACATATGCGCATATCACAAACATCTCTAACTCCAGTCCCAGGGGATCTGAAACCCTCTTCTGGCCTCCACGGGCACTGCACACATAAGGTATGTAGATGTACACTCAGCCACACCAGCACACGCAAAACAAATTTTTTTTTGTTTTTTTAACCAAAGAGGATTATTTCAAATTAAGCCAAAATGGTGAGGCATTGTCTAAAGCGGTCATCCTTTGGTGACTGATGTTGCTAGATCTAAAATTTCTTTTATTTTTCTTAATTTCCAATGTTAGTTCAGAGTTCTAGAGGTTGTTCCAGATCAGAAGAAGAAATATTAGATTGTTATCTCCTGGGAGGGAAGCCTCCCTCGCTCGCCTCTCCCTCAGTCATCCGTGGGAGCAGCTTCAGGGACTGAGGCTGGTGCGAGCCAAGACACAGTAACTCAGACGGGAAGGCCTTTTGTCGTCACTGTGCTGTGGATAACAAAAGACTCTTGAGATGTTGAAATATGACTTCAGTGTCACACATGCCAGTCATACTGGCTACGATTCTCTTCAGGGCCAATTAGCAACAGTCTGAAACTCAACAATGATGATCTGAATTAAGACAGAGCTCAAATACCATGACTGAACAGAACCCAGATAGCGTGCCCTTAGCTTTGAAAAGACTGCTCTTGAGCAGATCGGAACAGCGGCCCTGAACACATCCCTCAAAACCTTGGCAGAGCTGGGTGAGACAGCCCAGCTGGGCCAGCATGCACACTTATCTTTTTCTGCTGCTGATTGAAGTTGTCGATAATAACGCCGATAAAGAGGTTCAGGGTGAAGAATGAGCCAAAGATGATAAAGACCACGAAGTAAAGATATGCAAAGCTGTTCTCCTCAAAGCCCGGCTGCTCATCTTTCTGTTGGGGACATTTTAATGAGAGAACAACAATTACTGAAGAAAATTCAAGCTGCCCAAACCACCTTGTCTGGAAGACCAGAGTGGATTTCCCCAACAAGTTAGGCCAGGTAGCAGCTTGCCGGCAGCTGTGAACCACTGGGTGCCCCGTCTCTGGAGCCCTTGCTTAACTCAAGGTGCACACAGTGGTGAGGTGGGAGGCAGGAGGTTAGGGATTTTCTCTCAAACAATGAGAAACATTAAAAGAGGAGAACAAAGTGGTGGCATTTATCTTTGAAAGTCTCCCAAATGTCCGCGTGGATATGCCATTGAGGATGAGGCCAATACGGGACACACCCACCTCAGGAAGAGGTGCCCGGCTTCACAGCGGTTCCACGACTCCCAGATGTCAACATTCTGCCCGTGGCTGGTACCTCATGAGTTACCAGCACCTGGCACACTTTTTGATAGATTCTTGAGACACATGCATGGACTGTGAATAGTGAGGGAGTGAGCTCCTATGTGGTCACTAGCTGATGAAGGCGTGTTTGCCCAGCTCAGGGCACGCTTCAGACCACTCAAGACCCTTCTCAGCCTGGGGTCTCACTCACTCGTCTGTCTGTCTGTCTGTCTGTCTGTATATCTATCTATGTATTTTAAGTACATGTGTGTTATGCATGCATATGTATATGCTTGTTCACATGTGTTGTGAATGCGTCTTTAAATCTTACGTGTGTGTGTGTGTGTGTGTGTGTGTGTGTGTGTGTGTGTGTGTGTGTACAAGTATGCCATAGTCTATGTTATGGAGAACAGGAAGACTTGCAGGAGTTGGTTCTCTCCTTGACCATGTGGGTCAGATGGATCAAACTCAGGTTGTCAGGCTTGATGGCAAATTACCCGCTGAGCCATCTTTCTAGGCCTCACTGCCTTAGACAGAGTCTCTCATCTGAACCCAGAGCTCACCGGTATAGCTAGTCCAGCTGGCCCACTTGCACCTGGGATCCCATCTCCACCTGCCAAGTCCTAGAATTACAGGCAGGGAATGTTGCCATGCCAACCCAGCATCTATGTGGATTCTGGGGATCCGAACTCTGGTCTTCACTCATGCACACACATCATACACACATACACAAACAAGAAACTTAAAAAAATAGACATTTCAATTGTATATATGGCATATGTAATTATGAGACATAAATATTACAATAAATTGTAACATTACAGTTAGGTATCTACTGCTAACTTTGGCTTTCTAGGAACAAGAAAAAAATGAATGCTAGTCTGTGGAGCTACGATGAAGCATTAGCCATGAAGATTCTCCCTCCTCGATGCTGCAGCTCTCCTGCTCCCAGACCTCCTGTCTGGAGTCCTGGCTGCATCTCAGGCATCAACTCTGTCAGCTCCCCAATACAGCAACCACACGCGCATCATGATGGGAAACCAAGAAAATTTCCCCCTTTGGCTCCTTCCTTGACTCAACCATCCGCTCACTGTCCAGCTTCAGGTAATTCCCTTCCCATCCTTCAGCTGAACCAGATGAGGAAAGGGAAACAGATTAGATTGCCAAGTGCACTTTCAACTTTGGGGTCCAGTGCTCACTTCCTCTTTCCCTGAAACTCCACCTTTACTTTCCAAAGAGCCTAAAGCCATGAGAAGTTACTCCCTTGCTCTATTTGTCCCTATTGTAATGCTTCCGCATGGTTGAGACAAGCAGACTTTGAAGGGTGGTTTCCTCCTCTCCATCACCTGGGGATGAGCTAGAGGGAGGTCGGGGTACCTCGCTATGATGCTTGGTCTCTGTCTATGTGACACAAGCTAACGTCACCCAGGAAGAGGGAACCTCCACTGACAATTCCTTCTGCCAGATTGGTCTGAGGGAAAGCCAGTAGGGCATTTTTTAAATCCCTGGTTGATGCAGGAGGACCTTTCCCTAGGCAGGTGGACGCAAGTTGTGTAAGGAGTGTAGATGAGCAAGCCCGAGGATGTGTGCTTGCTAGTTTTATGTCAACTCGACACAAGCTAGAGTCACTGGCAAGAAGGAATGTTCAACTGAGAAAATGTTTTCATAAGATGGGGTTATAGGCAAACCGGTAGGGACACTGCCCATTGTGGGCGGGGCCACCCCTTGGCTGGGACAGGGTGTTCCTGGGTGCTCTAAGAAAGCAAGCTGACATGAGTTCCCCTCTTTGCTTCTCTCTTCAATGGATTGTGATATACAAGCCAAACAAACCATTTCCTCCCCAAGTTGCTTTCCATGGAGTTTCATTAGAGCAATGGTAACCCTAAGAAGGACAGGAAGTAAGCCAGTTCTTCTCTGGGGTCTCTGCTTCAATTCATACATCCAGGTTCCTACCTGCAGTTCCTGCCCTGGTTTCTCTCAATGATAGCCCTATAACCTATAAGTTGAAACAAACAAACAAAAAATTTTCCTACACCTCCCCCCACATTGATTTGGCCAGTGTCTTATAACAGAAAGAGAAATCAAGCTAGGACACAGGTGATTCTCTTGTTCCAGCCCCATCTCCTTAATGAACGTTTTCCATTTCCTCTCTTGCCATGCAGAGGAAATGTTGGGCACTACAGAATTCGGGGGTGTCAGACCCAGCAGAACACATTAGAGCTCTTTTTCAGTCAACGTCTACACCATCATTTTGCCTCCGGAAGGACAGGATAGAGGATCTGAGAGGATAAAGCTGTCATGCAGGGAGTCTGGGGCTGTCTGGGTACTCGCAATGTCTCGGGTTTGAGCCTAACATTCTGGAACCTAGTGAGACACTGACTCACCCCTCTGGAGTCCACAGCAGCATTCATAATGTCCAGCCAGCCCTTATACGTTGCCTGAAACAGAAGTAGAAAAACACAGACATAGCTGTAGACTTTTTTCATTGACCAATGCGTGCCATGCCCAAGCTTTCCAAGCCCTGTGGGCCGGTGTCCATCTGCCACAGAGAGAGGTCCACACAAAAGAACAATAGGAAGGGACGTAGTGGGGGATGCCGTGCAATTTCTCTTTCTTCTTCACCCTCCCCCAAGACTAACGATTTTTAAAAAATGCATTTCTACACGCTGGTTGCTTGGGAAGAGCCAGGCAAGGCTCTTTCGGACGGCACGTGATTGTGCTACCTGCGGCTTGAAAAGAGCACCATTGACAATGTCTACATTGAAGGGTTCTCCTGTCTGGCAGGTGCTCTCAGCATGGAGTGGGGGGCCACAGAAGACAAGGCCAATGGAAGAGACCCTGAAAGGGGTATTCGTGTGTGATGCCATCTTCATTGCTAACCTGATTGGCTCTGAAGTCACCTAGGAGACACATATGGGGCATGTGGCAAAGGTGTTTCTGAGAAGGTTTAATTGAGACTCATCCTGAGTGTAGGTGGAACCATCCTACAGGCTGGGGTCCCTAAGTGACTGAAAAGGAACAGGTGATCTGAGCACCCACATCCATCTCTTTCTGTCCACTTCCTGACTGTAGAGTCAGTGTGGCCAGCTGCCCCACATTCCCACGGCCATCTCTGGAGATTTCTTACCACCATGTCTTCCCCACCACGGTGGTCTAGTCCCTCAAACCATGGGCAAAAATAACCCTGCCTTAAAGTTGTTTCAGAGAGAAATGCCCCTCACTTGGCCCCAGAAGTTGGTGCACAATGAGAACTCTAGGAGACGGACCTTGCTGAAGTGTGACACTGGGGACTGGCTTTACAGCCACTCCTCCTGTGTACAGATGAAACGTGATCACAGTCAGCTTCCGGATCCTCCCCCATGCATTGCTCTGGGACAGACCGGGTTCCCTTTGGAGTTATAAGCCAAAATAAAACCTTTTTTTCCCTGGCTTGATTTTTTGGTGGTATTTTATCACAGCAACAGAAGATTAACTAATGTGTCGGATAGTTTGTCAAAGAAGTGAGGAAAGAAACTAAGCTAGGCACTGCCCATGGGGAACGGATTCCCAAAGGCGCTGGCCCACCCCCGTGCCGCCCTGGGACTGGGGCTGGAGTCACAGTCCCAGTGGAGTTACTGTGTTTTTAGTGACCCATCGGTCTTCCAAGGTTTCTCTCCGTGGATGGAGACGGACCCACTTACCACCTGCAGCAGAGCGAGGTAGGCATTCCCCACGTTGTCGAAGTTGACTTTCGGGACCTCCCACGAGAAATTGCTCTCTCTACACTGGCTTCGGTTTTGAATTTCAGTATGATTGAAGTATTTATTCATGTCTGTCCCGTTAATGCACCTTCCGAACCTCCCCGAAAAAAAATTTACTCCCAGGATGCAAAATATGAGCCAGAAAATGAGGCAGACCAGCAGGACGTTGAGAATGGCGGGTATGGCGCTGATGAGGGCATTGACCACCACCTTAGGGAGGCGAGACAGAGGAAAACAGATAACACACAGGGAACCCAACAAGTGCTCCATCTTCCCAGCAGGGACCCAACGGGCAGGACGGGATCTCCAGGGTTATTTTGTCTTTACTCTGAACATCCCTCTCCCAGCCCACAGTGAGCTCTACTTTCTGCTCAGATGGCCACCAGGGATGACCTTAGAAGTGCCCTGTGACGTCGACATTAGGCACATGGGTCACATCTTTACCTAGGATGTTTAAGGGAAGACAGTCTACTTGGGCTGTCAAGAGACAGACCACAGCATAGTCTTCTTGCTACTTCTCGTAGTTCAGGCCCTGATCTGGTGACGAGGGACCCCAGGAGAAGCTCGACAAAAGCACAAGGGCAGTTGACCTCTGCCTGTCCTGTTAGCTACATTTCTGCCCATCTACCTGGACACGTACCTTCATTCCTTCAAACTGAGACAGCGCCCGCAGGGGCCTCAGGGCCCGCAGGGTCCGGAAGGACTTCAGGCTTGGTGAGTTCGTGAGACTGACCACAGACACCTGTGGGAGAAGACAGTGCTTGGTGAGGACAGCTGCCTGGGCAGCCAAGACTGCCAATGTAGACTCAAGAGCCCCCCTCCTCATTTTTCCCTTCATGTGTATGCATGTCTGTCTGTCTGCCTGCCTGCGTGTGAGTGTATGTGGGGACCAGAGGTCAACTTGTGGTGTCTGTCTGTCTCAATTGTTCTCCGCCTCACTGTTTGAAGGAGAGTTTCTCACTGAACCTGGAACCAAAATGGGCTAGAATGACTGCCCAGTGATGCCGAGTGTACGCCTGTCTCTGCCTCCACAGTTCTGGGATTACAGATATTTACCACTCTGCCTGGCTCCTAGTTCTGGGGTTACAGATGAGCACTACTCTGCCTGGTTCCTAGTTCTGGGGTTACAGATGTGTGCTACTCTGCCTGGTTCCTAGTTCTGGGGTTACAGATGTG
>NC_022012.1:91979187-91980989 GCF_000317375.1 Microtus ochrogaster
TTTTTTTACACGGATGCCAGGGTTCCACACTTAGGGCCTCAAGCTTACACAACATCTCTCCAGCACTATCAAGGACCCTATTTCTGAGATGTTGAACACAGTGACAAGCCAGATCCTGCTGGAATGGCAAGAGCAGTTACAACGAGAGAGATATGTTTATGTTGTCTGAGTCTCGAAAGACACTGAGATGCTGGTATAAATTCAAGGAAACCGGATGGCCCTGACATCGCCACACAGGACAAGATCATAAATCAGATTGGGGCAGGAACATGTGTTGGATGGCTAGATTACAAAATGCGTGATCGACATTAAATAGGTTTATTAAAAACTGGGGAGATAATAGGAAAGTGCCCGTCTCTCAAGCATGAGGAACTGGGTGTGGGTCCCCAACACCCTATAAAAAGCCAGGTGTGGAGGCACATGCCTGTCATTCTAGTGATGGAAGGCGGAGTCAGGAAGACCTGCCAGGAGGCCAGCTAGTTTGATGCACATGAAATTCCAAGCCATGGGGAGACCCTACCTCAAACAAAAAATGGAAGACACCTGAGGACAGACATCTGTGGTTGTCCGACAGACATGCTTAGGCTGTGCACATGTGGTGCACAGCCAAACCCCTTGGTGCACTCACACAGACACCATGCACGGGCATGCACACCCCAAAAATAAAAATAAGAAGTGTATTAAAACATCATTTTTAAAATAAGGTTTTAACTTTGTTGGGAGTGTATTTAGGCAGGTTCCAGCAAACTCTCCTCCGCTTCACCCCTCTCGGAGAAAAAGAACGGAGAAGAGGGCTGTTCTGGGTACCAAAGAAGGTTCTCACCATGGGGGGGGGTACATCCCGTGGGGACATTGTGCACCTAGGCATCTGCGCCTCAGGCTACTTTCTGTTCTGTCAAATTTGGAGATAGCAATCAGATTCTCACACTAAAGCAGCCGTGATCTTTCTCACTTTCAGTCACTGTTGAAAGGGACAAGTCCTCTAGGATGACTTTGTTTTTATTTTTATTTTTATTTTATTTTTATTTCCACTCTCAATCACTGTTCAAAGGGACAGGTATTCTAGAATGACTTTTTTATTTTTATTTTTTTTCTGGCTTACATCGATCATTCTGTTCTTTTCTGAGACCCCATGATGTATAATATAAATTGTATATCATACACCATAATCTACTTCTTCCCCATTTTTTAATGTATGTGAGCACATGCACTCACACCACCCAGGAAGAGGTCAGAGGACAACCGGCAGGCGTCTCTTCTCTCCTACCGTGACCTCGTTCAGTGCAAGATCCTTCACCTAACATGCTAACTCACTGACCCATGCTATTATAACTGCTGCAGACTACCACAGGGCATAAGCGCTCCTATCTTACAGACCCATTCCCCTCTGGTGAGTATCTAAGCTACCTCCTTTTCTTTGTTATAAAGAATATTATAAGCTGACAGATGTGTGTTTTTCTTGGGTACATATCCAAGAGTC
This sequence comes from Microtus ochrogaster, assembly GCF_000317375.1. NCBI lineage: Eukaryota > Metazoa > Chordata > Mammalia > Rodentia > Cricetidae > Microtus > Microtus ochrogaster. The sequence continues at coordinate 91,980,668 of NC_022012.1, forward strand.
TCCATTGGACCTATACAAGGATTGGTATGTCTAGATTACAAATAGGCACAATTTTTAATTTTACTGAATAATGCAAAATTTTCTCCATAATGGCTGTCCCAATTAAACTGTTAGCAGTGATTAGAGATTTTAATTTCCAATGCTCTTATTAATACAGGTATCGGTTAACTAAAATTGTTTCTCAGTCTGAGTAATGTAAACACTCACTTTTAAAAGCATTTCTGTGCTGACTCATGGAACGAGTCTGCCATTACTCACACATATGTTAGCAGCCCGGGTTTCTCCTGTCTGCACACGCGTGTCAGCAGCCCGGGTTTCTCCT
>NC_022012.1:91981433-91985235 GCF_000317375.1 Microtus ochrogaster
GTCTGCACACGCCTGTCAGCAGCCCGGGTTTCTCCTTTCTCCTGTCTGCATCCTTTGGGTGTCATTTTCCTTGTCATCTGTATTTTATATTATATATGTATGTATGTATGTGTGTATGTATGTGTGTATATCTGTCATGCACATAATAAATACTGTCCTGGCTTCTAATTTGTCTTTAACTATAATTTTAGCATTGCCGAGTAGAAAATAGAAGTTGCACATTTTAATGGAGCTAGACTTACATATTTTTGTGTTTTTCTTTTTTTTTTATTTTTCAAGACTGGGTTTCTCTGTAGTTTTGGAGCCTGTCCTTGTAGACCAGGCTGGTCTCGAACTCACAGAGATCTGCCTGTCTCTGGCCTCCCAAGTGCTGAGATTAAAGGTGTGTGCCACCACCACCTGACTAGGTTTGTGTTTTTCTATTCCATAATTATCATTAGGATCATTGTATGGACTCTTTTAAGCTTTTCTTCCATTTATCAATCTATTTACTGTGGGAGGGCATTGTGTCGAGCTCAGGGGTCGGAGGACAACTTGCAGGACTTGGCTCGCTCCTTCCACCATAAGGGCTGCGGGGATTGAGCTCGGGTTCTCAGGTTTGGTGACAAGCATCTGGACCTGTTGAGCCACCTTGTGGCCCTCCCTCATCGTATGCAATCTTGATTAATTTGAATGTCATCTCGGTGGTTTTAATAAGAACGGCCCCCATACCATAGTTAGTGGAACTGTTTGATAGGATTAAAAGGATTAGGAGGTGTGGCCTTGTTAGAGGAAGTGTGTCATATGGGAGGGGGCGGCATCTTTGAGGTATCGAAAGAACATGCCGGACCCAGGCTTGTTGGCTGTCCCTGCAGATCAGCTCCAGGACCGCGCCTGCCATGCCTGCTGTTCCTGCTGCCAAGCTCCCCACTGAAATGTTTTCTCTTAAAGGCATTACTGCGGTTGTGGTTTATCCGCAGAGAGATAGGGCAGCAACTAAGACATTTGCTGTGTCATAAATGAGGAGATCAGACGTCCACAGGATCAGTTCCTGGTTCCAGGCATGGAGCTGATGAGCCGTGAAACTGGGAGTTTCCTCAGCCCAGTCTACAGTGTCAAGGTAAACACTGGGTCTCACCACGGGTTGCCTTCTCTGTGAGTCAGAGGCACGGAATTGCACATTTATCTTATGCTCTTTACATCTATTGCTAGGTTTGTCCTGCAATCCCAGCACACAGGAGGTCAGGCAGGAGGAGCGGGGTTCTGGGTCATCCTCTGTCACACAGTGAGTTTGAGGCTAGCCTAGGCTACGTGAGACCCTATCTCAGAAACAAACAAACAAGGGTTATGCTTGTCTTACTTGGATGGTTTGAAGTTTCCCTTTTCCAGTCTTCAAAAGAACTTGATTAGTATTGACTGTTCTTCATAACAACTTGATTAGCATTGAATTTATTAAAACAGTAAAACTTGCTTTACAAACCATCTGGGTCTGTTGATGTTTTTCTGACACCATGGCTTTAGACTACTGTTTGATATTTTTAAGGATCGCTGCTAGATTTATACTATCTATTTTGAATTGGCTAAATTTAAATTTTTTACAGTCTTCACTTGGGTGTTCTTGTCTTTACCGTGTGTGCACCACTGTGCGTGTGCATGTGCCTGTGGAGGCCCAGAAGTCAACGTCAGTGTCCTCCTTAACACGCTCTACCTTATCTAGAAACCAAGTCTCACTGAACCTGGAGCTCACCGGTGTGGCTAGCGAGTTCCAGGGTTCTTCAGTCTCTGCCTCCTCAGAGCTGGGATTATGGCACTGTGTGGGTGTACCTGGCTTTTATGCAAGGGAGCTGGAGATCCGAACTCAGGTTCTCATGCTTGCAAATCAAGCGCTTTGCCAACTGAGCCACCGCCCCAGCCCCTTCCCTCCTTTCTTAAGTAGACATGGACTCAGTATAATGGTGGAAGGAACACATGTGTTAAAGCCCTGCACCCTAGAGTGAGACTTCCTAGATTTGAACCTCACCTCGACCACTTCTCAGCAGGTAGAAGGCTGAACAGGCTTTAGCCTTTCGGAGTTATTTTCCTGTTCCGAATACAGGGAAAACAAAAGCCCTCCCACACCTGCCACAAAAAGGGGTTACACAGTGGAAGGAAGAAGACATTGGCACAGGTGGCAGATAATGTGGCTGTTGGAGGATTTTTTTTTTTGTCTCCAGACATAACATGATGCCATCTTGGGCTTTGTGCCTGGTAGCCATGGCAACTAGAGCAGACTGGTAAGAATGCTAGCCAGGTCTATGGAAACACAGCTGTGGGCATTCCCTAGGGGGTGGAAGAAAGGAGACCTGAGATCCTCTCCTGAGACCCTCCTTCTCCCAGCACCGGTTATTCTGGGAGATCCTAGAGTATATAGCTAAGGAGTGGAAGGTTGACTGACAGCAGGGCTCCATGACTTGCCTTCCGACAGATGGAGTGGGACTTTGTAGTGATACAGCTATTCTAGGGTCACCCACACATGGTAAGAAAGCCCAACGGACTCATCCGTCTCACCAAAGCTGTACTTCGAAATCGTACTTCAGTGTATCGCTGCTCATCTGGGAAGAGTAGACAGTCATTGGCTGTTTCTCCCCAGGAAAAGTTAAGGCCACAGTGGTACAGAGGAAGCGTCAGAACGTGCTCCTCTACAGGCCTAGAGCGGCTGAGCCCATCCTGTTCTACGTCATCTGTTCTGCACCCTGAAGCTAGCTGTTAACCTTCTGATCTGTGGGATTCTTCATCGGGCACTGCTGGGCGCCGAATAAGGTAACGTAGGCTAACCATTCTCTCTTACTTCCTAAACACCAGCATCGGAAACATGGAAAAAGAAAAAGAAAAATTGGAAGGGAAAGGAAAAACAGAGGACGTCCAAAGTTCTCTAGGTTTTCATCAGACACAAGCAGGGTTCAGAGAGAGAGGTGGAGGGGTTGTCATCGCGGAGATGGTTGGGGTTGTCTGTGTGTGAGAGGCAGTGCCCAAGAGGGCTGGACCACAGGTGGGCAGCTGTCAGTTCACAGTAAGTACTGTAACAGTGCGTGAGATTCTTTGGAGAGGCACCCGTATGAGGACCACATGGACAGTAGCCCCCTTAGGGTTCCCTGTCCCATCCCTGCCCCAACCCAAACAGGGCACAGAAACAGTAAACTTACAATTACAATGAGGAAATCAAGCCAGCACCAGGCGCTGGTGAAATACCTCCGGAATCCGAAGGCCACCCACTTTAGAATCATCTCCAGGATAAAAATAAATGTGAAAATATTATCGGTACACCTTAGCAGTCGCTCAATATGGGGCCGTGTGGAGATGTTGATGTCTTCAAATATCTGGAAGAAGAAAGCACAGCCATGGGCCAGGGTGAGTGTATGCAGGCTCCTTGTCAACTTTGAGTCTTTTCTATTTTATATGATTAAAAACTAGTTGGTATCTTGGTGATGGCATCTTGTTATAAAAAAAAAGATTAAGGTAGCTCTTTCCCATTAAAATGTATTTCTTGATTAAATAAATATAAAAAATTCCATATCCATATTTCTGTCACCCCGATGATTTCATGGTCTGTCCTCTCTGGCCTGCTCTGAGGGCTAATCTGGTCAAGTTAACAGTCTAGAATCACTTAGGTGACACAGCTCTGGGCATGTCCGAGAGAGGGTTTATATGCTGGGTAGAGCACCTAACTATGGATGGCTCCAGCCCACAGGCTAGGATTTTGAATTAAATAAAAAAGGAAAAGCAAACTGGAGACCACCGTATTCTCTCTCTCTCTCTCTCTCTCTCTCTCTCTCTCTCTCTCTCT
>NC_022012.1:91985335-91990272 GCF_000317375.1 Microtus ochrogaster
TCTCTCTCTCTCTCTCCCTCTCTCCTTCCTGACTATGGATGCAATATGACCAGCTGCCTCATGCTCCAGCCGCTGTGACAGACTGCACCCTCAAAGTGAGAGCCAAAATAAATGCTCTCTCTCAGTGGCGGGGAATTTTAATTTTCAACACAGCCTTATTGCTCATTTTAATTGACTACATCTTCAATCTCCTGGAAAGAGAATGCATAACAGATTGTATAGACCAGATTGGTCTGTGTCTATAATCAATAGTCTGGATTACAATAATCAGTGTGAGAAAGCCAGCCCACTGTGGGCGCCACCCTTTCCTGGGCAGCGAGGGGATCTTGGATTGTACACATATAGCGTGAGTGCCAGGTAAGTGCGGATGTATCCGTTTCTCTGCTTGACTGAGAGTGTACCCTGCTGGGACTGTGGGCTGTGGGCCTCCTAGCTGCTTCAAGCGCCTGCTTTGACTTCTCCACAACGATGGGTTGTAACCTGGTGTTACGAGCTGAGTCAGTCCCTTCTCTTTAAAGTTGCTTCTGTCAGGACACTTCTGTCTTGGCAACAGAAGCGAAACTAGAACGTCCCCTCAAGTGGCCCTTTCCACATCAGTGAGAAAGGTAACCAATATACTCCGAATATAAGAGTCTTCCTACACGATAGATTGTCGGAGCATTTTCCGGGATTCCTAACCCTTTCAACTCTTGCTAGTTGTATCTTTCCAAGTTTCCCGGAAATACCGTTGCCCTAGACCAGTACTTTAACCCTCCAGGTCGCCTTAGCAACTGTACTCAGTGCCTGTCCATTGTGTTCTCAATTCTCTTCTCCATATCTCAGCAAGCCTGGAGTTCATCATCTCCCACGACTAACTCCCATTCACCACACACACACACACACACACACACACTCACACACACGCGCGCGCGCACGCGCGCGCGTGCGCGCACCCTACATATAATATCACTTTCTAACCATATTGAGACACACTTAAATAGAGATGCTCTGAACCAAAGCTCCTGGTGGGAATTTGACTATCAAACATCCATTAAGTGTGATTACAAAAATGGGACATGACACTTTGAACCTTCTCCATGCTACACCCAAACATCTCTGTCACCTACTCTGTGTGTCTGCATGTGGACGTGTGTGTGTGTGAGTGCATGCGTGTGTGCGTATATGAGAGAGATTGTGCTGCTAGGTGTGGTCTCTCATTTCAGTCTTTCTATAGTAAGAATGAAAGAAATGAGAAAAGGGGGCTAGGTACTAACCCTGCCCAAGATACTTAGGAAAACACTGAAAGTGGGTAGAAAAATCAGTCCCATTTTAGGTACAAGGTAGGGCCACAACCTAGAGGAAAAGAATTCAAAAGAATCTAACCAACTCATTTCCACCTACCAAATTGAGTTTTAACTAGAAAAAAAAAAGTCCTTTTATTGTCCAGAAGTAAACTACCTCCCACAGGCTCTCGTATTTGGACAATTGGTTCCCAGCTGCTCCACTGTTCCTGTTTGTTTTCTTTGAGGGAGGTAGTAGAGGACCTTGGGCTGGGTGACCTTGAAGGAAGTGTAACTCAGAGTCTACAAACTCAAGCCACACCTCACTTCCTTTCATCACTTTCTGATCCCTGAGGTTGTGAACGGCAGCCTCACGTTCCTGCCGCCATGGCGGAGAGCTGCTCCTACCACCACGCCTTCCTCACCATGATGGGCTGCACCTTGAACTATGTATGAGTGAGAAGACAAGGTGAAAGCCACTGCCACAGCTCTCGGCTCTTCCCCGTCATGCAGGCTCCTGCTGAGCCTTGGGAACTTAGCTGAGCGGACACTCTACAGTGATCTGCCCTGTCCTACGAGGCTGAGCTGATCACTGGTCCTGCTCACTACCCTTCAGCCTCTCCTGCTCTGAGTCCATCACTTACAACTGTGGTCCATCATCACTGCATCTGTCTTCGTCTCCGTTACCTGCCCGCAGATGACAGACAAATCTGGACAGCGTCACAGACTTGCTTTCTCTTTTGAAACCTTAGCCATGAGCTGGCTAAGTGAGCCAAAGACACGCAACTGAATTTCAAAGTCTCCCGTGTCCTACCAGAGATAGTTTTTAATAAGGAGACACTTGTTACTACTGTGCATTTGTCCAGATCCAACCTTCTCAGAGTCTAACAATACCCACGTCACCTAGGGAACTTATTTCAATGTAGGCTCTGATTCAGTAGCTTGGAAGGACTCAAGACTTGGCTTTTCAAACTAGCTTCCCATGCTGCTAGACAGTTTTGGTCCTGAGGCCATAGGCAATGGAGATGAGTTAGACTTTTCTTATTCTCATCGCTACGCAAGCATGTAAGATGGGCCGGACCTTTTTCCTGATGGCCTCTATACAGCGTGTTCTATACTGCTCTGCCCAGCCTACAGCTGCCTCTCTGAAAGCAGATGAGGACCTAGGACAGGGCTCTCTGTTTGCTGGGAGGTCTCTGGTCATGTCATCTTTCCCTGACACCACAGAGCGTGTATCTATGGCCTTCTAGAAGCTCCACCGCCTTCCTGTTGCTTAACACCACTTAGGAAATAATATAAAATTCAACCGTACTATTCACGACACACTAGCAGAGGAGATGTAATTACCAAAGTCCATCAAGGGAGATCCCGGGATGGTTCTAGATAAACCTGTATTTTTTTGTTTGAGGAATAATTTCTACTGTATATGAAGCATGGGGGTGGGAATTATACTGGTGCCAGTCCCTGAGCACGGTCTATACACCACCTGCCATTTCCCTTAGGATTACATGTGTATGAAGCGCTAGACAGAAGGGACCCAAGAGAGTTCTTCTGTGGCATCTCTGCTACTACAAACTCCAAATCAAGAACAATTCTGTTCACTTAGCATGACAGTGAAAGTTTGAGCCATTTTAAGGGATGATACAAGACAGGAGAGGGAAGCCAGGAAACTGAGGAAGAGGGGGAGTTAAGGAAAAGGGGAGTGTGTAAGTGACCAGGGAAGCTGGAGAGAGGATAAGAGTGGCTGGGAGGAATGAATTGAGAGCAAAAAGATGTTGGGGACCCGAAAGTGAATGCAGGTAGACTCAGGGTCACTCGTTAGTCTCACTGAGATTTACATCGCACTGATGGGAAATACCCAAGCAACTGATCATAGCCTGATCTGTTCCCTGTAGCCCTTCCCTTAATATCTTGTCTTAGAAAGCACCCTGATCTTCAGGGACTGCGAGAGGAGGAGCTGCCTAAAGTATGTGATACAGTGGAGATGTCTAGGAATCCTTCAGAACTGGAGAGCAGGCGGGCAAGCCAAGTCCAAGGGCTAGACGTGAGAAGGTGCTTTCACACTGGCCTGGTTAAACTCTCCAACTGGGAAAGCACCTTCAGAGCAGGGACTCTGATTCTAGATGTGCAGACTCCTGCCCGCTAAGGGGCCGTCAGTGAAGAGCTCCCTTTGCTGCCCTTTTCCCAGGGTCACAGTCAACAGCGCCTCCGGCTGCCCCGCTGCCCAACCTCCTCCCCGCGAGCATCCTTTACCAGAGCGCCGCTGCTCAGCAGGATGATGAAGATAATAAAGCTCTCAAACCAGCTGTGCTTCACGATCTGGTAGCAAGTTTTCCGAAGATTCCACCACACAACCCAGCAGGGCTTTCTCTTGTTTCTCTTGTGGCACAGAAAATGGCAACCGAGGCCTGAAAGGAAGAGTTTATGGCATGAGCGTCTGGAGTGGATTGCGTTAGTGGCCTCAGCTCGTCAATTTGTGTCCCTTGCATTGTGAACTGTAGCTTTCCCCATCAGAGGGAATGATGATTCTTTCCAAAACCTGAAATTCTCTGGGCCTTGCCTGTTTCCACTTGCCCTCTTGAACCATCTCTTTGAAGGAGACCGTTGCCGGCTAGCCCATTGGTTCTCACAGATGCCGTGTGCAGCAGAGCCAGCCTGGTCATGTGCTCAAGCTAGATCTGCTGAGCCCCTCACTGATGGCACCCACATGAATAAAGCCATCTACCCTCAGCAGAGACAGCCAGCCCAGGTCAACTGATGTGGAGGTCTATTTATCATTGTACACCATCAATGATTTGTGGTTATTAACTCTGCCAAAATTGTAGGGTGGGGAGGCTGTGACATACAGAGAGTACCCAAAGGATTTCAGGAGACTTGAGGTGAGGACTTCCAAGGTTTGGGGATTCTCCCCACACATGGGAGAACTTGATCAATTGCAAAGAGGTTTACAAGCAGCCTTTGGTCTCAACACACACACCTTTATGATGGACCAGGCTGTCCTTCAGTCCTCGATGTCCCTCCATTGACAGTAGATGTCCCGGGGATCTATAGAGCAGCTGATCTGTTGGCCCGGCTAGTTTTCCAGGAGCACCTTCAGGTATTTACCCTTTTGGGCTGTCTGAACGGAGCCTATCGAAGCCCGGGGTCTCCTGAAATTCCCTCTACTAGAATCTAATAATCTAACAACGCTAGTGCTAGAAACGAGGCATCCATCCAAACCACAAAGCTACAGGGAACACAAAGTCTCCTTGAGCTGTGTGCAAAAATAAGGCCACTTACTTTTGGGTAAGCATCTATCCGGTTGCTTTTTGGGGGGATCCGTGTTTCGGAAATTTATGAAGCTATTCAGATCAATGGTGCTGCATTCTGAGAGCACGCTTGCCGCGTCAGACTTCTGCACGCCAGAGCGGAGGAGGAGAGAGTCAGTCACCAGGACAGTCAGGTTAAAGCCAGCGAGGCAAAGGTTGCTAGACAGGATGGCTTTGGTAGCATGCTGCTCCTGTGGGGACTTTTTCTCAAGTTCTCTATCAGCCTCACTTCAAGAGAAAATTAGCTCATCTCCACGGCTAATAAGCAGCAAGTACATATGCGCACAGTAGTTCAACCCTTCCCTACAAATCATAACCCTAATAGGCTGCCAGTTACAGTTACATGTGTGCACAGTAGCTCAACCCTTCC
>NC_022012.1:91991013-91993553 GCF_000317375.1 Microtus ochrogaster
CTCTCATTGGTCTGGAGCTAACAGTTTGGCTGGTTGCTCGTGAGCCCCAGGGATTTTCCTACTTTTGCCTCAGCATCCCGTGGCTGCTGGCTTCTCATGTGGCCTTTGGAAATCAAACTCGAGCCCTTGAGCTTGTAATGCAGGCAATCTGCCAACAGGCTCATCTCCGCAAAACTAGAGACATTTTAAATTTTCACAACAAGAGGATACTCCTGATATCTAGTGAATGGAGGCCAAGGGTTGCTGGAAGTCACCCTAGAATTCACAGGAAAGCCCCCCACAGTGATGGGCTGTCTTGCCCCAAATGTCAGTATAGCAAAACTGACAGCCCCTGACTTACACTTTTGTGTGAGACTCAGCCCTGGCAATGGTGTCTTCATTCTTTCTGATATTGACCCACAAGGCTGTTGTGGAGAAGCTGTGTGGAGGGGTCACATGCTCCTTCCAACCATACCCTGGGAATATTACCTTCCGAGCACTCTGTATGGCTAGATGCGGATCTTCTTCAGAGAACACTTCAGTGTCCACACCTTGGTCATCTGGGCTGGTGGGCTGCTTGGTCTCCAGAGGGACGTCACAGGTCTGGCACACAGAAGCCCAAAGTGGAGTTAATATTTCTCTAGACAGTCCACTTGACATGAAGCGAGAGTGAATTCTGCTCCTGAAAAACTCAACATGGAAGTAGACCGGGAAAACTACTGAACAAAACAGAAATAGGAATGTATTGTAAAGTTACTTAATCAAAACAGTATGGTTCCAGAATAAGACTCACCCCGTCCAATTAAATCAAAGATAAAATATCCATATGGGTGGGTTGGGGGAGATGGAAACTGTATGTATGTGTGTGCATGCATGAGTGTGTGTGTGTGTGTGTACATGTAGAGACCTGATGTCCTTCTGAATCATTTTTACCACCCTATTTTTGAGAAAGAGTCTCTTACTGAACCCAGAGTCACCAACTGGCTAGGCTGGCTGGAGGGATCCCCTGTCCCCATCTTCACAGTGCTCTAGTTACAGGTGTGTTGTCAGGGGGTTCTGCCCTGCCCAGTTCCTGCAATCGTTATGTCCCAAAGAAATCACACAGAAGTCTACACTAGTTATAAACTGATTGGCCCAGTATCTCAGGCTTCTTATTAACTCTTGTAACTTATATAGTCCATTATTCTTATCTGTGTTAGCCACATGGCTCAGTAACTTTTTCAGCAAGGCAGTCACATCTTGCTTCTTCTATGGCAGGTTCACAACTGCAGAGCAATGGGCTTCCTCCTTCCCAGAATTCTCCTGTTCACATTGACCTGCCTCTACTTCCTGTCTGGTTGTCCTGCCTATACTTCCTGCCTGGCTACTGGCCAATCAGCATTTATTTAAAATATAATTGACAGAATGTAGACAATTGTCCCACACCACGGGTGCTATCTACCATGCCAGCTTTTGTTGGCATCTTTTAAAGTGTGTGCTGGGGATCTGAACTCAGGTCCAAACGCCTTACCCACTGAGTAACCTCCCCAGCTGCAAAATGGAGATTTGATATATTCATAAAACTGGAAGGCTTGCTGTGGTGACTTACAAGGACATCTAAAAATGGTGTGTGATGGCTATTCCTGGTTATCAACCTGGCAACGTTGGGATCAACTAAAACCCAAGCTGCCGGTTAGTCAAGCTGGGAGGGATTTTCTGGCATGCCATGTCATGCAGGGACATAGCCTGGGATTAGGCTGATGTGTCAAAGAGCGCATACATGTTATAGCCAGCTATCCCTCAACAATACCTAGGACACACAGGTAACAAGTGCTCTATGATAACTGTATGTTTCGACCACACCTAATCTGACGTGTGGACCTTCCATACCTGAACTTCAGCACCAGTTTGAGAGATGCGTGAGGCTCTGAATTCATCAAAGCATTCAAAGTCATCCTCTTCCTCCGCAAGTGGGGCCAAGCGAGGCCTGCCGTGCCCAGAGTCCAAAGTTATTTGTGCATCAAATTCCTTCCAGGGCTTTGTATCCAGGGGAATACTGTCTTTACTCTCACTATCAAAACTCCCTGAGATCTCTTTTGGCTTCGGTGAGGTTTGCCTCCGACATCTCTTACAACAGAAATTCTGAAGAGCGTGCCCCACAAAGGAAAAGGCCCGGCGGAACCTCTCCAGAGCCAGCTGCACTTTGGTTTTCCTGGTCTCTCCTTCGGGGTGCCCATCCCTCTCCTCATTGCTGAAGGAATTGAGCAGCAAGGCAATGAAGAGGTTAAGCACCTGGGGAGGTAGTAAGGGAAATTTAGCAAAGGAAGAGGCACTCAGAGTTCCCAGAACAACCTTCCCCCCAAGGCTGAAATGCTCACCAAATGGGAATTTCTCTCTCTCCCAGCAAAGCTCTCCTACATACTCAGTGACAAGATGAAGACCAAGAAAGAACAGGGAGAAAACACACAGAAAATGCAAGTGAAGGGATACAAACACAGGAAAGGGGGTGTCCAGAAACCATTATACCGAGAGAATCCGGACACCGAGAGACAGACACCAGGTGTTCTCTCTTATGCAGGTCC
>NC_022012.1:91994736-91997474 GCF_000317375.1 Microtus ochrogaster
TGAGTGGGTAGGTGAGTGGGTGGGTGTCAGACATGAAATAGAAAGGAAACTACAAGATTAAGAGGGCTTTTTTTGAGGCAGAGGTAATAATAGAAACAGGGAAGCAGAAAGGGTCCTGCTGGGGTGGGGAGGGCACAACAGGAATCCCTGGGGACGGGGACGGGGTGCAGGGAAGAGGTTCACAGGGCAAATCTTGAGATGGTTAGAGTTCAAATCTCCACCGAAGTGCCAGGTGGGCATGGAAGCCCACCTGGGATCCCAGGCTCAGAGACAGCTAGTCAAGCTCCGAGCAAGCTGGCTTGCCAGGACAGCCAGATCTGGGCACTCTGGACTTGACTGAGAGGTCTGGCCTCAGAGAACAAGATGGAAGAGTGATCAGGATGATTTCTGACATCACTTTAGGTTCTCTGCACACCTCCCTCCAACACACACACACACACGCATGCCCATACACATGAGAACAAGCATACACACTCATGACATTCTGCATACACATGAAAATAAGAAAAAACAATAAGTTATATATGTAAATGTCACAATTAATATATTATGTTTGTACACAAATTTATCTTTTAACTTAAGATTCCTTTTATTGTTTACTCGTGTGTGTGTGTGTGTGTGTGTGTGTGTGTGTGTGCGCACACATGCGCACTGTGTACACAGGTGCTTCCGGAGCCCAGAAGGCTTCAGACCACCAGCTGCAGGGGCTCCCGGTGGTTGTGAGCTGCCCTCTGCTGAGCAGTGCTCTGAGGGTATGCATAGATCTCGTCAGAGATCTCCAGCTTCACCAGAATTCCTCGCTCTGAACCTTTCTTTGCGTTTCTCCTGCACCTTCTCAACTATCACAGCCGTCCACAGATCCTGTCTCAAAGTTCTTCTCCTCCACCTCCCATTAGCGATGTCCGCTCCCCTGAACATTGGCTCACTTGCCAGCTGTGCAGACCATTTTCTAGGCACTCCGGATAAAGCTATCTGTGAGACAGTTCCTTACATCTGCCCCATGACCCCTCCTTCTGGTTTCAAGTCCAAGGATCTTTATGTGCCCTTATCTCTTCACGTCCTCACTGATAGGGGTCTAATTAGCCTCCTCCTTGACATCTAAGCTGCCGGCTGTAGGAAAAGACTCAAGCTGCTTCCACAGTAAGGAAGCCCGACAGTAGAAGGTTCTGGAGAAAGAACAAAGACCTTTTCTACCTGCAGACAGATTTGTTCACTTTGTTACTTAATGCTTCTAGGAATTAGAGTCATGAGAAGACCCAGAGGGAGGACCATTTTTCATGTGTGTATGTGTGTGATGTGTGTGTCTATGTGTATACACATGTGTATGGGTGTGGGTGTGTACATGTGTGCATATGCATGTGTGTGTGTACGTGTGTGGTGTGAGAGGGCTGTACAGACAGAGGTCAACCTCAGATCTTGTTCCTCTGGAGCCATCTGCCTGTTGCTTTGGTGTTTTGAGACAATGTCTCTCCCTGGCCTGACGCTCACCAGGTAGGCTAGGATGGCTAACGAGTGAGTCTCAGGGATGGCCTGTCTCCACATTCCCACAGCACTGGCACAGAAGCGCCAGCCACCACACGAGGTTTTCATTTTCCTTAGTCCTGGGATGGAATTTAGGCCCTTGTGCTTGTACATCGAGATCTTCCCCCGTGAGTTCTTTTCCCACACCCTCTTGTGCATATTTCTAAGACTCATGACCGCTGAGCCATAGCAGGGCAGCTGAACACGCAAACTCACAGCAGTTACGACAGCATGCACAAACCTGTTCAGGCCTAAGCTGGACCAAATCCCAGCCTGGAGAGGGGAAGGGGCTGTGAAGTCCCACCCCTACCCAAGGAGATATTTGTAATTGATGGCTATCAGGAGAGGGTCCCTTTTCTTTAAAATGTTGCTCCCAGCCTCATAAGACCGAACTAGACCCTCTGAATGTGGGTGACAGCTGTGTGGCTTGGGCAGTGTGTGGGATAAATACTGGTTCCACTGCTAGTGTTTATATCCCTAGTGCACGAACTGGCTCTTTGGAGCCCAGTCCCTATGGAAGGATACCTTGCTCAGCCTAGATACAGGGAGGAGGGCCTGGTTCTGCCTCAAGTGATGTGACAGGGTTTGTTGACTCCCCATGGGAGGCCTCGCCCTCTCTGAGGAGTGGGTGGGAGTGGGGTGGGGAGAATGTGGAGGGAGCGGGAAGATGGGAAGAAGAGAGAACTGGGAATGGTGTGCAAAATAAGATTGTTTTAAAAGAAAAAGTGTTGCTCCTGGTAAATTAACCACACTTCAGGGGAAGGCTACACAGCCAAGAATATGAGCAGTGCAAACCGGACTTGACGGGTTACTAAGCTGGGTGGGAGGGAAGAGGAAAAGGATGGAAAGGAAGCCGGGACTCACCACGAGCTTTCCCACCACCATGATCAGCACGAAGACAATGACGCACAGCGGAGAGCCATCCATGCCCTGCATACATTCCCACATGTTCTCGATCCACTCCCCGCAGAGAATGCGGAACACCACCAGGAAGGAGTGATAGAAATCGCCCATGTGCCAGCGCCGCATGCGCTGCTCCTGGCCGGTAGAGACGGTCTTGTTGAACTTGGTGCCGAAAAGCTGCATGCCAACCACGGAGAAAATGAAGACCACAATGGTCAGGACCACGGTCAGGTTTCCGAGAGCACCCACGGAGTGGCCGATGATCTTAATGAGAGTGTTTAAAGTGGGCCAGGATTTGGCCAACTTGAAGACCC
>NC_022012.1:91997925-92017385 GCF_000317375.1 Microtus ochrogaster
TCACATATCAGGGAGCTTATCCAGAAAGCAGGTGACATTTCTCAGCCATGGCCATTAGGACTTTCAAAACTGGTTACACTCACCTGGGGCAGAGTCCTATCTAACATATTTTTTTTTTTACTTAAATCTCTTTTTTCATCTTTTTATTTTTTATATATGGGTGCATTGCCTGTGTGTGTGCCATATATGTTTATCATTGGAGGAGACTAGAAGTTCGAGTCAGGTTCCCTTGGACTGGAGTTACAGACAGTTGTGAACCACCCATGTGGGTGCTGGGAATTGAACCTGGGTCTTCTGGAAGAAAAGGAAGTACTCCTAACTACAAGACCATCTCTCCAGCTCCTATTTAAAACTTTTTAAAATTATATTTATTCATTTATTTGTGGAGAGAGGAACACATTTTTTGATGGTTGTTGTTTGGAGAAATCTCAATTGAAGGGCTGTCCAGGTCAGAGCAAACCCTGAGGGATAGTGTCTTGGTTGATGAGTCCATGGTGGCCATCACCACCCCTACACGTGTGGGGCTGTGCTGTATATATAATGTGTGTGTGTGTGTGTGTGTGTGTGTGTGTGTGTGTGTGTGTGTGTGAGTGAGTTAGACAGCCGGTGAGTAACATCCCTCCATGGCTCCATGCTTCTACTCTGATTCCTTTTTTGTGAGCGAGTTCCTGCCCTGACTTCCCTCAATGATGAACTGTGACCTGGACGTATAAGCCAATAAACCCTTTACTCACCCAAGTAACTTTGGGCCAGAGTGTCACATCACAGTAACAGAACAAAACTAGAACAAAGGTCAAAGTACAGCTCTCAGGAATCAGTTCCCCTTCTGCCATGTGGGGCCCAAGGATGGATCTCGAGTCCTTGGGCTTGGCAGCAAGACTTTTACCCTACCTGAGCAATCTCACCAGCCCTGTATTTTTATTTAAAATAGCAGATACCTTGTTCTGGGGCTGGAAATATGGCTCAGCAGTCAAGAACTCTTGCTGCTCTTGTTGAGAAGCCAGATCTGGAGCCCAGATCCCAGCACCCTCACCGGGTGCTAGCGTCCAGATCTGATCTCGTCTTCTGGCCTCGGCAGGCACCTGCACACATGTGGTGTGCATTCAGATACACATGTACACATACATAAAACTTTCTGAAACTGTTTTTAAGAAATCAACCTCAGCTAGCTGGGTATGGTGGCACACACCTGTAATCCCGACCTTGGAAAGACTGGAAATTTGAGGCCAGCCTGGGTTACCCAGGGAGGTGAGTATATATGCAATTATATGGAATTAAGGCAAGATGAATTGGTCCAAGATAGCCACTGACTCCACTCATTTTATTATTATTATTATTATTATTACTATTATTATTATTTATTCAGAATGTTGTTACACAGTAAATCAAGAAAGAGGAGCCAGGGCCAAGTATAAAGTGACACACCTTGAGCCTCAGGGCTTGGGAGGCAAAGGCAAGCGCTTTATAGGAATTCACAGCCAGGAGGGTCTATATTGGTGAGTCCAGGACAGCCAGGGCTGCATAGTGAGACCCTGTCTCAAAAAGAAAGAAGAGGAGGAGGGGAAATAAGGAGGAGAAGTGGGGAGGTGGAGAGAGGAGGAAAGGGGAGAGGGGAGGAGAGGAGAGGGAAGGAGAAAGCTGGGTAAGGGAGAGGAGGGGAGAGGAGGGGAGAGGAGGGGAGAGGAGGGGAGGAGAAGGACCAGGTGAAATGGCTCAGTGGATAAACACACTTCCTGCGGAGTGTGAATTTGGGCCCCAGAATGCACAAGGTGGGGAGCATCACCAACTCCTGCAAGCTGCCCTTTGACCTCCACTCATGCGCCACTGCATGCACACACAGACACACGGACGCAATAAAAGTAAGTTTAAAACAGAAGGAAGCGCCTTACCACCCTGAAGG
This sequence comes from Microtus ochrogaster, assembly GCF_000317375.1. Lineage (NCBI taxonomy): Eukaryota > Metazoa > Chordata > Mammalia > Rodentia > Cricetidae > Microtus > Microtus ochrogaster. The sequence continues at coordinate 91,999,826 of NC_022012.1, forward strand.
AAGCCAAGAAGGAGCGATTCGAGCGGCTGCTCTTATCGGACAGGTTGGTGTAAAGGACGTCAGCGAGACTCAGAAGGGCGACGATGCTGTCGAAGACGTTCCAGCCGTGGCGGAAGTAGTGGTATGGGTCCAGCGCGATGATCTTTAGACACATTTCCGCTACGAAAATTCCAGTGAAAACCTGCAATGGGACAGAGGAGACTCCTGCTTAAGGATGGGCAGAGCGAACCACAGCAGTTGGGAAGAAATCGTTAAATCAGCATGGTGGCTGAAGTCAAGCCAAGGTGCAGGCACCTCACTGCATGACGGTAGCTGCAGCCCACGAGGAGGCGCTGAAAGTCGGGCTAGACCCATATTCTACCTCCAGCCACATTTCTGCTTTACACCACTTTTATTAAAGTCTTAACTCAACATGCCTTCTTGTTCACCCTTCTCCTCCACTGGCCCCCTTTCCTCAGGCTCTCTCTTGCTAGCCCGACCCCAGGAAAATACATAAAGTGGGAGAGTTTCGTTATTTTAAGAATGTAAGAGAACGTGTTGCTTTTTCAGCTAGAAACATGAAATTTTACGAGGAGAAGATTGGATATTCTGGTAAGATTTTTCAATCCATTAATCCATTAGTTAATTAGAGTAAAGCAGCCACTGACTAATTGTGTGTTGTATCTGATATCTCTGAGAGACTCATTTTCCCTTGAGGAAAAGAAGATGCCTCCCACAGGAACCGTGAATGAGACTGAGCAATTGTTCAAAGTTCGGCTTCCTCCCTATCTTCAATTTCCCATTTTAACTGAGACTCGGTCTGTGCAGTAAGAACCAGTGACACATACTCAGGAAGTTCCCACCCCACTCCCCCTCCAAGCAATGATACACTCTCTCAAAAGCATGATCCTCCCATATCTGCCTGGTTCATCTTTCCTGAGGATTCACCTATGGATCAAACCTGTATTGTTTTACAACAACGGTTTCCCCGGTAACACAGTGGGGCATGGGGGTCATTACTGTGGGTCTCTGGAGATGGTTCACAATTTTTTTTCCAGGGTGGGGCATTGTTGTGAGACAGAGTCTCACGTAGCCCAGGCTAGCGCTGAATTTGCTATGGGACTGAGGATAACCTTGAACGAATGAGCCCCCTGCCTCTACCTTCTGAGGGCTGGGATCACAGGCATACATCACCACACCTAATTTTTGTGGCGCTGAGGACTGAGCCCAGGGCTTCATGAAGGCTAGGCAGGCACTCTGCCAACTGAGCCACATCCCCAGCCCTGGTCAGCATCTTCTGAGTTTTCTCAAATCACTCAGAACGTTACTTTTAGGATTGTCCACTATGGCTTCTACGTGACTAAAGAGACCTTAACATGCTAGAAGGTTAAACTGAGGCCTGTGAAAACCAAAGAGGTGAGCTGTGCAAAACCTCTGATCCAACGCCACCTTTTGCCTTTATTCCATTTACAGGAACAAGGTTGCAGTCTGGGTTATGGTTACTGAAAAAGTCTGCACCTGGACAGAGTTAAGATTCAAGCTTCTGTATGCTTTCCAAGAGCCTGAGATTACCCAGTTTCCTATTTTTAGCAGATTTATAAACGTGTCGTCCATGTCATGATGCTCCATGGCCAGGAAGACGGTATTGACGATGATGCAGATGGTGATAGCGAGCTCAGTGAAGGGGTCGGTCATCACGGTCCGCAGGACCTTCTTGACGCACAGCCACTGAGGGCTACAGTCCCACACCAGGTACTTGGATGCCAAGTTTTTCCCACATGGGAGACAAGGCTCCTGGGATTTTTCTTGTTCTGGAAGAGAATGGAAGGGTGTGGAAGGCGTTTGCTCTGAGCCAGCCTGGCTGCTCTCTGCCTGCGTGTGCCCCCACCCCCCTCTTCCCCAGGATTTTTGTGACACGTAGCCAGTCACACAGGTTTTCCTGCCGAGCATGGCACAGAGGAGACGCACTTCTCTGCACACAGCTAAGATGCCGCAAAGCCAAGTGTATCTGACGCAGACGCAGAGAGAGCAACACAGATTGGCCACGAGGCCGCAAGAGACAGAGGTAGCACAGACTCTGCTTTCTCAAGAGAGGACTTGGTGGAGACTACGGCTGTACAGGGGCGCCAGAGCTCAGGAGAAAAAAAAGGGCGGGGGCAATGGAAGGTTACATGATGGTTAATGTCAATTGTCAGTTTCGTGGGATCTAGAAATACCAAGGGGACGAACTCCTGGGCACATCTGTGAGGAAATTTCCTAGATTAACAGAGGTGGGAAGACCCACCTTAAAAGAAAAGGCACTGTTTCATTAGTGGAGGTTTGAATTAAACAAAAAAAGCAAGAACACCATCAATCTTTTCTCTCTCTCTCTCTCTCTCTCTCTCTCTCTCTGTCTCTCTCTCTCTCGTGTGTGTCTTTCTTCCTCTTTTCTTCTCTCCCTCCCTTCTCCCTTCCTTCTCTTCCTCCCTTCCTCTCTTTCTCCCCCTCCCTCCTTCCCTTCTCCCCTTCTTCTCTCCCTCCCTCCCATTCTCCTTTATTCTCTCCCTCCCTCCCATTCTCCCCCTCTCTCTCTCCCTCCATCTCTTCTTCTTCTTTCTTCCCTTCTTTTGCTCCCTCCTTCCCACTCTCTCCCCTTCCCTTTCTTCCTCCCTCCCTCTCCCCCTTGACTATAGGCACAATGTGACCAGTCACCTCTCATTCCTGCCTCCATGCCCACCCCATCATGATGAAGCTTTTCAAACTGTGATCTCAAATAAACCTTCCTCCCTTTCTTCCTTAGGCAGCTTTTGTTCCGTTATTTTGTTGTCAAAATGAAAAAAAAGGAACAAATTCAGGCATTCTGGCAGCTACTTAGGCTCAGCCCCTTAGCTGCCTGCACCCCTGATTTGTTGGGTTCCATTTCAGGAACTCACAAAAGCCAAGTAAGGTCAGGTAATAATTCAGAAGTGCTAAAGGGCCCACATATTCCCAGCTTTTCATGATCTTGAGCATTGGTCCCTTGCCTGGGGCAAGTGTCCTGGCTCAACTATAAGGTCTTCTTTGGCCAACACCAGGTTCCTGGCTCTAACTTAGCCAACAACTGCCACTTCCCAGCAAGGTCTTGAGTGCTCTTTTTGGCTCACTGTTGTCATTCAGATCTTCTAAGGTTGCCCAGTCTGCCCGTCTATGCTCTCTAGCCCGTTCCCACTCAGGGACCCACTGGGAGGGGCTAACTCCCAGGAAGGCCCATCCACTCAAGTCACTCCGCTGAGGGGCTCCTGGGACACAAGGAGTCTCCCTTTGCCCCATGGCACAGTGGGGAGGTTCCCAAGAAACCCCCTCTGTGGAGGGCTTCTGGGAGGACACAAAACTCCAGTGGGTAACTCACCCTGCATGGTGATGGTCAAGATGCTGACGGCACTCAGGGCCCTCTGCCGGTGGAAGGGGTCCATGTGCTCATCAAAGAGGTCCACGGGCAAGTTCTGGGACAGTCGTTTGGTTTGCTCAAGGAGTTGTGGCTGCAATAGAAAGTACAGTGGGCCTTTTAAAGGCAGGCGTTGACACTCCCCAAATCTCATAAAGACTCCAAGTAAAGATGCTGAGCATTTGTACGGAGCAGTGCACTGTATCTCCCCAGCATGTATGATGCTCATGGGTTTTTTGGGTTTTTGTTTTGTTTTGTTTTGTTTTTTGTGGGGTTTTTTTTTTTTTTTTGCCTGTGTGAAACAGATCAGAGAAAGGGGATTTGGCCATTCACTGTTCTTACACATATGCGTTTCTGGAGTCTGGCCTTGGGTTTTATGTTTTATTCACTTTCAACAAAGAGCAAACAAATACTCTCTACCTTAATGATAAGAATAATTTTTAAGGATTAATAAATATTAACATAGTTTTTTAAAAAAAGAATAATTTTTACTAGCAAGAATCAACCATGTCTCAATTCTGTGATTCACACTATCCACTCAGTATATTTTCTGGGATGTCCCATGCGCACATCAACACTTACATATCCAAAATGGAACTGGCCATCTTTCCCACCCCTAAAGTCTCAACAAGTCACCTACTCAATAAGCCGCAAGCATGTGGCCTACTTCAGCTCGTTCACTGGGTATCACTTTCTGTGGGTCAGCTTGCTTATCTTTCTTTATTCTTGCCTTTAGCTCTTTCTTACGAATTCAAACACTCCCTCCCAGAAGGACAGAGGATCCTAAGGCTCAGAAAGCTAAGGAAACTCCCAAGATTCAAGAGATTTGAAAAATTAGAAGATCTAGAAGGCCAAGTCATGAGGTTCTTAAAACATTGTGTTTATTTGGCAGGTGCCTGTACCACAGCACATGAGTAGAGGTCAGAGGACAGCTTGAAGGGATTGGTTCTCTCCTTCCACCCCACCATACGGGTCTCAAGGATTCAATTCTGGTCTTCAGGCTTAGAAGCACATCCCTTACCCCCTGGGCAGTCTCATTGACCTGCTTCCATGAGACCGTAAGTGCAGTAGGCAGCTGCCAGAGAGTGCCGACTCTGGCTGAGCTGCACACAGCTGGACATGGGCTTCTGGGGGTGCAGCTTTTGTGAGTCATCTCTTACCCCTGGGAGGGCTTTTCAATAATACAGGAGTCTTTTAGTCCTCCAGTGTGCCTATAAGAAACCCCAATAAAATCACTTGCTCACCAAGCTAGGCTTGGGTGGAATTCTTTTTTTGATCTGTCATTGATGCCCTATCTGGGTGAGATGCTTTATTCTCCCCCAGGAAAAGTTACACATTGCTCTAGTCCTCACACAAGCTGCTGCCGCCACCTCTTGCTTGGGGTTACTGTGGCAACGTCTTAATTGGTTTTTCTAGTCTCCTCCAATCCCCTCTCTTCAATGTGTTTAGCTTGTTGAAAAAGAAATTTCGGTTTCAGATCGTGAGCTTTAAATCATTATAACCAGGCTCAAACACACCTTCATTAATCAAACTGGCAGCCATTACAATCAGCATGATTTTGCCAACAAGAACTAAGTGTGTTTATCCAAATAGCATACAAATCCCTGCCTTGGGCTTCCATGAACTCTCAGAAAGCCTGTTCTGCAACTCGCTGGCTAAGGAAGTGTGTCCCCTGCAAAACATTGTCAAGATGCTCGAAGACATGGTGGAAGGTTGGTGCGCCCAGGTGAATGTGGCAGGTGAAACAACGTTTGGATTCATTTAGCTTTTGAAGGGCTCGATGCGTGGCGTACGTTCAGGTTTTCTTGTGGAAAAGAACTGGCCATTTGCTGTTGGCCCAGGCCAGCTGCAGGCTGTGCAGTTTTGGGTGCATCTCCCCTACTGAGCACACTTCTCACATGCAATGATGTCGCTTCAGGAAATGAGACTGGCAGCAGGCCACCAAAGAGTGCCCGAGACCTTTGTCTGGAGCAGGCTTGGTTGTCGAAAATGCTTTGAAAAGTCATCCCTGGTTGTTGTATGAGATCTGCTGGTCCTCAAATGTCACAATTCAGTAGAGAAACGGCCTGTTGTTGTGTAACGTAAAAAATGCGCCTCTTGGATTTTCAGTCAGCTCATGAGGCATTCATGAGTTATTTCAGCTCTCCAATGTGCTTCAAATGTCAAACAGCCTTAAACGGTCTGTGCTGAGTCCACTGACGACTTTTCTCGAGTGGGAAAAGGATGGGCTTTGATGGCTGCTGTCAGTCAGTCGCTGTCAACTCCGATGACTGGCCACTATGCCCTTCATCTTCAAGCCTCTTGTCTCCTTTGCGAGACTGGTTGCTGGGTCACCACTGCACTATACGTACACTATAAGTGCTGTGGGGCCGGTCACCGATGTCACAAGTCTTCTCTTCTGCCTTGCCACCCATTTTGAAATCAAATACGAAAACCACTAGCATCTTCATTCCACCCAACGCTGTTTCAGCAGTATAAGGTGGAGATTCTCAACCTGTAAGTGGCAACCCTTTTGAGGGTTGAATGACCCTTCGGCAGAGGTCGCCTAAGACCATCGGAAAATACAGACATTTACATCATGACTTATAACAGTAGCAAAATTACAGTTATGAAGTAGCCACAAACCAGTTTTGTGGCTGGGGGTCACCAAAACAGGAGGGTCACATCAGTAGGAAGGTGGGGAGCCACTGAGATGAGTAAAAAAATATAATGCCCACAGCGAGTAATAAATCATTATCAAGGAAGCACAGTCAGGAGATGAGCGTGGGAATGAGGGAAAACAAATCTTAGGTGGTTAAGGTTGTATTCCAATAAATAGCAAGCAGTAAATGTCAGCAATGCAAAAGCACAGTTACTTTCGTATCAACATACATCCAGGGTTTCAAAAACATCTCCAGCTGGGCCTGGACTGGCTGGGCCTGGTGGTGCATTTAATTCCAGGACTCAGGAGACAGAGGTAAATGGATGCCTGTAAAATTGAGACCAACCTGGTCTGCATAGCAAGGTCCCAGCAGCCAAGGCTACATATTGACTCCTCTTCTCAAAACAACAACAAAACCCACTAAATAAATAAAAACAAATGAACCTCTATCTGGGAGTACTGGCGCATGCGTTTAATCCCAACACTTGGGAGGCTGAGGCAGGGGAATCTCTGTGAGTCTGAAGCCAGTCTGGTCTCCATAGCAAGCTCCAGGACAGCCAGAGCTATATAGCGAGACACTGTCTCAAAAACAAACAAAGAAACAAACAAAACAAAACAAAAGACACATATCTCTTTCTCTTGGTTACAGCCCTTCATAGCTTCCTACCGCCTACCTTCAGCATGAAGACTGAATGCGCTTCTCAGCTTTGTTTCAAGATCTTTTGTGATTGCCCCATTCTACCAATCCAGACTCTTGTCATTGTCCCCTAAACACACACACATACATGCACACAAGTGCGCGCGCGCACACGCACACACACACACGTGCACAAATATACACATGCTCACACTTTTAAATGGGCCACATTCTCCTGCTCATTTTTACTTCCAGACCTTGGCACGCATTCCCTTCTCCACTGGCAATGCCTGCTCTTCCTTTGCCTGGTGAATCCCACTTGGCTTGGACACCACTCTCCTCAGGATCTTTCCTATTGGCTTCTAACTCTCTCCTCTTCCTCCTGCTCCAGTTCCATATAGGTTGGTCTGCACCAAACAGATGCTGCTGGTTGCTCTATACATATGTCCTAGGGCCTTGCCTTGAGAGCTTCCTCTTGTAACCCTAAACCCCTCTGTCTCATTACACAGAAAATTAAAAGCAAAATTATTATCCCCAGTTTTTAGCAATCTGTAACTAGTGATAGGCTAAAATTAATACATCCATATATAGATACAGAAATAAAACAAATACAGATACAGAAAGACAGACAGGCAGGCATGCAGGCAGATAAACTCTAACACCCTCCTAACTCCATGGGGTTTAACCTCCAGCTACCCTAGGTGGCCGTGGCTCTATAATGTGATTTTATTGGACTCCTGCCATTCCTCATAGTACACGCTACTCCTCTCTGCCAGGGACATCTGCTCAGGTCATCAGCTTGTATTCTAATGCCCTTGGCTTTGCTTCAGAAGGAGCCAAAAGCCACACTGCCCTTTCCGAATTGTCTGTGCCAAAGGACACACCCTTAGCCTGTTTGTAGCTAGTCTAAAGAAATCCCATTTGGGAGACCAAAACCAGGCTCACTTGTTCAGCTCTTGATCCCACTGCCAGCCAAAATGCAGAACTTCCCATTTTAATATCTAGACTGATTTAAATGATGTGATAAAATGGAATGGAGGATGGTCCAAGGCCTCTCCTCCCATATAACTAACTCCTAGCTCTTCTTAATCCTTCTCATCCAGACATTCAACTCTCACCACACCAGAGCCTGGATACCAACCATTTCTACAGGGTCTCTGAATCTGTTCCTATAGCTGAGATAACTATTCCTGTAACTTTCTGTTGGTGAGACTCCTTTGTCTTATGGCTATGATCTGCCTTTTTCTCTGCCCCACCAACCCTGGATGTTTTTGCTTGTATTTTAATAGTTTTCTGGTAGATGCCCTCTAGGTAACATTACTTATATTATTGGCAACTTGATATCTTCATAAGAGAAAAGAATACTTGTTAAGCTTTTCCTGTTGTCTGCTTCCATCTGCAGACACACAAAAACTAGTTATGGATGTGTAGGTCACAAGATTCAGTCTTATATTCAAATGTCTTTTGAGCATAGATAATATTAGAAAATTATTACATGTTTAAATTCACTGAAAAGCTAGCCCTGGAAATGTGAATTTTGTCTGCCCACTTTAGACCCAAGCATGTTTATCTAAAAGCTTTCTCTAGCATCTCTTGTCATAACTTTGTAGCAGGGAAAACAACTGAACATCCCAGGAAAAAGACTTTATGTTCAGATAAGAAACAAACCACTTCCAACAGGGATTACTAATATTTATCTCACAGAATGGCATTTTTGTTTCAGTTTTTTGAGGCAGGGTTTCTCTGTATCATCCTGGCTTTCCTGGAACCCATTCTACAGACCAGGCTGGCCTTGCAGGTTCACCTGTTTCTGCCTCCTGAGTGCTGAGATTAAAGGCATGCAGCACTACTGTCTGGTTTTACATCTTTTTAATCAAAAGAAACTTATATATAAAAACTAAAATGGCTAATTATAATCACAGATGTCTACTTTCCTGAATACTCAAGATCATGGATATACTTGAAGCTTTTGCTGGAATGTAACCTTTATCTCGGTATCTGTAATACTGCTGTTTTAAAAAACTGCAAAATCTTAAGTAGAGAAAAAATTAGCTTAAATTTTGTAACAAAAAAAGGGTTAATAGTTAAAAACTTATGTACAGGTAATCTAATCTTAATTTGCTACAACTTGCCATGAATATAACTTCAATTCAACTTCTAGGAAAATGAGAGAAAATATTAAATAGGCTTGAGAAAAATGTTCAAGTAGATGTAAATTATAAGGTTATGTTTTTAGTTTAAAAGGTAGCAGTAAGGGGCTGGAGAGATGGCTCAGTGGTTAAGAGCATTGCTTGCTCTTCCAAAGGTCCTGAGTTCAATTCCCAGCAACCACATGGTGGCTCACAACCATCTGTAAAGAGGTCTGGTGCCCTCTTCTGGCCTGCAGGCATATACACAGACAGAATATTGTATACATAATAAATTTTAAAAAAAGGTAGCAGTAAATATTTTAGTAAGGGTAGCTTTGTTTTTTGAGATAAGGGTTTTTTATAGCCTTGGAACTCACTCTATAGACTAGGCTGACTTTGAGCTTGCAGAGATCTGCCTGCATCTACATCCTGAATGCTGGGATTAAAGACAGGCACAACTTTCACCAAGCTAAGGATAGATATTTTATATGATGATTTTTGCCATAAGGATAAAAAAAATAGTAGATGAAGACAGAGTCACAAAAACTAAAGTTGTTGGCAGAGGCTACTCATTTATTCCTGCTGCCCAGACTGAAATAACCACACAAAAACTATATTAATTAAATCACTGCTTGGCCTATTAGCTCTAGCTTCTTACTGGCTAACTCTTACTAAACTAACCCATCTCCATTAATCTGTGTTTCGTCATGTGGCTGTGGCTTACTGGTAAGGTTCCAATGGGCTCCAGATTAGGCATCTGTCTCCTACAGTGGTGCCATGGCTTCTCTAGCTATATTCTGCTAAGCCATTGACCAAAAGCAGCTTATTTATTAACCAATAAAAGCAACAAATCTACAGAAAGACTTCCCACACCATTTCCCCTTTTCTGTTTAAGTAAAAAGGAAGATTTTAACTTTAACATAGTAATATTACATAAAAAAACAGATATCAAGCAAGGATTACAGTTACAATATTTATATCTACTTTATATTTTAACATAACTAAGGAAAACTATAATTATAACTATTCTTCAACTCCATATGTTTAAGACATTTTGTATATTGATTCAATTTTAGGATATATTTATCATATTGCATTACATATTTCTACCATGGATGAATATGCTTATACATTGTTTACATTTTGGGGTCACTGCCCTCATTTGCTGCACAGTTGTTTACAGATTGTTTAATATTCTGATATAAAGTCTTAGTCTTTAAGTTATATAAGTATTAAGTATTATAGGTCAATAGTCATTCATGTTTATTATACTTTTAATCAGACTAATTAGATTCTTCAGATACATAGAGACTGTATTCTGCGTTGATAGGTAATCAAATCTTCAACCACCACTTTGAAGATCTGCAGAACATGCCACATAAATAACTTAGGATTCTGTTGATGTGAGATGTGAGTGCTCTTGCAACATCCACCTATTCCTGAGAGAATGTTGAACACCCAAGACACTCCACGTGGAGCTTGTTTTCTTATTGGTACAACTGGCCTTTGGGCATGGAAATGCCCAAGGCTTGATCACTGACAAAGTGCATAATGTCCAAACTAAACAAGCAGGATACAAAAAAAAAAAAAAAGACATGACAGAGTAAGATGGTTCTGAAATTTTTTCCTGCCTCTGAAAATGGTCTATCAGTTACTCTAGGCCTGAGCCAAAGTTGGTTGCTTAATATTGCAAATGAGTCTTTGGGTGATTGCCCAGGTAGCCAGTTGTGTCTGTCATTTACTGCACATTTTGGAAGCTGTTTGATTGTACTTCCTGCCTACTCAAGTAATATTATCTCCCTTCTCAGGCCTTCAATGGAGTTGAAGAATAGATCGTCATAGTTACCATCCTCTTATGATCTAGCCAAGCCATTTCTAATACAAGACTTAGAGTCCTTAGGATAAAATTATTATTAAAATATTTAGCATATTCTCCTTGCTTAATATAGCTTACACTGGTTGTAATTCTAATTTTTATACTTGATATCTGCTGTGGGACAATGGTCTGTACCCTGTCACTTGTGTTTTAAATAAACGCTGATTGGTCAGTAGTCAAGCAGGAAGTAGAGGTGGGGCAATGAGAATTGGGGAAGAGGAAAGGCTCAGTCTGCAGTTGTCAGCCAGACAGAGAGGAAGAAAGATGTAAATGCCTCGCTGAAAAAGGCACCAAGTCATGTGGCTAACACAGACAAGAATTATGAGCTAATATAAGTTATAAGAGTTAATAGGAAGCCTGAGCTGATAGGCCAATCAGTTTATAATTAATGCAGACCACTGTGTGTTTATTTGGGACTGAACAATTGCAGGACTGGGTGGGACAGAAACCTCAGTCAACAAATGGTGCCCAATGTGTAGACAACTGCATCCAGAGAAAACCTGAGAGAGATTGGGAAGTAATTCTTGACACAAAATAACAGCATAAAACATGGCTTCTTGCTAGCAGCAATTTCTTGGGTTTGCTCTACTTGCTGGAGGCAAGTACATCTCATTTAAGAGAGCCTTCCTGACTCAGCTTTAGCTGCGAAACTTTGCAGCTCTTTTAAGAGGCCCTGCCACCAAACATTTAAATGGTGTTTATGAATTGCTGACAGCATGCTTCTTGGTGGTGTCAGGGACTTTGAAACTCCATAGAGTTGTGGTGAAACATGGCTCTGGCCAGTACCTCTGCCATGAGGCTAGACTCTCAGAAAGCTAAGGAATGGGGTGGATCCAACCGTCAAAGCCACGGCTTTAATCCTATCCATATCGCTTAGCAAATTAAAGACTTAGGTGGTCAGAGAAAGAGAGATACACAGTAAAGATAGATTCAGACAAAAAGAAAACTTTAAATGGTTTACAGTGTGTTTAAATATATATGTGCGAACTTGGGAGAGAAAATAAAAAGGTTAAAGTCCTTAAAATAAAAAAGAAAGAGAGCAGTTGGGTGTGGTGGCACACACCTTTAATCCCAACACTTGGAAGGCAGAGGCGGGTGGATTTCTTTGAGTTCAAGGACAGCCTGGTCAGCAGAGTGAGTTCCAGGACAGCCAGAGATACACAGAGAAACCTTGTCTAAAAAAGCCAAAAAATAAAAACAAAAACAAAAGAAGTTTAAAATAAAATAAAAGTTTAAAATGAAAGAGTTTAAAATAAAGCCACATAAAAATGAAAAATACACAGAGAGTCTGGATACTGTATGTATTATGTTGTTGTTAAATTGTTTTATGGCTGAGGAAAGAGCAAAAGCTGCTAAAAGACATTTGATTATAAAACCTGCTGGATTAATCATACACACACACACACACACACACACACACACACACATATATATATAAAATGCTTTGACTTTAAATTTTAAGTCAAAAGATATGCTACTTTGGAGAAGAGATTTTGTTTTTGTTTCCACAAGAAACGAGAGGCTGTGGATTCATTCTGGGCTAAGAAAAATCAGGTTTGATCAAGGAAGACACCTCCCCCCCCAAAGAATCTCCAATAGAAGTGAATGACCCAGATGTCTGAGTTCTACATCCAGAACAGATTCAAGACTGCTGCTGGAAATGATCAAGCCTCTCAGAATACTCCAGGCAGGACTTGATCGTAATTCTAAATTTTCTTTAGGTCCCCATAAGATTATCAGTGTCCCCGATCAGCAGGAAGTAGCCTGGAAAACTATACCCACGTTCCCAAGAAATGGATTATGGATGTTTGCCTTTGTTTAGAATGTTAGTTACAAGTAGTTATGGATATGGTCAGGAGGAAAACTAAACGAAGGAGATTTGATTCAGAGTTCTTGTTTGTTTGTTTTTTTAAGGGAGGAGTGCTGTGGGACAATGGTCTGTATCCTGTCACTTGTATTTTAAATAAATGCTGATTGGCCAGTATCCAGGCAGGAAGTATGGGCAGGAGCAACCAGGTAGGAAGTAGAGGTGGGGCAATGAGAACAGGAGAATTTTGGGGAAGAGGAAACGGTCAGTCTGCAGTCATCATCCCAGCAGAGAGGAAGCAAGATGTGGCTGCCTCATCAAAAAAGGTACTAAGCGCCGGGCGGTGGTGGCGCACGCCTTTAATCCCAGCACTCGGGAGGCAGAGGCAGGCGGATTTCTGTGAGTTCGAGACCAGCCTGGTCTACAAGAGCTAGTTCCAGGACAGGCTCCAAAACCACAGAGAAACCCTGTCTCGAAAAACCAAAAAAAAAAAAAAAAAGGTACTAAGCCACGTGGCTAATACAGACAGTTAGAGTTATGGGTTAATATAAGTAATAAGAGTTAATAAGAAGCCTGAGCTAATAGGCCCATCGGTTTATAATTAATGTAGACCTCTGTGTGTTTATTTGCAACTGAACGATTGCGGGACTGGGCAGGACAGAAACCTCAGTCAACAGAGATACCTGTTCTTAGTGTATATAGTTTTGTATTGGGTTTGGAACTCTCTTATTTAGACAAAAGGGGATGATGGGGAACTTCCTTCAGCCGACCGCCTTTAAGAGGCTGGACCAGGGTCCCAAAAAGCCACAGTCCTGCCAAGCTCGATCTCTTCTTCCCACAGCCACACCTGGATGTTGGACCCCATTCCTATTTCCTTTCTGTGATCCGTGGGTTTCCTTTTAATAAAGAAAAACCTTAGAATACTCTATTTGGAGTTATCTTGGAATTATTTGCATCGCGTTCCCCCCATTTCATGTGTTCTGCATCATAAAGTCAAGTCATAGATGGCCTAAATAAGTTAAACAATGAAAAACAAGACTTAATAATAACATGTGTTTGATGATTAAGGTTTGTAAATTCCTAAGGTTATAATGGTCTATTCGTACTAACAAAAACTGGTTTCAAGATGCATATCTAACCTGTCTTTGTTAATTTGATAAGTTTTAGCTATTTGTAGAAACTGAGACATATAAAAAATTGTGATGTAAGAGTAAGCAATAAAACAGCAGGAAAACGAGGTTCCCAATCTCTCTGGGAACTGTGCCTATAAATTAAAATTCTATAAACTAAAAATTCTTCAGTTCAAGACTGTAATTTTGAGACTCAAAATCTTAACAGGGATAAAATTACAAAATATTCTAATTCTTATAAATGCTGCTAACTTATTGTAAATTGTTAAAAAATAATTAAGACATAAAAACTAATGATCTGTCACCTCATGAAGTCCAGCCACTTGTACAATTGCATTCAACCTGACTAAAAATTATGATAATGTTAATGTAAAAACTTTTTGTCATTCATTTTGTCTCTTACAGCTGCCCCCATAGTTGTACAGTTCCCACCTCCTGACGAAGGTTCGGGATCTACACCATCTGCTATGTTTTATCGTGGCCCTGGATGCACTCTGACTGATACCAGTCCCTCATACGCCCCCACTTGGACAGTGTCAAGCAACTAAAAGGAGATCAGTGCCCCCAAGCTGCTGGGGACAGTTCAAGTGATCCCTGAGAGGGGTCGGATGGGACATGGGCCATCCGACTCATCTTCGGTGCCGCTCTGGGCATTGTGTTCAGAACTAAAGAGCTGGACTGAAACCCTCTTTGCATCAACAGACCTCTGACTCACAAGCCGTCTGCTTAGCCTTCAGGACCGACTGGACTCTGACTGCTGTGGTACTCCAAGGCCAGTACTGAGCACTGCTAAGGATGGGATCGGTGCCCTCCTCTGTAAACAGTGCTGCTTCCGCATCAACAGATCCTAACTGGTTTGAGACACGGCACAAGGACCAGACGGAAATTCAGCCACAAGCCTCCTCCTCTGTGTGAGCTTCGGGTCCCTCTCACTCTGGCCCCTCCTTTCCGTATCTTTCTCCTCATTATCCCCACACTTCCATTTTCACCCTGTCCTTTCAATGTTTTACTTACTGAACTACCCCCTAGACTCAAACAAAATGTTCCACATAATGGTTCCCAACGGCTCTCACTCCCCACCAGCTCCATCTGTTCCTGATACATCTGGGAAAAGACCTTTTAGAAGCCATGGAGAAACTCGCTCTGGCTGCAGGGACCATCCTCCCTTTTACCCCAGCCCTGTTTTCTCCTGCTCCCTCCCTAGGATGCTCTGCGCTCCCAGCCGCTTCTGCTGGCTCACTCTGGTGCTGCAGTCCTGGCAGTGGGCAGCCTGAACCTACTCTGTACCCACTTCCCAGCTCGCTCGCTCGCTCTCCTGCCTCTACCCCTCCCTCTCTCTCCATCTTCCTGGGCAATCGCTCAGTTTCTCTCTGTAACTTCATCCCCAGATGGTAGTCCTATTTTTGGAAGGTTAAGGACCCTCGGGAACATGGTGCCTCGCTGACTGACATTGGCCGCTGTGGGCTTTGAAAGTCACACCTCCTGTTCCAGTTTATCTCTGCTTCTCGGTCATTCGCCACGTGACCAGTCACCGTGCTGCCTCAGTCTCTTGCTCACATGGTCTGAGCCGATCTTGAAGCCATGCCTTGCCTGCCAGGTCGGACTAAGGGCCTTAAAACTGTGGACCAAGACACACCTTCCGTCCCTGAAGTTGCTCTGTCGGGAATCTTGTCACCGTGACAGCAAACATAAGTCTCGCACACACGGGGACTGCTCACACAGATATTTATAAACGTGTACTGGAATCACGGCACAGATGAAGGATGGTGCGCCCGAGTGCACAGTTAGAGAAATGACGGGAACGAAGAGAGGAATTCCTTCACTGGACTATCGGCAGATCCGTGGCCCTGCGTGCACGGGAGAATGGCTGATCCCTGGGAGCGGACTTACTTTTTTAGCAGAATCATCCTCCGACTCCGACGCCAAGGCCCTGTCCCTCTTAGACCCTCTCATAAAGAAGGACTTTCTTGTCTTACTACTAAAAAACTTCTTCTTCTTTGGTGAAAAGGACGATGCTTGGAGGGAATTAAGCGAACTTCTGTCAATTCCCATGGCAACCAGAGCCTTTGAAAGAGAACAGAAGCAATTAATGAACAGATTATCCCCCCCCCCATGATCATGCAGATGACCTCAACCTCAGTGGGCTGTTCTCCTCTCCCTTAATACTGAACCCTTCAGATTGCTCCTCGCCTCGTTTGAATGTGTTAGCTGGGCTCTTGCTCATCCAAGGAGTGGCTTGGTTTTGCACAGGCCTCACAGTTGTCAAAGGCAGAGTTAACTCTTGCACAGTTTCCCCATGACTAACCCTAGGCTGTGCTAGGGGAGATATGAATTTATGCCTGAGGACACTAAGGTCTTACCAGGGGCTTCCATCTGACAAATCTGTATTATACAGAAGATAACACAAAGTGTAAAAATAGGGCTCCTACCCTGGAAATCCTAGAATTGGAGCAGAGAATGTAAGGTGCAAAGGAAACTTGGGGTGGCCTGGAGCTGTGCAAGAATCCAGCCCTCCACCTGCCTCTTGTAGCAGAACCCAGCCCTCCACCATGCAAAGGTTCCAAAGAAAAATATCTTCAGATTCACATAAGAAAGTCTGTAGCTGAGCAGTGGTGGTGCACGCCTTTAATCCCAGCACTTGAGTGGCAGAGGCAGGCAGCTGTGAGTTCGAGGCCAGCCTGGTCTACAGAGCGAATTCCAGGACAGGCTCCAAAGCTACAGAGAAACCCTGTCTTGAAAAAACACTAAATTAATTAATTAAAAAGAAAATTTGCAACAGAGCCTGAATTTGCACATAAATAAATTACAATCTATGTTTGTTCTAGATGGTACAGGCTTCCAGAATTCAAAAAGCATCAAGACTACATTCTCAAGAATCCTGTGTCCAGACCAGCTTGAGAATAACAGCAGCATAGCCAGCCTGAAAAGGGCTTAAATTCTCAGCAAAACACAGGGTACCAAAGGTCTGAAACCTGACCCCAAGAGGCAGCCTTCATCTTCCATCACACTGCCTCTGGGTCCCCTCTGACTCTACAGCCGTCCGCACTGTCTAAGCCCCACCTCTTTCTCCTCCCTTAACAGCTGCTGGGCTTCTTGAAACATCTTTTCCTTGGCCTCTGTCTCTGCAGCCACGTTCCTGTTCTGCTCCTCATATGCCATGGTGACAACAGCCAGGGTTAAGTTGAGCAGGTAGAAAGAACCCAGGAAGATGACCACCACAAAGAAGAAGACAAAGTAGATGCCAGAGGTCCGAAGGATCTGTGAGGGGCAGAACATAGCTCGTTTCTGTTATATCTCCCATAGCCCAGAACGATAATACAGTCTCAGATACTCAGACAGCCAGCAGGGGTGTCCAGCCAGTGGCCAGGACAGCTCTGAATGTGGCCTAAGACAAGATGGTGAACTTATTAAAATGCAGGCTATTTTGCAATATTTTATTACTTAATCACATGGATTTTTTAAGGATTTTTTTTCTTTATGTGTATTTCCATAAGGGTATGTGCTCTGTGTGTGTGTGTGTGTGTGTGTGTGTGTGTGTGTGTGTGTGTTCCAGAAGAAGGCGTCAGGTCCCCTGGAACAGGAGTGATATACAGTTGTGAGTTGTATGACATGGTTGTTAGAAACTGAACTTAAGAGGGGCCAGTGCTCTTAGCTCTTGAGCCATGTGTGGTACATAAAAGAGAACTTTGTGAATGACAAAGTCCTGCTGCAACATCACGCAAAAGAAGCATATGTGTGGCCTACAACCTGCAAACGCAGTGTGGCCCATGGTAATTCCTTTTAGCCCATTGTGACTCAGAGAAGTCACAGGTTGGACACCCCTTCCTGCCTCCCAGTCACACAGCCACTCCTAACGTCCTCTCTCACAGTGGAACTGCCATTAGTTCACAGAGAGGTCAAGCTCCCTGACTTTCCTGTCTGCCTGTCTGTGACTCTCTCAATGATGTTTGTGGGCTTT
>NC_022012.1:92017945-92021823 GCF_000317375.1 Microtus ochrogaster
CTGCCCTTGTAGATAAGCACTGGATGACAAAGCGGGAGTGGGAGGGTAGGTCTGAAATAAATGATGCATCAGTTGGTGATCCAGGGCAGAGGTCGGGATGGCACGAGGGAGAGAGAGAGAGAAGGTAAACAGGAACCTGTCGGTACAGCTTCTCCCAGGAGTCCTGAGTCATGACCCGGAACATGGCGAGAAAAGACCAGCCGAAGTTGTCAAAGTTCGTGTAGTTATAGTCTGGGTTAAATGAGGTTTTGTTGCATGTAGAATCATTGGGACAGGAGCTAGATGTTAGAAGCAAAGGAATAGAGAATAGGTTTTATTTCCCCCAGCCCAACTTTCCTGCCATGGCACCAACCTTCAGAGAACCTTGGGCTCCCTCAAGAAAACATAGAGGAAAACTGGCCACCTCACCACTCCCCCTGCCTGCTGAGTTTCCATAATGTCCCCTCGGGGTCTCTCATTGACCTTTCCAGTGGATTGATGAAGAAATCATATTAGCCAGGCTTTCACTGAAAGACTAAATGTGGACACAAGGCCCAATAGCAATATAAAAGCCCATGTCACAGGAGCTATGGATATCAGCACAAGATGTGGCCTGCCAACCTCCATTATGGACACAGAAGAAGCTCAAGAGGCCCGCCCTCTCCATGAGGGACTATTAGCAGTTAGGGGTGGCTGGAGAAGGGGCAGGCATTCCTTTCTTTAGGGGTGTAGCCACTGGTAAGCTGCTAGTGCTCCGGTAGAAAACCACACACCCGTGTTTGTGAAAGCAACCCTAATTAAACTGGGTGGGACACACACCTACACACACGTCCACACATGCACATATGCACACACAGAAACACACACACACATCACAAACGCAGGAGGGAGACATTTTTGGAAAGAAGACAGATTTCATCAGAAGGAGTGGGGATAAGGAGGCCATGGGGAAAATCGCTAAAATTCATCATATACATGTACAAAACTGTCAAAACAAACTGAAAAGCAAAAATGAAATGAGAGAGAGCAAAGATGAAATTAGGGGGAGGAACAGAAAAAGAATGAGCTCTGAGACAATGGTGATTTGCGTGATTTAAAATAAAAATTCTGCAGCTTAAGAAAAAGTATAAATAGTGGTCATTCGTCTCTCTCTCCTGGCCCTGGGTCCCACCCACTTAACTACAGGTGCCAGGAACAATCAGGTTTATAAGCTTCCAGTTTTGCATGAAGAGAGAAACACACACTTTTTATTTATTTATTCATTCATCTGCACATACTTTTCTAATAAGCCCACAGAAGCATGTCTTAACTGCTCTTGTGGGGCTGTCTCATAAAAGAGTATCATCGGCTCTCTTATGGATAAATACAGGAGTATTTCTTTTGGTGTCTTATAGTTTTTCCATTTATTTAACTTCTCAGTCCCCTTTCAGACTTGCAGATCCATCCCCCAAATTTGAAGTATCATTGAATTTCCTGTACAGTTCTTGTGAGCTACCAATTCCACATAACTGGGGGGAAACCCACTATCAACACTTGGAAATAATTTGTTGTTGTTTGTTGTTTGGGTTTTTTTTTCCAAGGCAGGGTTTCTCTGTGGAGTCCTATCTGTCCTGGAACTCACTCTGTAGACCAGGCTGGCCTTGAACTCAAAGATCTGCCTGCCTCTGCCTCTTGAGTGCAGGAGTTAAAGGTGTGCACCAGGACTGCCCAGTTAGAAATAGTTTTTATTTGAATAATACAAGTCTAAGCTTATGTAAGAAAGGCACGACAGCACGTGCCTGTAATCCCAGCTATTTGGGAGGCAGAAGGATGCTAAGTTTGAGTGGTCTGTGATGAGACTTTGTCATTAAAAGCAAAAGTTAGGAGCCGGGAAAGATGGAGTTAAGGTCACTGGCTGCTCTTCCAGAGAACCAAGCTTCCAGTTCCAGCACCTACGTGTCAGCACACAGCCACCTGTAACTCCAGTCCCAGGAAAGCTGAACCCCTCTTCTAGCCTCTACAGATACTGCATGCACACGACACACAGACATGCATACTCAAAGAATCCACACTCATAGAAATGAATAAAAATTTTAAAAATAATTTAAAAGTAAATCAATCAATAAGCCTGCTTAGGCCCAGGAAAGTCCTCCCTGGGCACTCCCACTGGGCACAGTCATTACACGAAGACTGTCTGCACATATCCCGAAAGGTCTTGGGGTGGTCGATGTGGGAGGAGCACAGTCTGGACCTCTTACCTGCTGCCAAACCAGGTGCCACACATGACGAAGTCGTCACTATTGTTTTCCTTTACAAAGCAGTCCTCTAAGAGATGAAAGTCATAGAATCAGATTAAGAAAAAGAAAAAAGAAAGACCAACATAAAAAAAAAGAATAGCAAATATATCTCACTATTTTTCAAGCAGCTGACTTTAATCCTCTGAAATGACCAACATGGGCCTCCAGAGAGGAAAGAGGTCTTAGAAAGAGAAGCGAGTGAATGGAAAGAAGGCAGGAGAAACAAGAGGATGGATTGTCACCATCACGTCCCTGTTCTGCAAGTAACACACATCATCACCCCAAACGGACCAGAGGCCAGTCCCAGGGGAAAGCCGGACAAGACCCAGCCGCGCCCTACAGGAAGAGGAATGCAGCTACATGAAGTTCAGGACCAATCAAAACGCAGTAAGTTTGACCTCAAGCCAGAGCAGGTGGGCACAGAAAAAGCACTGACACTGCAAAAATAATAAATACTTGAAGTGGGGAGGGGGTCTTGCTCCCTCTGACCAAATGTCTGGTGCTCTTTAGCCAAATCCAGGCATTCTGAACTCACTCTGCAAACCATGGTTAATCGGTGGGCTAAGATCTAAAGAGCAAATACAGCAGCAGTCTCTGCTCTTGTGGGGGTGAGTCAGATTTTCCTTCTCCAAAGAAACTCAAAGAAAGAGGGAATTCCCTTAAAAATATGTGGAAAGCTCTGGGTGGATAGACAGAATAACCAAACAGTATGAGTGGGAGCTGATGGGGAGCAGTCAACCACCCACAAACCAAAGGGTAGAAGGGGGAACTCACTGTTGGACGTAGGGTTAGGGCCACAGTTGGTCTTGACACATTTCTGGTTCAGAATCCCCATGAAGAGCTGCTGCCCAACCAGCGCAAAGATGCTGAGGCAGAAGAGCGTGAGGATCATGACATCCACCAGCTTCTTCACAGAGCGCAGCAGGGCCCCGACGATAACCTTCAGACCTGAGGGGATGAGACATTTGGGGAGAAACACCCCTCAGTCCCTGACCAGAAACAGGCAAGGGTGGAGAAGGGGTTAATGAAGGTCTCGGAGGCCGTGTGGAGAGAGCGATGCTAAGCAATGCTGTCAGCATCACCGTACCTGATCTCCAATTACACGGCAGAGCTATGATAGCAAAGGCAAATGGAGGCGGCTTAGACACCAACAGGACAGAACACAAGACCCAGAAATGAAGCCACACAGGTGCAGTCACCTAAATGTTGAAGATAAACATCAGAAAAGGAGTATCTACCTCTTCAACAAATGATGCCGGGCAAACTGAAGGTCCACTTACAGGCTATCAAAACTTGATTGATACTTCTGCACAAAAGTCTGTTCAAAACGGGTTAGAGACCTTACCACAAGACCAGAATCTCTGTCACATAGCAGGGAAGAAAAAAAACCAGAATCTCTGAACCTGCTAGAGAAAAATAGGGGAGAAACCGGGCACTGGTTGTGCACACCTTTAAGCCCAGCACTTGGGAGGCAGAGGTGGGTGGATCTCTGTGAGTTCAAGGCCAGCTTGATCTACATAGTGAGTTCCAGAACAGCCAGGACTGTTGTATAGAAAAATCCTTGAGAAAAAGAAACAATGAGAGAGAGAGAGAGAGAGAGAGAGAGAGAGAGAGAGAGAGAGA
>NC_022012.1:92021923-92028470 GCF_000317375.1 Microtus ochrogaster
AGAGAGAGAAATGAGGGACGAACAATTCCTGACACAGGTAGGCAATGACACTCAGGAAAAGATGTCGAGGGCTCGGGAGACAGCTCCAAGAACAGCAGCAAAGGAACAACCAACAAAGCAGTAAGGCAGCTCACAGCCTGGGAGCAGCCCTTTGCCTGCAGCACAACTGCACAGGAGCAGTATGAAGAAGCAAAGAACTCAAAAAATTAAGCACTAATAAAACGATCCAGTAACTAAGTGGGCAAATGAATTAAACAAGAAATTTTAAATTAAATTAAGTATATTTTAATTTCTCAACCCATACTTTAAAAAATAGCAGTCATGGAATGATTTAATACAGTCTTAAACTGAAGAAGAAATAGAAAATTTTCAGGTTATCAAGCTCCCATTTCTCAAAACAAGCTGCTCTTTAAAATCACATTTTCTGAGTGGGTCACCGAGAGAAGTGCTTTTGGCTGTGTCTGATTCCAGTCATGCTAATAGTCCAAGGAATTAAAAAGAAATCCCAGTGCCCACAACGGCCACCTCAGAGGAGTTACACATGCTGTATTCTTCTGGTTGAGTGGTTCCTACCACTCCAAGAACAAATGGCCAGTTTGTGTACAGAAGAATGCTCAGCATCCTTAACCATAAGGGAGCTGCAAGCTAAAAACTCACGGAGAGAAGGATACTTTCTTGAGGGGTTATGAGAGTGTCAGGGTATGAGTCACCAGCTGGAGGCTTTACTTCCAATTACTGCTACTGGAGGGAGGGAGGAAGAGAAGAAGTCTAGAAGGAGAGACGGGATGGTGGGAGGAAGAGAAAAAATGGGGAGAGGGAGAAAGGAGGAGCAGGGGAAGGAGTGAGAGGGGCTGGCAAGAACGCGGGTGGAGGGAGAAGGTATCTCTGTACATTACTGGTGGGGTTATAAATCAATCAATGCAGATGCTATAAAAATCAACATGGCCCCTCAAAGACTAAACGTAGAGCCACCAGAGGACATTGTTATACCAATCCTGGGTGTATGATCTCCAACGTCAGCATGCAGTAGAGATGTCTGCACACCCATGTATATGGTGGTGTCACTCACAATAGCAAAACCAGATAGATGGCTGTGAACCCCCCCAATGGGGTGTGGCCGTGAACCCACCCAATGGGGTGTGGCCGTGAATCCACCCAATGGGGTGTGGCCATGAACCCACCCAATTGGGTGTGGCTGTGAACCCACCCAATGGGGTGTGGCTGTGAACCACCCAATGGGGTGTGGCTGTGAACCACCCAATGGGGTGTGGCTGTGAACCACCAATGGGGATGGTTCTTCTGAAAAATCAAAAAGAGCTCCCAGGCATGGAGCCCATCTCTCCAGCCCCCATTTGGAAATGTCTTATTAATGTCAGGGAACATTTTAGCTCCGAGTCAGTCTTGGAAGGGGCTCACCTGAGACGACAGAGATTGCTTTCAGAGCTCTGAACACTCGGAAGGTACGGAGAGCCGACAGATTGACTTTGGTACCTGGAAAACAAGTTGCGATCCTAGGAGACAAAAGACAGGGAGAGCCCAGGTTGTTGGTGCAGCTCCTACATCACGATTCCAAGAGGCCAGGGATTGGCAGCAGCTTTCTCCCATCTCTGTCCATCTTAGCTGTGAGACAGGCTCTCTCACTGAGGGCTTACTGGTTAGGCTGGACTAGCTGATGGACAAGCCCCAGGGGTCTATCTGCCTCATTGAACTGGTGTTTACAGGCACATGCGGCCACAACCAGCTGCTTTCATGGGGGAGCACAGAAAGGACTTTTCCGACTGAGCCATCCTCCCTGCTCTGGAGCCCATGCTCTTAATCACTTGGTCGTGCTGTCAACAGCCAGGAGCACATAAATGGTGATCTTCAAATGTGAAACAGATGAATAGCACTGCCTCTAATGACTTCCGCCACTGAAATGGGGAAAACATAGGCAAATGCTAACCTCATTGTGTTATAATATAACCTGTTATGTGCCAGGGAGTGAAATAAGTTATATTGTGTTTTGTTCTTACAATCCTGTACTTACAGATCCTGGCTTGTAAGAAGCCACAGTTGGTCAGTGAATGAGTGAGAACTCGAGAGATGGGTGTGTGCTGGGAGGCCTCTGACCGGAGTCTGCCTGGTGTTGTTCAGGATCAACCAGTGCTACACCAAGAGATCCCGGCAACCTCAGGTCACCTTGGCCATTCTTGTGAATCTGCACAGAGCTCCAGAGGAAGCAAAGGGACCTTGCTCCCACCCCAAGTGTCTCCCACAAAAATCTTCTAACACTCTTACGCTGTTCCAATGACAATGAAATCCAGCCAGTTCCACGGGTCTCGGAGGAAGGAAAATTCATCCAGGATGAAGCCTCTTGCCAATATTTTAATCACAGCCTCTAAAATGTAAATCCCAGTGAAGATGTATCTACAAAACAAATTGTTCATAAAAAGAAGGGATGCGATCAGTGAGGAGGAAAGAAAGGACCCACTTGGGATGTGGCTCAGCAGGCGGGGTGATTACCTAGCCATGTATGAAGTCCTGTGTTCGACCCCCAGACCCACATAAACCAGGCTTGCTGTGCATAGCTGTAGTCCCAGCACTGGTGGGATGAGACCGAAACAGGAGGGTCAGAGGGGCTGGAGGGAAGCCCAGTGGTTAAGAGCACTGTTTGCTCTTCCAGAGGAACAGAGTTCTGTTCTCAGCAGCCACTTGGAGTCTGACAGCTGTCTATAACTCTAATTCTAGGGGATACAATGCCCTCTTCTGGCTTCCATGTGGCATACAGACATACATGCAAGCAAAACACACATACACATAAAATATATAAATAAAAATAAAATACCCTAGATGCAGAAAAACAAGAGTTGAAGGTAAAGGATAGAAAATTATATACAGCACAAAGACTGTTAAGAAAGGTGAATTAGCCATGCCCAGTGTAAAGAAACTTTAAAAAAAAAATTCACATAATCTCACTGTGTGACCAAGACTGGTCCTTCTGCCTCTGCAGAACTTCTCCCGAGTCCTGGGATGAGAAACAAGCTCTGTCAGGCCCCATCCCATATAGAAAAGTGTTTTTAAAGATTTATTTTTATTTTATTCATGTGTATGTGTGCATGCATATGTGTGGGCACGTGCACATGAATGCGGATGCACCCAGAGGCCTGAAGAGTGATCAGCCCCCCCCCCAGAGCTGGAGCTGTGTATAGTTGTGATCTCTCTGATGTGGGTGCTGGGATCTGAACCTACTCTTCCTCAGAAGCAGAGTGCGCGTAACCACTCAACTTTCTCTACAGTTCCCAAGAAATATATGTATTTTAAACACATTTTTTTTTTCAGATCAAGTCTCCATATGTAGTCCAGGCTTCCCTCCAATATGTGAGTGTCCTGCTCTGCCTCCTGGGTGCCAGTACCACAAGCTTCTGTCACTGTTGCCTGACTAAAAAGGGAAGCATGCTGACCACAGGAAAATGTGAATTTACACCGTGATTTGATTGTTTCCTATGCTGATGGTGGCAGAATGAACTGACACAAATTTTTCAGAAAATATTGCCAGCATATGACTATGTATTTGAATACATTATAATGTATATTTGATTCAAGAAAGCTATTTCTAATCATCTATCCTGAAAATAACAATAATCTAAAAGTATTTTTTTTTACAAAAAGATGGCTGGGAAGATGCTAAAATACTAGAGCTTTTGAATGATTATAGTTTACCAAGTAAAATATCATATAGCCACCAAAATAAATCCTTACAATGGGTCCTTTCTTTGTGGGCACAAAGAAAATAATTTAAAATCTACAGACAAAAATGCATGTGTTTGGAGGTGAGGCATATGATCTAAATATATTCATGTATGAAATTACCAAAGAATAAATAATGAAAGCTTATGTGTATTGTTTGTTACAAATTTTTTATGTTAGAAATATTTTTAATTCTTCTAAAGCCAATTGGTTTGGTTTTTTTTAATCTACAAAAATAAAATTGAGCCTGCCACCATTGATGCTTGGGAAGTAAGACCCACACTGCCACCCCAATTCCAATTTAAGACCGTCATTCTTAAAAGAAAGAATACATTGTTTTAAAATAAGAGTCTCACTGTAGCCCAGGCTGGCCTTAACTTCAATATATATCTGAGGATGGTCTTGAACTTCTGATCTTCCAGTCTTACCTCCCAAGTGCTGAGATCATATGAGCTGGGAGTAAACATACCTCCACCATACTGAGAGGCTGAGAGAGGTGGAACCAGCATCCAAGGCCACAGCAGCCACACCGCTTACCATTAAAAAAAAAAAAACCCACTGCTCCTTGCCAGAAAAGGGTTTGTGTTTCAGCTATACAATAGGACAGATTCAGACGTAAAAGACCTCTAAATGAGACACAGTGTGTTTTAAAAATGTACATGGGCTCAGGAAGCAGAGAAAAAAAGTACAAACAGTCGTAGATTGAAGGAGTAAAGATAATAAAATAAATATTAAAAAGTAATAGAGTTTTTAAAAAGCCACATAAAGATGGAAAACACAAAGATTCTGGATTGCATATACATTGTGTTTTCTTTGAATTTTTTGACTGTGAATGCCCTAACTACAGAGAGACATTTCACTGTAGGGGCTGGTAAGCTATACCAACATGTATATTTTAAAGGGACCTTGACTTTAAAATTTGAGTCTAATTTGGAGAAGAGGTTCTGTTTTGGTTTATGTCATGCTGGGCATGGACCCAAGAGCTTAGTGGTTTTGCAGCAAACACTCTACAACTGAACCACACCCCCAAGCCCTCAGCTAGACTTTAAAAAAAGAAAAAGAAAAAGAAAAAACTTTAGGGTATGTGGGTGCAGGGACAGAACTCACTCAGAAATTCCCGTGTCTGAAATTCTGTCCCCAAAATTGGCCATGAACATACAGTTGACGACCACCGTGCAGATGATAAACACGCTGAAGAGTGTGATGCGTCCTGATTAAGGCACATACCGTGTTGGATGATCCTGACCATGTGATGGTGATGGGGACCTCTGAGCTGCATGCATGCAAGTGCATCTAGTCTCTGTGAGAGAAGACGCCAAACAATGCAGGCCTCTCCCCACCTCTGGAGAAGATTCCCTGCCAAACAGCAGCCTCCTCATCTGGTAGGCTACCCTCTCCTTCCACAGATCTGGCTGATAGAGATGAAAAAATAATAATCTGGCCCTAAATTGGGGATGCATGTAGCTCAATTGTTTGAGTCCTTATCCAGCTTGCACAAGGCCCTGGCCTCGGTCCCCAGCATTGCATGAACCAGGCACAGCGGCTCACACCTGTAATCCCAGCAGTATCAGTAATACAACGCCACCCTTGGGTCACAGAGAGTTTGAGGCCAGCTTGGCTACATGAGCGTCTGATGCCATGTGTTCTAGGGACTCCCTCACAGAGAGGACTCAGGTTCACTTAGCTGGGACTGCAGCCTTGCTTGATACATCCTCATCCCATCTCCTACAGTGCTGGAGGGTAAAGCCCAGAATGTTCTGCATGCTAAGCAAGCAAGCACTCTGTCCTGAGTACATTCCCAGCCTGCTCAGTGCTAAGTAGGTACTCTACCCTGAGTACACTCCCAGCCTGCTCAGTGCTAAGCAAGCTCTCTGTCCCCTCCCCAATACACTCCCAGCCTTCTTAGCCCTTCCTCTTTGCTAGCCTGCTTCCTTTCTTCCCTCTCTAGAGAGTTCTTCTCTGCTAAATCACTTAAATAAGAGTCCCTGCCACAAACTCTGTTTCCAGGGGACCAGCGTAAACACTTATTATCATTCGTAGCCGTATGCCTCTGTGTTCTGATGCATGTTGGCCTTCCCTCTCACGACTTAGCCTCTTACCAACCTCCACACACGCAGAATGCGTGATAATCCCCATATGTATTTGCCCCTTAAATCGGTGGCTACTAGTTCTGCATCTTAAGAGCCTAGAAGATCATATGTGTCTATGAACTGAGCCATGGCTGGCTTCATGGGGTGAGAAATGGGGTTGAATGGCCAGCATAACCCCCCCTAGGAGATAGAGGCCTCTCAATACACTGTTTTTGCCAGAGAGAAATACAGGCTTAGCCTTGCTAGAGGTATCTGCTATTTGTGTGTGCACAAGTATGTGGAGTGTGTGTGTATAATGTATGTGTGTGTGATGTGTATGTATGTGTGTGCAGTTCAAATGTTGACAGGATGAGACATGTGCACAGGTGCACATCGGTGCTGACTTCAGGCATCTTCCTCAATAACTCCCCATCTTATATACTGAAGGAAGGTTTATCAATTGAACCCAGAGCTCACCCATTCAGCTAGTGTAGCTACATGTGTCGCTCTGGGGAACCCAAAGCTGGGATAACAAGCAGGTTATCATAGGTGCCCAGCACTGATGCAAGTGTTGCTGCGAATCTGAATCCTGGTCCTCACACTCATGTAGCAAATGCTTGACCAGCTAGGCCGTCTCCGCAGCCTGTAGGGGGCACTAAACCATCTCCCCAGCCTGAGGTAGAGTCCTTTAGAAAGAAAGAAAGAAAGAAAGAAAGAAAGAAAGAAAGAAAGAAAGAAAGAAAGAAAGAAAG
>NC_022012.1:92029366-92041649 GCF_000317375.1 Microtus ochrogaster
AGCTACTCACACACACCGCCCCACACAGTACCAGATGCACCACAGTAGCACTGTGGAAGCAAGGACTGTTGGCTTCCTCTGAAACTGGAGCTGGGAGGAGGCTCAGTTGGTAGAGTGCCTGCCTGGTGTGTTGGAGCCCAGTAAGCCTGGTGTTCAGTTCCCAACACTGCATAAACTGTGTGGAGGTGCATTCCTATAACCCCAGAAGGTGGGAGGAGAAGCCGAAGGTCAAAAGTTTGAGATCATCATCTGCTACATAGGGATTTCAAGGACAGCCTGGCCCTGATTCAAATTGATAATAACAGTAACAATAGCACACCCATGGATCCCCGGGGCTTGCACATGTTTGTTTCCCAGCCTGGACTTAGGGAAAGGATATGAATGGACAGAAATCCGAATCACTAAACTTCTGACAGGGTTGAAAGGCCCCAAAATGAACAACGCCCGCTTGGCACTGAAGCGATATATCGTCCTCTTCTTGTTCAACACCATAAATGTCTGTGAAAAAACCACAACACAGACATTAACACATTGGCAGACAATATTCTTCAAGAACACATTTGGAGCGAATTCTAGGGCACCACGACCTGAGCTCTGACTAGTAACCGCAATTTCTGGTGGCAAAATGGTTGACCAGCTACTCTGTGACTTTGGAGGCCAACGGTTCCCATTACATGGTCTTGGATCCAAGATCAGTGTGCTGTGGGCTGTTAACGTTATAACACATGCTGGAAAACACAGCCCCAAAGCCATGGAAAGCAGGGTGTGGAGTCATACCCGGGCAAGCCAACCTTTGATGTGGAACACTCCACAGGACATATGTGTGGAGCTAGACCAGAAGGAGCCCGCTTAGGAAGTGAGCTTGAACAGCCACATATAGCAGGTATCTTAAATTACTACCATTCTCAAAGACATTTCTGTAATTCGTCTTATGAGACAAAGAGAGTTGGAGTCTATATGGTCATTACGCAGCAGGTCTGAGCAGTTCTAATGAAATAACCAATCTGCTCCTAACCTTTAAAATACGTCAGGGGCTGAGGAGAGGGCTCAGCAGCTGAGGGTGCTTACCGCCAAGTCTGAAGACCTGAGTTCGATCCAGAGGACCCACATGATGGTAGGAAAGACCTGATTCTGGCAAGTTGTCCTCCAGCTTTCACACATGTGCTAAGACATGTGCTTGCATACAACACACACAGACCCACACACATATTCACTCACACACACTAAAATTGATTGATTGATTGATTGATTGATTGATTGATTGATTGATTGATTGAACAAATAAATTTCCAGGGAAATGCCAGTTGTTATATAGTGTGACTGATGACGTTGACTGTTGAGCTGACAGTATCTGGAATCATCTACGAGTTTCTGTGCATCTCTGAGAAGGACTTTCTAGGTTGTGTTAGTCAAAGTGTAAAGACCCATCCTGGATGTGGGTGATGCGATCCCATGGCCTGGGATCCTGAGTGAGTGAGCAGAGCGGCAGTTTTAGCCCCCACGTCCTCACTGTGGATGAGATGTGACCAGCCACCAGGACCTCCTGGCCTCACAGACTGTAGCCCCACAGGGTGACGCCAAAAGAACCTTTCCTCCATTAAGTTGCTTCCTGATAGGAGTTTGGCGACAACCACAGGAAGAGTGGCCGCCACACAAAAGGCCCTCGCTCCCTAATCCCTGACACAAGCAGGGCAGATCTGTCTGTGGTCCTCGCCTGAGGAAGGAGGTGGGTACTGTCCCTAGGCATGGAGGCATTGCCATCTGTAGTGGTTGGGGCTCTGCTGGCTCTTACTGGGGAGATCCACAGGTGCCAGAGAAGGGACAGACCTGCCAAATGATGAGTCCCCACCTCGACAGAGCCCAGAGGGCTTTCTTACTTCCTTTCTGTTCCATTACCAAAAGCAACTCAGGAGTAAGGGGATTAAACATCCCAGTCCGTCTTGACAGGAAGTCAGGGCAGGTGCTCCAGGCAGGAACTGAGGCAGAAACCATGGAAGAACACTGTCTGCTGATTTTGCTCTCCATGGCTTGTTCAGTTTGCTTTCTTACACAGCCCAGGATGATCTACCCAGGGTGGCACCTCCTACCGTGAGCTGTGCCCTCCCTCCCACATCAATCTGATGGAGGCATTTTCTCAACTAATTATTCCTCTCCCCAGATGACCCTAGCCTGTATTGAGTTTACAACCAACCAACCAGTGCACGTACGGTGCTCAGCTCTTCCTAATGTGTGCTCCTGGGCTCTGGGAACAAAGCAGCCCTGGACAAGAGCTTGTCACTCACCGGCTTCTGCCATCGGCACCAAATTCTCTTTTTCATTTAACAGTAGACCTACTGTATGGAGAGCAGCAGCCACAACAGCCTCACAGAGTGGGAGGCATCGCCCTCTTCCACTCCATTGCCCCCCTGGTGGTAGGGAAACACCGCCCATCCTCGTGATCGAGCATGTTCTCAGATAAGAAGAACAAACCCAGAGCTGGGCGAGTCATGCAGTTCTGGCCCCCCACCAGGTCATTCCGGCCACTTCTCCCATCAGTGAGTGGCTGGACGCACTGATCTGGAAGCCATCTGACTGCAAGAGAGCCTTTCTTATCCCACACAACAATATGAAACGGGCCGTGGGGTCCTTCAGTGCTAGCAGCCTTTGAATCCAAGACTTCTTAGAAGGGTCCTGTGCCTTCCTATGAGTAAACTGAATTCCAGAATAGAGAGTGGCCTTCTGTCTGAGGACGGTCACCCCTGACGACAGGGGGACAGGATGGTCCTGCTCCTGTATACTCTGGCTGTCCTGAGGCTTCCTCTTGCTGCTTTAAATATTTTAGCTAATGATGCATTTCACAACACTTGCCAGGGCTTTAATGACAGAAGGGTAGGGTGCAGCTCCTCCAACCTGCTAACACATCCCACCTCTTTCCTGTGGAGGAATCCCCAAAGGAGGGAGCAGGGACCTAAGTCGCCAAGAACTAAGTAACTCTTAAGATTAGGTCCCCGTTGTTGGACCTTATAAACGCCGGGGTTCCTCGTCTTTAGGGTGGCGCCTCTCACATCAGTGTTGAGCACACCTTCCACCTGAGACAATAGGTGTGCAGGGCTCAAACAAGCTCCTTGCCTTCCAGTTCAAAGAGTGAGCCCAGGCTAAGAAGTGATGGCCCTAAACCCAGATCCTGCCCCCCTCCATGAGGAGTCTGCGGCTCACAACGTCATTGCCTGTTCTGTGGGCTTCCTAGCCAGCTCCAAGGCAGAGAGAATTCTCCCAACCAACTCTTCTCCTACAACCATGCCTTCAAGAGGCACCTGGGTTTCTGGAGCATAATTAAAAGGAGAAATGAGGCCTTCTCTTTTTCTCGTCATCTCTCCATCCCTTCCACACGTACTCCGCATTTCTTCTAACTGGTTCATCTCTATCCCCATTGGTCTGGCAAGTCTGATGTTTCCACTTAAACAACATACACCCAGGCAGCCACTCTTTGAGAGGTCAGGTTTCCACTGGTGCCAGCAAAAAATGCTGTTAGCACCATGGTCATTATACTAAAACTACTCCCCAAGTTCCCAGAATCCTCTGCTGGACCATACAATTGAGGATGGCAAGGTCTTCTGAGCCCTTTAAAAGAGAGAATCTGAATCCTGTCAGGGTGATGGCCTCACATCCCAGGCTTCCAAGGAGCCAAGGAGAGCCCAGAATCATACTTCCTTATTTTAGAATCATTCTACAATTTCCTGAAAAGAAAATGACATCTAAGGGGGCTGGAGAGATGGCTCCGTGGCTAAGAACACTGACGGTTCTTCAAGAGGACCTGAGCTCAGTCACCGGCACCCACATGACAACTCACAACCATCTACAACTCCAGCTCCAGAGGATTTCACCCCCTCTTCTGACTTCTGTGGGCACTGCACACACATGGTACATAGACACACATATACAGACAAAACACCCATGTACATAAATTAAAAACTAATTTAGAAAAAGCAAAATTACATATAGGGATGGAAGATGGCTCAGCAGGTGAAGGCTCTTGCCAAGCCTGAAAACCTGAGATTGATCCCAAAAGGCATGTGGTAGAAAAGAGCCCACTCCCCGAACGCTGCTCCCTGACCTCCACACGTGTGCCACCCCCGAACGCTGCTCCCTGACCTCCACACGTGTGCCACGGTACATGCATACACACGCATTTACACGAAATAGAAAGATAAATGTGGCAAAAGTAAAGAGCAGAATATATGCAATAGATAAATCGTGGAGCCTCCGCAGGGTCACCTGGGGCTTGTGTACTGCGCACGTAGCCTTCACTGACGGAGTGCATACTCTACATCGATCCGTGTGACTTTCTTTTATCTCACCTAACAGCCTAGAAAGCCTACTGTCCAGATGTCTTTAAGATGCCATCTGAAAGGGGCATCCCTTCGCAGGGCTGTCCATTGCTGATGTCAGCACGCTTGACAGTTTAGAAAGTGCTTCCACAGCTTGTCTTGCCCTGGGGTGGGGACATCAGCCATTTGTTCCCATGTTAGAGACAGGAAGTGAGGATCCGGGTGACCATTTGTCTGGAGTCATGAAGCTAGTCTCGAGCAGTAGTGGCCTGACCTCCCTTCCCTGTCTGCCACGCTGGCCTTTTCCCTGTGTTGACCTTTTAACCTTTCTGCGGACTGAGCCTCGTCTCCCTCCCCGGCACAAGCGTTAGAGAAAGCAGACGAGACCACAAGTTAGTTCTCAGAGTTACAAAGACAAGGGTGAAAGCAGGGGAGAAGAGAGGTGCTGCCTGCCCCCAACACAGCCCAAGAACCAGTGTAGTTGTGAGCTCAGGACAGGGACACCCCGCATCCATGAGGAAGTACCTTATGGTCTCTGTAGAATGGGTCCAGGTCTTCCAGGGGCTTTGCAATCAGATCGTGAGGAATGTCACCGTAAAGCTTAGGTAGCTTCCTGGAGGCCTTGAGGTCAAGCTGAGGCCGAGGCTGGGGCTCAGCCACTGTCGTGTCTTTGCTCTTCTTCTTCTCCTTCTTGATAGCAATGCGCTTCTCTATGGCAGCCAGGGAGTCAGAGGTGAAGGGGCGGAAATTCCTCTCATCTGGGAAGATCACTGGGTAGTACCTGTCCTCCATCTTCACCCTTGGGACAGAGATGTATGGCAGAAACAAAGCTCTCAGGGTGGGGACATTGTCCTGACGGTCTATAGATGCTGAGGTGACAAGGCTTGGGGATTGGCTGTCTGTGGGGTAGACAGGAGAGGGCTACCATGTGGACGCAGTAGAAACTTGGGGCATAGAATTGATAGGGGACAGGAGGGACAGACAGGAGCGCTTCATATTCTGTGTGTTTTTCATGTTGTAGAAAGGGTTCTGCATGTATACATTGCAAACTGGTCCTCTAGAAAAGCAGCAAGTGCTCTCAACCACAGAGCCATCCCTCCAGCCCCAGAGCCAGCATCTTGACGCACGATCACCTTCAATCAATAAAAGGATAAGGGAGATAAAAGCACCAAACTGGAACCAGACTCCATGTATGTCTGAGGGCCAGGAGGCCTACTCCTGCTGCAATAGCAGAGAGAAGCAGACCAGGGGCCTGGTACTGTCAGAGCCCACAGCACAGAGCACTCCAACCCTTCAGAAAACACAAGGCTGTGAGAGCAGACCTGGAATTGCAGGCAGTGAAACACACTGCCCAGGGGGTATCGGTACCACTTCTGTGGTGGCACGCTCTTGAGGAACCCACAGGAAAAGAAGTAACTTACATTGATTCAAAATGCATTCATCTCCTCAAAAGAAGAAACGAGGGGGCTGGAGAGATGGATCAGGGGGTAAGTGTGCCTGTCACCAAGGCTGATGGGCTGAGCCCACTCCCCCAGACCCATATGCTGGAAGGAAAGAACCAACTCTAGTAAGTCCACACCATGCTGTGGAACACGGGTGGAGGGAGAGAGAGGTGGGGGCATGGTAAAATATTGTCAAAGAGTAACAAGGAAATGTCTACAAATGCGGTCAGAAACCTCTCCAGCACTTCACAAGAGCCCAAACCTCAGGTCCCATGTTTCAGAGATGACTATTCCTACAAAGACTCACATGAAAGTGGGGCTAGGGAGATGGCTCAGCGGTTAGGGGCTCTGACTGCTCTCTTCCAAAGGACCTGAGTTCAATTCCCAGCACCACACAATAAAGATCGTAATGATCCAAATATCTAGTTGCAAGGGATCTAGCACCCTCTTCTGGTCCCTGTGGGCACTTCAAGCATGCAGTGCACAGACATACATGCAGACCTCACACCCATACATATAAAACAAAAGACTTTTAAAAATTAAAAAATTTTAAAGTAGGAAATATATCCATTCCAACACAGCAATTGATGCCAACACTGGAATATCAATACAATGAAGCAAGGCAGCAGTCGCTCCCGAGGATAGAGTGCACAAGCAACTGACCCAGAGACGTTGCAATGGGTGAAACGCTACATAAAGAATTCAAAACTATTAGTTTTTTAGAGATCACTGAATTGCAAGAAAATAGTGGGACAAACTAAGAAAGACAAAATAGGATACGAGCGAGAAATTCAATAAAAAGATATTTTTTAAAAAAAGCAAAGCAAGTCTTGGGAATGAAATGCTCATTGAGGGAGTAAAAAGATCTGAGCAGAAAGCCCCACTCCCTCTGGAACCAGCTCCAACAGCAGAGAGCCTTGGGACTGAGCACACGTGAGGAGCTAGCACAGTAGATAGTGGTGAAGAAAAATCCTAAGCACTCTGCAGGGGAGAGGCAAGAAGACCAGAAGTTTAACATCATTCTTGTCTACACAGTGAGTTTGAGGCCAGCCTGGGTTACATGACATTCAGTCTCAAAAATCAAAGACCAAATTTATATATTATTGAGCAAAGACACAGAAAAGTGTTTAGGGTAATGGTGTCAAAAAAAAAAACCCTCCCAAGTCTTGGAAAAGATATGGACATAAGCGTATAGGAGGCATCATGACCAGATGAGAGATTCCCCCCACTGTATATTATAGCTACACACAACAAAGAACAGAGGGAGAAATGGGGCCCTTCTGAAAAGGACTCCATTATCTCCGAAAATAATGTCAAGAAGTGAGAACTGGGATTATATCACACTGAAAAGTGTCTTATAACGGTGGAAAAATAAACAGAGTGAACAGACAGCCTACAGCATGGGAGGAAAATCTTCCCTGGCCATTCGTCCAGCATAGGATTAATGTGCACCATGTATAAAGAAATACACCAAGTGGACAAATAAGCCAATCGAGACATGAGCAAAGGGTCACAGACAACTCTCTAAAGAGGAAGGACAGTGGCTAATGTATAGGAAAGGTTCACTGTCTTTAACCACCAAGGAAGAGCCAATCAAAGACACACTGTTACATCTAAGGCTGGAGCTTACACCTCATTGGTGGAGAGTACACCTAGCACGTGGGCGGCCCTGAGTTTGATCCTCAGTATGATAAGTAGGAGATAGATAGATAGATAGATAGATAGATAGATAGATAGATAGATAGATAGATAGATGATAGATAGATAGATGATAGATAGATAGATACATGATAGACAAACAGCAGACAGATAGATGATATAGATAGACAGATAGACAGACAGACAGACAGACAGACAGACAGACAGACAGATAGATAGATAGATAGATAGATAGATAGATCTTATCTCACCCCAATTAGATTGCCTATAATTAAAACAAACAAAGGCCATTGAGGAGGCAGAGGGAGCAAACTGTACACACTGCTGGTGGGAAAGGAAACTGTTAAATCGCTATGGAAATCCATGTGAAAGTTCCTACGAAAATAGAAGTACCATGTAGACCAGATACAACACTCCTAAATTTACGCCCTGATAACTCAGACAGCACCCAGCAGGGATAGCTGCACACCCACGGCTTTTGGGGGCACTCACGATATCCAGCTTTTGGACTCGCCCTCAAAGTTTGGCAATGAACGAGCATCACTTTAAATGAAATATATGTGTGCTGTTCCACAATAAATAAAAATGAAAATATGGTGCCTGCAGCAAGACAGATGGGACAGGAGACGGCCATGTTCACTGAGACAAGCCAGACTCTTCCTCTCACCTGCGGAACCTGGATGGGGGGACAAAGCCCTAAGGAATGACCACTGAGGAAGAGGAAGTGGAGAGCAAGGGAGAGATGACTGAGATCAAAAGTTATTATGTGCGCATATGGAAATACAGGGACACCGCTGTTCGATGCAGTCAACCTACACTAGGAAAGTATTAAACAATAAGTAAGCAGCAATCACAAGTGAGAAAACTGGAAGGGTCAGAGAAGGTGGAGAAGTAACCGTTAGCAAACTCCATCCTTGTCTTACTAATGGACAATTCAGTAACTGTTACTTAAGCTTTGATAAATGAAGAACCTGGGAGTTCAAACATCCACGGCTGAGAGCAAACATGGGTAACGCAGAAGCTGTGCATAGGGACAAAGGTGGGAGCTGAAGCGCTGGAAGCCACTCCCCTAGGAGGAGAGAGGATGGTACCCTAGAGAGCCAGAGTCACAGCATGAAGACACTTGTGCCTGCACAATGCCTTGGGGCTCCATTTATAAAGTTTATCAAAGTGACATGACTACTGTTTGGTACACCACCTTCATCCCCTCAGCCCCGCTCAGTGCCCTGAAGGGACCCATGTTTCGCTCACGGTTGGGGTCCTTTGTCCTCTGGCTGAGTCTAGACAGTGACTAGCACAGGAGGGTCAGGAATATCCTCTTCCCTCCTTCCTGGCGCTGGCTGTGAGCCACACTGGAAGGTTGCCATCTCTCCAGTCAGTCCTGCTGGCCTTTCCTTACCCCTTCTGATATGGGGTGTAGCCCCCCGAGGAAGAACTTACGATTGTTTCCGTGACTGGGACCTCCCTGCACCTTTTTACAAAGTCCCTTCACTAAAACATTCTCCAAATGCCCAATTTGAAAGTGCCATCTGTTTCCTGCTGTAGCTGGTGAAGCCACCCATTCAATAGCATTTGGAGAGGACAGAAAGGAAATTGTCTCCCACAGGCCACAGCTACCAAATACATGCAGGGTCAATGTGCTGGCCTATTTCTCGTCAGTCTCCTTTGCAGGCTCATGTCTTACACGGCTGTCATTGTCACTTGCTAGCCGTTATACGTGGTCATCTTCTCACTGAGCCCTGGATCATAAACACTTTAACAGCCGTAGCTACCACTTAAC
Source organism: Microtus ochrogaster (assembly GCF_000317375.1). Classification (NCBI taxonomy): domain Eukaryota; kingdom Metazoa; phylum Chordata; class Mammalia; order Rodentia; family Cricetidae; genus Microtus; species Microtus ochrogaster. The sequence goes on from NC_022012.1 coordinate 92,038,555, forward strand.
AGTGCTTATTTAGGTCCAGGTAAAAACTGTGGGTGTGCAAATCCCATTTCATTCTCAAAACAATCTGAGAGAGGGGCTCTCAGCTAGAGGCTTTCATTTTCTCTCTGACTGGTCAGACCCTCACCACAGCCAGTAGGAGAAGTGACTAAGAAATCACAAAAGGTTTGCAACTGCCCACCAAGAACATCTCCTTTCCGTATAGCCAGAATATCAAAGGTCGACCCAATACGTTGTGGATTATTTCTGAAAATCTACAAGGTAGGCAGCATTACAACATGGCAATTTGACAGCAGTAGGCACTGGGGTTTAGAGAAACCAAGAGCCTTGCATAGGGTCCTGTAAGCAAGTTCTAGAGAACCTCAAGCCCAGCCAATCACTTGCCAGGTCTCAAATTGTCAGCTGCCCTGTAATTCCACCTAGTTGTTCACCCCAAGGAAGGCAGGAGGAGGCCATCAGGAGGAGAAAGTCAGCCGGGCGGTGGTGGCGCACGCCTTTAATCCCAGCACTCGGGAGGCAGAGCCAGGAGGATCTCTGTGAGTTCGAGACCAGCCTGGTCTACAGAGCTAATTCCAGGACAGGCTCCAAAAAAACCACAGAGAAACCCTGTCTCGAAAAAAACAAAAAAACAAAAAAACAAAAAAAAAAAAAAAAGGAGGAGAAAGTCATACCGTCTCCAGCGGGACTGAGCAAGGCCTACGGCTCTTTCACCGTGTGTGGCATGCCTCCCAGGACCTTCCTGTTTCCAGGAAGGAAATCCCACTGCCCCCCACAGGTCATGCTCACCCATGCGCCAGGGAGGTAAGCTAACAGTCAGTATGTTCCACGGTGCCTCCTTGTCCATGCTGGGTGATGGTGCTGACCACGTTCTCAGCTTTGGCGACCCCTAAGCCATGTTTATTGATGTGGATTACAGCAAAAAGGATGCCATCCCCATTAATAGATTCCATAAGAAAGCCAGGAAGTGAGTGTAGGCAGATGCTCACGCAATGGCCCCCATAGAAAGCCAACCACAAGATTAGCTCTTCAACAAAGACACTGCTCGATAGTTCCTGGTTAAGAGTCCATAGGGGACCCAGAAAATATCTGGGAGATTTGTACCAGAGTCTCTTAAATGTGAGACAAGATTGATGCATACCTTCTCTAGAAAACCCCAATTGCTGGCATCAAGTCCCCAGAGTGGTGAGTGCCCATCAGAGCATGGCAGCCTCTCCTGTCTCCTTCTCCCAGGCTCTCTGAGAAGCACCTGGTGGGTTCTGTCACCTGACCATGTATCTCCTGTCTGGTCTCACCTCTGGTTTCAGTGGGGTATGGTCACAAAAGGACTTGATCTCTAACCTCACACACACAAACAAAGCTCTCTGATGACAAGACCCAGCCCGAAAGGACAGAGGATCAGGGTAGCCCCAGCCCACGGCTTACCTGTCCTTCTGTGAGGAGGCTCACGGCAGAGTCCGGCTCCAGAGACTCTCACTCTTGGCAGTGGGCTGGAGCTCTGGGAGGGGCAGCTGGGAAGCTGGGTGGAGCGTGAGGAGGACAGCAATTGGGAAGAGAGCCAAAGTGATTCTAAAGAGTCGAGAAGGAAGCCCTGCAACCAGAGAAGTGACTGAGAGGGTACTTACATCTTGCCTTTAATCAGTGCTTAATCTAACTCTGCAGAGAGCATCATTAATAAAGAAACAGGTTGGTTTTTCTCTTTAGCCTCATCCAAGAGTGTGAGAGAAGACAGAAAATTCTCTCTGAAAAACCATTCTCTGTGTCACCCAGGCCTATGTGGGCCACCTGAGCCTTTGCAGGCCACCTGAGCCTGGCTGTTGAAACCTACATTTCATGTTGTCCCTTGCAAGGGGTCCAGTCAGCTTTCCACCCTCTTTCTTTTTCTTGTGCGTTTATACCATCATCTAGACTTTGGAGAATTATATACTCTGCTTATGTAGGAACCACAGAGAAGCCAAGATGACCGCCTTGGCTACCAAACCAATTCTGCAGGGGTCCTGTCACCAAGCCCCAAGACTTCCAAGTAAGCTGCTGGACTGTGTGGTTGTTGCTCTTATTGTTTATTTTTCATTTTTTTAGTCTCTGGAGAAAGAGATTCATGCATCTCTCAGACCTCCTCAGAGAAAGCTCTTTGTGCACAGGATGGAGATTAATGCAGAGGTTCCCAGTTGGTCAGAGATTGTCAGGGACTACGAATCAGCAAAGGGGGAGTCTATGTCACACCCCCAAGCCCAGGACTCAGCGACATCAAAGAAGAGGGTGTGGAAAGGTTGTAAGAACCAGAGGCCAGGGAGGCTCACAGGAAACAGAGCTCCCTGGACAGGACAGAACTGATGGGCTCAGAGCAGCTGTCTGCGCGAGACCAAGCCAATCCTCGGTCCAGGGTGGAGGTGGGAGGGGCTCAGGAGATAGGAACAGTTGTTGGCTGCTGGGAAAGAGAGGGTGTGGTCCTTGATGGGTCAACCACGCTCCAGTGAGTGGTCACACACCCATGAGCATATAGGCCCAACAAACTGCAATTAGAGTATTAAATTTAAAAGAAAAAATGAGGTGGATCTCTAAGTTCAAGGCCAGCCTGGTCTACAGGGCAAGTTCCAGGACAGCTAAGACTACACGAAGAAAGTCTATCTTGAAAAACAACAATAACAAAAAAATTAATTAAAAAATGAGGATATGAAGTTGTGAGGGGTGAGGATGGATCCGGAATGAGTTATGGGGAGGACTGGGGGTAAAAATGATCAAAACGGAGTGTATTCATGTATGAAAAAGTCTGCCTGGCACATTTCCCTCTATAAACCATTCTCAGGGGTTATCCTAGTCAGGAGACCAGCAGATGTACAGCTAGCTTCTACCAGCAGACAGTCAATAGAAGCCGCTGCCCAAAGGAGGGTGTGAAGGAAATTGGACAAATGCCCCAGAGACACTGGAGACCACCTTCTCCCCACTTTTCTAACCTGAGATGCTAGACAGATGCTGAAGTTCCCAAGCCTTAGTTTTCTCTCTGTAAAATGGGATGACTCTTTCAAATCTTCTGTTGGAAATGAATATGGCCGTAACTGGCAAACACCTGGCAACCTCACAGACTCTGTGTGTGTGTGTGT
>NC_022012.1:92041749-92050898 GCF_000317375.1 Microtus ochrogaster
GCACATGTGTTGTGTGTAGAGGTCAGAAGATAACATCTCATGTCATTCCACAGGCACTGGCCACTTTCCTTTTTCTCTTCCTTTCTTTTAAGACAATCTCTCACCTGCATGGATCTTGCTCAGTATTGAGACTGTCTGGTCAGCAAGCCCCAAGGATCTGCCATTTTCTGCCTCCCCAGTGCTGGGATTAAAACACGCACCACCACCCCTAGCTTTGTTTGGGTTTTGAGGGATTTTTGTTGCTTTTTTTTTTCTAAGATTTTTTATTTTTGAGACAGGGTCTCACTATGTAGCCCAGGCTAACCACGAACTCACAGAGATCCACTTGTTTCTGCCTCTGCCAGGTTAAAGGCGTGTGCCACCAGTAATCACGCATACATGTTCATGTCTCTGCATTTGGGTATGTGCACATGTGTGCAGGTGTCCGCTAAGGCCAGAAGCGTTTGATCCCTTGGAGCTGGAGTTACACACAATGTGAGTCACCGTGTGAGTACTAGGAACTGAACTCGGGTCCTCTAGAACAGCAGCACTCCTAACCACGGAGCCATCTCTCCAATCCATTGCCTGAGCATTGCTTTCTCATCCTACCAACCCAGCATCCTAGGTCCTGAGGATAAGAACTAAGAGCTCAGACACGGAGGCAGCCTGTGTCCTGACACAGTGCACATAGCCTGGCTTTTAAAGAATGAATCAGAACTGGCAGCCTTTGTGTGAGTCAGGACAGCTCTCAGAATAAGAGGAAGGTAAAGAAGAGGCGTACTCAGAGCCACTAGGCACATTTCTTACGTGAATGAAAGCCCGAGCCTTTGAAGAGGTAGGAGGCCTCCACGCCCATTATCTTTAAAGAGCTCCCCTAGTATTTTTTTTTAATACCAATTCTTTTCAAATATTTTTCCAAGCTATTAAGTTGTATCTGGGCTTCCTGAAGTTTCAGAGAATCCTTGTAGATTCCTCTTTGAGGTAAATGCAAATGACTTCAAGTGTACGGGTTAGTGACAGGGAGAGACATACACAAGCACACGCCGCTTGAGCAAGGAGCCTTGTGCCTCGCCTTCCCCTTTCAGCTGTTTTTGCCAGGGTGTTTTTCACACAGCAGTGAGAAAGAAGCCAAGACACCGAGACAACCCGTGACGCGCCCATGTTTAATTAGTGCAGCATGCATTGTAACAGTCAGTTCCATTCCGTTCCCAAAGCCATCAAGACCTTCCCTCTCGGTTCAGGGCTGTGCTCCTCTTAAAGCATCAGACAAACATTTCAGTGTGCAGGCGCTCACTCAGAAGATGTGTACAGGAAATGGGACCAAAGGAGAGAGAGAAGGGACCCAGCCAAGGAGCAGAAGCCAATAATGATGTGTCTTTGTGGCTAATATGGTGATCAGTCTCTCTGGGGACCCTCTGAGGAGCCATGAGGAATATATATGCAGAGTAGGAGTCTGGGACATTTATCCTCTGACTCACATTCTCTGTGGCAGTGGAGCAATGGTCCCCAACCTCCACAGCGATTCCAATGGTCTTAATGTCCAGAGTGTCATCTTCTTAAGTAGTATCCTCTCAAACTAAACAGACTGACCCATGTCACTGACGCACTATTTAAGACATGAACGTCTGTGGTCCCTGAAGCTTGGATGTAGAAGTGGCCTGTTCTGTGCCACCCTCTCGGCTGCCTGCTTTGGTAGGAAGCTAGCCACAAGACCGTGAGGACTCTTAGCCCTGTGCAGAGTCTGCAGCTGGAGGAACTGAGGCCTCTTGACAACAGCCAGAGCCAACTTAGCACCTACATGAGTAAGTCACATTGGGAGCTTTATCTCCTTCCAAACCATGGGTTGTCCTTGTTCAAGGACTGAGCTTTCAAAGCCTGCAGAAAGCACCCACTGAGACAGAAAACCAAGGGACACAAGGCAAACCTCAGAGTGGGAGGCTCTTAGTAAACCAGAAAGCTAGCCAGCATGGGGTTAGCCAAAATCAATGACAAGCTGAGGGAATGCTGCGGGGCACCGAAGACAGCTAGTGTACTCAGAAACACCACAGAAGATAGTTCTTACAGGAGGCTTGGGCACTACTCAGCAAGAATCCATATAAAAAGCTAGCCATGGAGGACCTGAGTTCAGTTCCCAGCACCCAGGCCAGGATGCTCAGAGCCACCTGTAGCTCCAGTTCCAGGGGATCTGGTGCCCTCTTCTGACCTCCACATGTACACACATGAAAGTAAATAATAACAAGGAAAAGAATGGCAGCTGCAGCACTGGGGAGGCAGGTGCTGTGAGTTTCTGCTGCCACAGGCAGAGCTGCAGCCACCACGGCTTCCCTTCCACAGCCAACTGTATCCCCTCAGTTGCTTCCAGTTGCTGCTGCTGGCTGTTTTGTCATAGCAGCAAGGAAAGTAACTAACACAGAGCATCCAGGAAGGCTGTCGGAACCCCGCCTCCACTTCTCCTCGTGGTCTGGCCACCCTGAGATGAACATCTTCTTCTGCCACGCTTGTCTCTGTGTCCTCCTCATCATGGGCCCAGAGCAATAGGAAGAGATGTGGACTGAGACCTCCAAGCCCTGAACAGAAAGGATCTTCCTTTGAAAGGAAACGATTTACTCACATATTTTGTTTGTGTGCATGTTCACCCACACCTGACACACAGGTAGAGGTCAGAAGACCGTGTCCCAGGAATTGTCCTCTCTTTCCACCAGATGAGCTCCAGGGATCAAACTCAGGGCATCGGGATTAGCAGCAAGCACCCTTACCAGATAGGCCATCGTGCCAGCCCCTTTCCTTGCTAAAGTTATTTATCTTGGATGTATCTGACTGACTTATCTGTCACAGCAACAAGAAGCTGGCCAGCAGACAAGTAGATGCAAAACGCATAGACACAGAATTCAGAATTAAAATAAGACCCAGCCTTGACTCCGTGCTGCTCTGCTGCCTTGGTCTTGGATCTTCAGTGATAACATCTAAATTTGTAAGATGTAAATGATCACAGGATCAGGTAACAATGGATTCATTGGTTCACAGTATATACAGAAACAAGGGCAAGATATCTGTAGCCGTGTTGAATACATACGTGTTCACATGTATGATCTACTCAGCAGCACAGCCCCACTCTACAGAGGTAAATGTTCTACATACATTCCACATCTTTGGTGGGCATGCGTGCCTGTGTGCACGTGTTGAGACACGGTCTCTCAATGAACCTGGATCTAGGCTGGTAGCCAGAAATCCCCTTCAGTGTTGGCATTACAGATGTGTGTGACCACAACTGTTTACTGTTATTGTTATTATTTTATGTGGGTTCTGGGGATTTGAACTCTGGTTCTCATGCTTACCTGCGGAGCCACCTCCCAGCACACACTCGACATTCTCTATGCCCACCGCACCAGCGTCTAACGAACAGTTGCTGCAGTGGGCTAGCCATCAGTGTGAGAGCCAAGCAGGCAAGAGCTGCTTGGAGGAAGAGAGCTGGGCCTATGCAGGCAGACAGGCGAGCCGCCAGCTTGCGGCTGAGCTAGATGCCCAAGTCTATACGAAAGCCCGGTGAAGGGACTGGCTAGAAGTCAAAAGGGATATAATCAGCTTAGGAATCACAATAAACTTGTTGCCATGCTAAATAGGCTTTAAATATTTCTTCAGTTTACTCTGGCTTTATTCTTCTTGGTTGGCCCTAACTGGGTAGGTGGGGGAGGTGGAGTCTTAAAGGGGCAGCACATAAAAGTGGGTGTATCAAGGTGGGGGCCACCCAGCAGAGATAGGAGGATCAGGGAGCCTGCTGGTCCACCAGCCTAGCCACAAAGGCAGGTTCTGAGCACAGTGACAAACTCTTTGTGGGAAAACAGGGAGGGAAGGAATAGAGGAGGACGCACAAAGTGGGCCTCTGGCGTGCATACGTGAGGACACATGCACCGGTGCTCAAGCAGACACACTTTTTTCTTCAGTGTCCTGCCATGACATCATACCTTGGGGACCACTCCTTGGGGAACACAGTGAAACTGGGCTGCAGTGACAGGAAGAAACACACTTGACTGCTAGAACTCCTGGGGGAAATTTAACAGCATCTGGGAGTGAATCCGGTGACTCATGTACACGAGCAGAGACATCCGAAAACTCAGGTCCAAGGGCAGCAGCAGGATGATTAGGGTCTCAGACAGACTGACTGGAAGTCCCTCCTCCCGCTCTCTCTCAGCCTTGAGTTAATCACTTGATGCCAGAGCCGATCCTGCTGGGTCAGGGACAGCGAGTTTTCTTCAGAGGTGTGACCCCTGCTATGCTGCCCATGCTCCTGTAGTTGGTCCTACACCCATGAGCACAGGAAGGGGCCAGGGAAGAGTTGGTGAATGTGAGGGGTGGCTGTGACCAAATATGTTACAAAGATGTTTTGAGTATCACAGGGCAGCACACTGTCTCTGTAATGTCTTCCGTACCCACCCCTGACACCTTCTCTTCGGCCCTGCTGTTTCCACGGCAGTAGTAAGACACAGCCTGGCTCTCACAGGAGCTTCTGTGGGAGGCAGACAAATAAGGAATCTTTCTCGACCTTCCCCAAGCCCACCAGACCTCCAGTTTATCTACTCTCTCCCACCCTCCTCCATTTCGGCAATGAAGCATATGTCTTTCAACATCTCCAGCCTAACTTTGTTTTTAAGACAAGGGTTCATGTAGCCCAGGTTGGCCTTTAACTTGAAAAGTACCTGAAGATAGCCTTGAGCTGCTAGGACTGCAGCGCCACACTCGTGTATGTGGCACCAGGACTCGAACCCAGGACTTCACACACGCTAGGTGAAAGACCCCTCTAGCAGGAAAAATAGAGCCAAAAATCTACCAGGGAGAGAAGAACCAAAAATCTAGGTTAGTCGTTTTTTGACTCTGTTCCAGAAACTAGCTGACCACTCACGCTAACATTTCTTGCTAGTTTAAACCATCTCTTTCCACATCTGACTTCTTTTTTTTTTCCTTTTGGCTTTTTGAGACAGGATTCCTCTGTGGCTTTGGAGCCTGTCCTGGAACTCACTCTGTAGACCAAGCTGGCCTCGAACTCACAGAGATCCTCCTGTCTTCTCCTCCTCCTTTAATCCTGCTGGGATTAAAGGTGCGCACCACCACCTCCCTGCTCCACATTTGACTTGTGTCGGGCTCCAAGCCTATCCTGCATCATGGACCCTGATACACACCACACCCTGCCATAAATGACCCAGTTAGACTAAAAGCTGGTCCAGGACAAAGACTGTATCTTCTTCCCCAAATCTCTCAAAATACAGCCTGGAGTTCATACTAAGTCAACCCACAGAGACTAGGGACATGGTTTACTTAGTAGAGCATTTGCTCAGTATGAACAAAGCCCTGGGCTCAATTCCCAGTGCTGCATAAAACCAGGCACGGTGGACCTCATCCTTTATCCAAGCACTCAGGAAGCGGAGGCAGGGAGAGCCAGAAGTTCAAGGTCATCTTCTGCACGTAAGGAGTGTGAGGCCAGCGTGAACTGCATGAGACCCTGTCTCATTAAAAAAATTAATTAATTAATTAACACGTTTCATGTTAAATGGGACAGAAGCCATTAGGTGAGAGATGGTGCAGCTGCTTCCACAAAAATGCTAGTGACTTGAAGCTCAAAGACGGCGGGAGTGGGGAGGAGCAGAAGGGAGGAGAGAGGAAGGGAGGGAGGGAGGGAGGCTAAAAGCTTATGCACAGAGGAACTGAGCGAAGAACTGAGCATCAGAACCAGAGCTCATCTAAAAGGCGAAGGAAACACGAGGTGGCTGTGAATGGCGTACTGAATATGAGAGATTATTGCTTAAATCACTTGCTTGCTCTCTTTTTTATTATGAACAGTTAATTGGAGGAAAAAAAATGCTTTGGAGAAAAACCTCGGAGCTGGGCCTACCTCTGCAGGGTGGAGGTGAAAACACAGAAAACCTCCTGCAGGCGCTGGCTGGGGTTTCTCCAGGACCACGCAGCCACCTGGTGGCGCCGCTAACCCCGGGGACCACGGTTCAGTTCCCAGCCTCAGCAGGGGCCACACCCCATTTACCTGCACTCTGGTCTCTTAAAAAGCTCGAACCGTTGATAGACAGAGTGGCGCAAGGAAAAGAGAATGGGAGCGGTGTGATGCTCTTGGCTCCGAGCACCCTCCGTCCCCTGGCTGGGCCCCACCCTGCCTCACCTAAGGAAAGCTAAGCGCTGGTCTAGAGAGACGGCTCCCTGGGTCAAATGCTCGCCATGCAGGCATGAACACCTATCAGTCCTCAGGGCCCACATTAGAGACAGGGTGCGGTAGCATGCTTGGATCCCAGGGTCCCAGGGACAGGTTAGGACTCACCGGCCTCTTTGGAACAGGAAGAGACCCGAAGTACGGTAGATACTGGTGAGATGGGGCTGAAGTTTGGAGCACTGCTCACAATTCCCGGTAGCTCTCCATCACTGCAAGAGACGTCAGAGAGGCAGGAACTTGAAGCATCTAGTGACATTAATAACATCCACAGAGTTCAGATCCTAGCATTCACAAAGCAAGCCAGGTGCCCCGGACTCCCTGCCACACTGGCTCCAAGAGAAACAGGGACCATGGCACCGCTGGAACTTGCTGGTTTCCAGTCTAACCAAGAAAGCACAAGTCGGAAGGTTCAGAGAGAGATCCTGAATCAAAGTGCCAGGCAGAAAGTGACAGAGAAGGGCACCCAATGCCCTCCTGTGGCCTCCACATACATACACAGGCAGACAAACTGGAATACAGACCTGTGTCTATACTCATACAGACACATACACATACAAAACCAAACAAATGGCTGTTTGTTAAAAACTAACATTCATATTCGACTTCTGTCCTCCACACACATATGGGTACTTGTACATGCATGACCTCACACACACGTACATCCCCATATATTCAATTAATACTGGGTTCTTTTTTTTAATTATGTGGGGGTGGGTAGGTATGTGAACTTGAGTACAGGTGCCTCTGGAAGTCTGAGGCTCCAGATTCATTGAAGTTAGAGTTAGTTACATGTGGTTTCAGTCTGCCTAATGTGGGTTCTGGGAGCCAAATTCACGTCTTTCATGAGAGCAGTAGGCACCCATAACCACTGAGCCATCTCTCCATCCCCCTCTTACTTTTTAAAAAATTATGTATATAACTATGTGTGGGTATTTGCATGAGAATACAGTGCCCACAGAGGCCAAAAGAGGGCGTGTCAGATCCCTGGAGCTGGAAATTTGGATGATTGTGATCTGCCTGGTGTAGGTGCTGGGAATTGAACTCAGACACTCACGCAAGTGCAGTATGCACTCTTAATTGCTGAGCCGTCTCTCCAGGCCCCAGGTAACATTCTTGAGTTGTACAACTAACAAAGAAAAGAAAGAAAGAGAAGGAGGGAGGGAAGGAAGAAGAGACAAAGGAAAAAGGAGGGAGGAGATTTTGACGATAGCCTGCCAGTCTTGGATCTTATTACTAACCCCGTGATGGACGGGTGGAGAACACTTGATAACATCAGCAGCAAAGAGGGAAACTCGGGAACACGGAGCTGGCTGACAGGAAAAACATCCTGTGCACGATGTTTACCTGACAACCCTTGAAAAGTCTGAGTGACACCGTCTTGAAGTCCGCATCAAAATGTTGAGATCAGCGTGTCTGAGAGCTGTTTAACCAACAGGATGGAGAGGCGATTCTGTGACTGCTGAAGCAGAGGAGGTGGGCGCTGCGATTTGGTGCAGGTGTAAGGTCAAAGACCCGGGTTTTCACTCACATTTCGTATTTAATCTCACGTTTAAAGACTATTCCCAACCTTCCGCGTTATCACCAGAAAACAGTCAAACATTTCCATTAACCAGAATCCTTTGAGTAAAGCTTTCATTTTTCAGGAGAAAAAGCTTTCTCACAAGCTTGTTAATTAGAGGCTCACAGCCTCTCCTTGTAAATCAGAAGTCAACACCAATACCAGATGTGTGTGATGTGTGTGTGTGGTGTGTGCGCGCACACGCAAATTAAAATGCTAACAAAGAAGGGCGGATAAGAGAATAACTTTATATTTAAAAACCATGGTGCTTAAAGAGCCCAGAATTATATTTCCATCAAAATGGAGAATTAAGTACTTCGAATAATTCCTGAAATCAAAACAACTAACACAATGAATAAAGCAATCAAAGACGAAAATTTAAAACATTTTAAAAGCTGCCATGATTTAAAGAGCAACCTGTAAAAGAAGCAGGAGCTTTTGTGTCTATGTTTTACTTCCTGTTGATATGCTAGAATAACCCAGCAAAAGCGACTTACAGGGCAAAGGGTCACAATCCAGGGGACAGTTTTTCATGCCAGGGAGTACCGTGCTGGGAACGTGAAGCTGCTAGTTACAAGACATGTGCAGTCAAAAGCACAGGGCAGTGAGTTAACACACAAATGCTTGCACGCTTCTCACATCCGCCACTCTTTTTTTAAAATATTTATTTATTTATTATGTATACAATATTCTGTCTCTATGTATGACAGCAGGTCAGAAGAGGGCGCCAGATCTCATTACAGATGGTTGTGAGCCACCATATGGTTGCTGGGAATTGAACTCAGGACCTCTGGAAGAATAGCCAGTGCTCTTAACCTCTGAGCCATCTGTCCAGCCCACATCCTCCACTCTTACACAGTGCAGGATCCTCTGCGTAGGGAATGGCGCTGCCCACAGTGGGCTGGTTCAGCTAACAAGCGAGTCTGTCTCTGCACAGACATAGACCCCTGTGACCTGGATGGTCTCTCACGGAGCCCTCTTTCCCAGGTGATTGTGCGTTGTGTGAGTTGATACTAGCACGAGCCACCTCTTGCTGAATGAATGTGTCGGAAACAGTTTTTACCTGGCACACCTCTGTCAAGCTCTGGGTGCTGGATGCTTCCTTTCAGGTGGCTACACAAGACAAGAAAGGCAAAAATCCCAGGGTCCTTTAAAATCAAATGCCTAAGGGAGTCCAATGTCACGGGCTACACCTGGAGTGGAAGGTAAACAAGTGCCCAGGGGCCTCTGGGAGGCTTGAGGGTGCAACACAGGTTCTTTCTGATAACTCAGTATTTGAATTATAGATGGAAAATTTTAAAACAAAAAAATAAAATACAAGAGACCATAAAGATCTTACAAAATTCGGTTTCAGTGTGGCTTACTTACAACCATGGACTGTCTCCTGGAACTGAGAGTCAA
>NC_022012.1:92052110-92055444 GCF_000317375.1 Microtus ochrogaster
CACACCATGAACAGCACACGCCATGAACAGTACACACCATGAGCAGTACGCACCATGAACAGTACACACCATGAGCAGCATGCACCATTATCTATCTCTCCAGCGCCTGATGTAAAATTTTAAGAACAGTTAAAGAGCATGGAGGGGGGAAAAACTGAGAGCATAAGAAAATGCAGTATGGAAGTGTTGTGGTAGTCATGGAGAACATTCCAGAACTGATAGAAAAGCACCACCCTACAGATCCAAGACGCTCAATAAATCCTGAACCAAACGACCAGTTTAAGAAGTGAATAACAATGCCTATGAGAGTGAAATCTCAGGACTTCAACAGCTCAGTCTGAAAAGACAGATCATGTCCCAGTGACTGGCAGTTTAATTGATGACTGGCGTCCCAGTAGCAACAGCAGAATCTGTAAAACAATAGGGTAAAATGCCTAATGTGCCGAGAGAAAGGGGGAGACATTCAAGACTGTCAACCTGAGATTCCATGCTGACAAAATCATCCTTCAAGAACAGTAGTGAGATACAGACAACTTCAGTCGGGAGCTAAGGAAAGTTGAGTCACCCAAAGACCCCCACCAAAGAAAATAATCAAACAGATACTTCAAGCGGAAGAAAAACTTTCCTACATGGTAAGTCTGAGAGATTGGGGGAGGGCAAGGAAAAAGATGTTAGCACATGGAGGTGGCTGAGCACCCACTGCTGACAACCCCGGCAGCCACAATAATATCTGATGTGAGGCTCAAGAAAGCTGGCAGACGTACAATACAGGATGACAAAAATGTTAGTCGCAAGAGGTTAATAGCCTTGAAGCATTCTGGAACCTTTGTATTGTCTAATTAGGCAGGAGGATCACCATACAGACTGTAGCATGCTAAAATAAGTCGCTAAAGAAATAGACAGAGGTTATATAGCTTTTTCCAAGCATGTTGAGAGGGAAATCATAACAAGAAGAAAAGATATTAGACATGGGGGTTGTCGAGCATTATGCAACGTGAGATGAGCCATGAGCTCATCACAAAATGGCAAATACTAAGGTCTAGGCAAAGGACTCAATGGTTAAGAGGGTTTGCTCTGCAGTCCTGGGGACCGGCTCTAAGAGCCCACATAGTAAGGCAGGCATGTCATGCAAGCCTGTAACTCCAGACAGGAGAGGTGACAGAGACAGGAGGATCACTAAGGCTTGCTGCCTTCCAGTCTAGCCAAGGAAACTTGAGTTCCAGGTTCAGGAAGAGACCCACCTGTAAGGAATAGGCAAAGATGGATAGAGGAGGACACTCAACGCCCCCTTCTGGCCTCTGAGCATATGTACAGGTCATGTACCCACACACACACTTATATACACTCACACAGACACACACAAACACACACACAGAGACACACACACACACACACACATATATATATATATATATTCACACTTGGACATAAGACGTGTGAAGCATCTTCACTGTCAGCTTGCTGGCATCTGGAGCCACCTGGGAGATACACCACTGAGCCTGTCTGGTACTGCTTGCAGAGACTGCATAATAAGAGATCAGAAAGTACGTGAGGGTAAATAACTGAACAATCCGATTACAAACGACAGTATTAAATCTTACTCAAAATTTAAATCCTTAGGTTGTAGGTGTAGCTCAGTGGTAAAGGGACTGTCTATCATACAGAGTCCTGGGTTTGAACCTCAGTGCCACAAGACAAATAAGTAATATTAAATAAAAATCCAGTTATCACCTTCCATACAATACAATTAAAATAGAAGAAGATAGAAATGTAGAGACTCACACACTTCCTCTGGGGGCCGTTTTTTGGGGTTCAGCCCTACAACATCTTGCAAGTCATGTTTTATTTTAAAGATTTGTTTAGTGTGTGTGTGTGTGTGTGTGTGTGTGTGTGTGTGTGTGTGTGTGAAAACCATGTGTGTACAATGCTTGCATCCAGAAGAAGGCATCTGATCCCTTGGGTACCAGAACTAAACTGGGTCCTTGGGAAGAGCAGCAAGCCCTCTAACTACTGAGCTATCTCTCTGGCCCCTGAAGACACTTTAAATGTCTCAGACTTCAGGAATGTCTGGGGAAATGACATGAAAGTCTCATTACAGAAATACTAGTCATCTGTGGCCCAATATCACATCTCAATGGCTTGTCCCTGCTCCGTCCAGCCTGTGATGCCCACTTGAACCCAAGGTCTTTAATTCTTCCTGCCCACAAGTCAAGCAGTTTGACTTTCTGCAGACACCACCTTCTCATCCTATGCACACAGTCTTATGTGAACCCTCACACATGCCAACACGCACACACATGCAAAGAGTAAAGCGCAACAGCAGCGGCCCACAGGGGGTCTCTGCTTCACTCCTGGTTCATTTGGGTTTAAACAGAGAGCCAGTGGTATGCACAGCTAAGCTGTCCTGGTCATCGTGTGTTCCCATCCATCATTGCTCTGTCCTGGTCTGTCCTAATGTCTGTCCTGCAAGGTGGTCCGTAAAGTTGTCAACCGAGAGAGACCAGTCCTCTCTCTGGCTAGTCCGAGGCTGCAACTTTTTCCCCTACCAGCACAAGAGTTCTGGTGAGTTTCAATTCCTGATGTCCATTGTCTGTGTAGTCTGACGGTCAAAGCTACCATCTCTTCACCTATACCCCAGGGGGCTGGAGAGATGGTGCAGCTGTTAGGGGTGCTCGCTGCTCTGGCAGAACCCTGAGTTCAGTTTCCAGCACCCACAGTCTTGGGGCTCACAGCCCCTGTAACTCCAGCTCTAGGGGACCCTACACCCTCTTCTGGCCTTCTTGGGCACTGCATTCAGAGGCGCGTATCCACACACAAGCATATATACACATAATTGCAAAATAACACAAATAAATAAAAGAGAGAGTATCTTCACTCCAGCTATGGGACTTCAATTTACCAAGGAATCAAAGGAATAACCAGAGCTTTGCACTCTGAGAGGTCGAAGCTGGATCAAAACAGATTTTCAGATGGTCACAGGTGTGTGTATGCATGTGCATGTGTGTATGTGTGTGCACATGCATGTGTGCACACATGTGTGCGTGTGGGTGCGTTGTGTGTGTTCACGCACATGTGTGTGCATTTGTGCACGCATGTTGAGGGAGGAGATTCACTTGCTGACATGGGCCTGTGTTGCGGACAGAGATTGATGCCAGGATGTCTCCCCCATTCTCTTCTCCCCTTTATTGTCTCCAAGACAGGGTCTCTCACAGAACCTGAAGCTGACCAGGATGACCCAAACAGCTCTCCATTGATTCTCCTGTCTTAGCCTTCCTAGGTCTGGGGTTAGAGGCATGTGCTGCCACATCCAGATTTTTTTTTTTTTTTTTTTTTT
>NC_022012.1:92055829-92058564 GCF_000317375.1 Microtus ochrogaster
GCCACCCTCCGGAAGACACGTACAGTGGCCAGCATTCTTTACCAGGAACCCAGTTTCCAAGGCTACCGTTGATCTGACGGGGCTCTTGATTTTGTTCTCTTGTCTTCCTAATTCAGGAAGTCCTAATGTGAGCCACCATGTTTACAGGCCTCCCCTGAGGGGGGCCTCTCAGCTGATATGTGTTCCTCCAGGAATGTCACTTCCTGACCTGGTGGACAGACTCCGAAAGTAACTGTCTCCTTTTGACCTATAATTACATTTCCAAGAAGTCGCTCCGAAAGCTGGAAGTGACTTGAAGCTGGCTCCAATGTGACCTTAGCTCTGTGAGCTGGTGAAAGGCTGAGCTGCAGCCACAGTGGCCAGCATGGTAGGTCAGTGCTGTCCCCACCCTGGCAGGAGTGGGCAGTCCAAAGATACGCTGTGCCCCTCCTTTTGGCCGTCAGACTATTAAAATAATTGAAATTTCTCCTGGAATCCCATGCTGGGAGGAAGAAAAGGCCAAAGTCTCGTGCCAGGCAAGGGGGGAGCCTGTCCCCCAGGAAACGATGGCACACGGTTTTAACAACTTTGCAAGACAGACTGGACGCTAGCAGTGATGAGTAGGGCCAGGACTGCTTAGGTATGCAACTTCTTGCCTGATATCTAACCCTAAACCTCACATAAAGGCCTCGAGATGGGTTTGAGGGGTCACTAGGTCTCTTTGTGCCTCTTCTCAATGTGACCACATTGAATAAATCTCCTCATTCTGCTTTTCAATGCCAGGTGTTTGCTTAATTGGCTTACTGGGCTGAGGAGATGTTCAGCCGGTGAAGCACCTTCCGTGCAAGCATGAGGACCTGGGCTCAAATTCCCAAGACCCACATTAAAAGCCAGATGCAGTGGCAGGGGTCTGTAATCCCAGCCCTGGGAAGGAGGGAGACAGACAGACCTCTGGAGTTCACCGGCCAGCTAGTCTGGCTGAATCAATGAGGTCCAGGTTCAGTGAGAGACGGTAATAAAACGTAAGGTGGAGAACAGTAAGGAAAGATGCCTCTAACCTCCACACAAAGACACAGGTGAACCCTCACCTATCTGCACATGTGTACACACACACACACACACACACACACACACACACACACACAATGAAGCTATTCTGGGCCCTGTTTGACATTGTGAGGACCCAAAAGCTGAGTGTCGTGAATGAAATGGCAGCCACTCCGCATCCCCACACCTGGACCACCCCACGCCCCAGAATTCCTGGAACTTTTAATGGTGTGCAGGGCATTTGTTTGCACAGAGCAAGGGAAATTGACTTCCTCTCCAACAAAGTGCACAAGTCTCTCCGGCTCCTGAAGGCACCATTTTTTTCTTAATGGTTTAATGGGCCCGGAGTAGACAGTAGGTGAGCCCCTGGCTGAAAGGGGAAAGTCTGAGCCGGTACAATACAGCCCTGCAGCGCTAATAAGTGGGGTGGGAGCTGCTGCAGAGCCTCCACTGCCCCAGGAATCCAGAGACAGGAAAGCGCCCTGCAGCCTGCTCCATTGATGCGGGCTTTGTTTATTAAAGGGAGAAAATGTCTCTGAAAGCAGGGGATCCGCTCGAGAGATGAGCAGCCACAGTCGCGAGGCAGGAGCCACAGTCGCGAGGCAGGATGGGGTCCCCTGAAATGTGCGCCACTACAGAGCAATGCAGGCGAGAAACAGGGTGAGATCCGTCCAGAGAAATCACCCAGGGAGGAAGTGCCTACGCCCAGGGTCTGGAGCCAGGAAGCCATATGCCCTTGACTACCATCTATTCGGTCTTAGGGGAATCCATCTGGGCTGGGTATTCGCTGGGCTGGCACTTAGACAAAGGTGCCCCCACATGCCATAAACACTCCAAGCACTTGTTTTTCTTTTCTTCTCCTCTCTGTCTCTGTATCTGTCTCTCTCTGAGCCAAGGATGACCCTCAGTCTTGCCAGTTTGTACAGTGCTGAGGATGGACCCCGGGGTCTGTGTATGCCACTGAGCCACACACCCACCCACTCTGAGCACCATTAGTGAGTTACTTCAATTAGTGATCTTGATAATCTCACAGAAAAAATAAAATCTGGCTTCTCCTGTAATAAGAGGCAATCTAACCAGTGAGACATGTCAGCACTGGGGCAGACCCAATTGGAGTGAACTCTCCAGGTGAGCCCAGGAGCCATGCCAATTGTATAGCTTACTTCATTTATGGTACCTGAGTGTGTGGCTTTGAGACCCCTACAACAGAAGACCTCAGTCATTTCTCCTCCACCCCAGTGAGTTGGCATTCTCTCTTTGTTTAATTCTACCTTTCCCAAGGTGGTCAGATCACTGAGGTTAAACCCCAGGCAAAGGTACTGGGACTTGGGAATGCCCCCCTCCAAGGACTCAGAGGAAGAAGGACACTGGGAGCTGAGGAAGGATGCTAGTAACCACCCTGTGGAATGGAGTCGTAGGGGACACTGGGCCCTCTGCCGCCTGCCCTCTCAAATTGTGTCAGGTGCTTGGGTCTCATAGAAGCAAGTTATTTAACGTTTCCCCATTCAAATGTCTGTTTGTTTGGAGACAGGGTCTTTGAAAGCCCAGGTTGCCCTGCAACTTGCTATGTCGCTATGTAGGATGGCTTTGACCCTGGTCCTTCTCCCTCCCCTCCCAAGTGAGGGGATTACAGACTGATCCTCAGCACCCCTTGTCTGAACTTAAAAACTGAACTTAAACATTCCAGGATAAGAACAAATTTAAACAAT
>NC_022012.1:92067297-92077627 GCF_000317375.1 Microtus ochrogaster
CACAGCAAAGATTTCTTTGGATTTTTTGTGACTGTCAGGTTTCTGGTTTTAATCCTTTGGCCCTAATGTCAGTTTTGCCATTCCATGAAGAGAAAACAAAACCCTTTCTGCCTGAGCTGGGCAGTGTGGCATTCTCCACAGGGAGTCAGGGGAAAGCTACTTGGAGACAAAGTTCTACACCGCAGGCCTCAGTCCTGTGCTATTCTAAACTGGTCTCTGGTGACAGGAATCATCAGCTCGTCGATTTGTTCCCGAGAGAACTGGCTAAGTGAGGTCCTGCTGAGGGTGTCCCTAATTCTTCATCCTGCTGCTTTGGGACGGTGTCCACGCCGGTCACCTTCCTCAGCTCTCCACCCTCCCTCACACACCCCACGCCAACTACCAGTTCACAGGGGAGGAAGCTAAAATGGCCTGGAAGGAGATTCAAGAGGGACGTTTGTGGGGCTATGGAGTTTATTAGGAGAATTATTAATGTCATAGACAGACAGATGGACAACAGCATGGCAGGGGCTGTGAGGAGAGGAAACATGGCTTCTATTGCAGAAGTGGGGATCTCTTCTTATGGCTTTCTGAGGATGGAGGAGGTTTGACAGCTGCTATAGAATGAATACTTTGTATTGGTATGGATCCTGGTTTATTGATACAAATTTAAGGTCAATTTTGTTATACTGTGCGTATATATATATTTCTGATCTTAAGGTATTAAAATGTAATATATAATTAAGAAATATAGGTTAATAGAAAATCATCTATAATAGTCAAGCTTATAGTCATGTTAGTTAGGTTTTCTAGATATACAGAGATTTATTTCAGTTAGATATTCTTCACATCTTTCAGAGACCTACAGAATATGACATTTAAAATGTTTTAAAACCTTAGGACTTTTCATGACAACGAGACTCATCTGTTCCTGACAGCACCAATCTACTTCAAGAGGATGATGAGCACAGAAGAGGCTCCTTATGGAATTTGCTAGACATTTGGGCAAGAAACTGCTCTTGCCTGGACTCCTTGGTAGTAGTGTTGTGTGAATTGGACATGCAGGACCCACAGAGAAATGACTGCTGAAGTTGCCTAAAGAAGGTGAGACAGTCCTCCAAGGTTCCCACTTCAAGAAAGAGATTTCCAGACATTCTGCAGGACACAGAAGAAAGTTACTGACAAACTGCCAATATAGGTGGAACTGTCTTTGAAATTTCCTGCTTCATGGAAAAGTCTGCTGGATACTATGGGCTTGTAGACTGAAGATGGATGTCCCAATGTTACAGAAGAACTTTGGGTGACTGTCCAGGCAGCAAGATGTCTCTGTCAATTCTAGAGTTTGGGAAGTTGTTTACAATGCACTTTCTGTTTACTTAGGTAATATTATATCCTTCTGGAGTCTTGGATGGAGTTGAAGAATGATAGTAATAATATAATTTTCCTTAGTTATAATAAAAGATAAAGTAGATACAAATATTATAACTGTAATTCTTGCTTGACACCTGTTTTGTTATATGTAATTTTTCTGTGTTAAAGTTAAAACCTTCCTTTTTACTTAAACAGAAAAGGGAAGGTGATATGGGATTTCCCTCTGTATGCTGTGATACCATTTACTCATTATAAGTAATGAGTAAAGAAACTGGCTTGGCCTGAGAGGGTAGAACAGAGCTAGGTAGGGAAAACTAAACTAAACGCTAAGAGAAAGGAGGCAGAGTCAGGGAGAAGTCATGTAGCCCTGCCAAAGACAGATGCTGGGAACTTTACCTGGTAAGCCACAGCCAGGTGGCAATACACAGATTAATGGAGACGGATTAAATTAAAATGTAAGCATTAGCCAATAAGAAGCTAAAGCTAATGGGCCAAGCAGTGTTTTAAGTAATATAGTTTCTGTGTGATTATTTCGGTCTGAGCTGCCAGGAAACAAACAAGCGGCCCTCCTTACAACAGACAGCACATGCCTGAAACCAGGCAAGTGGCAGGGAAGGAAGAGGGTTAGGGGCCAGATGTGTGCCCACCAATTCCCCCTGATGTAAGCTCACTTCCCAAGGAGGGATCCTGGTACCTGGAGAGCCTTTAGCCTTGGACTGAGCCAGGGCCTTGTAGGAACCTTTGTCATCTGTGAAAGGAGGGGCTGTTGCTGGAGTTGTGGCTTGGGTGGCAGCTGGGACACTCCATTCTCACAGCAGGGGGAATCTCAGGGTGGGACACTCCATTCTCACAGCAGGGGGAATCTCAGGGTGGAACACTCCATTCTCACAGCAGGGGGAATCTCAGGGTGGGACACTCCATTCTCACAGCCGGGGGGGGGGGGAGGATCTCCAGGCAATCTTGCTCCTAGACAGCAGATCCTCCTCACTACAATCTCCGTAGACTGACCTCTCCAAAATTTGGTTACTCCTCCTTCAACTGTAGTCCCTCCAATGAGTTGTGCCCCCTTTGCCTGGAGAGCAGCAGGCAAAGGTCTATCTGTCTGTCTGCTCTCTCAGGGGCCTCCCATCCCAGCACATTCTTTCCCTATGGCATCCTTAAGGAGGAATCTTGTTCACTTGCGGCCAGACCCCACACCTGTTTGACTTGACAAGTGTTGGAATATCTCCCCCATCCCACCCTATCCTTGCCTGCAGCCCACACCCGTGGAACCGGTTCACAATTTGGCCTTGCCATTCCATTTCTATAAGGGACTAGGTACCAAATCTACAGCTGAACACTAGGAGTAAGCCTGAAGGCGACAGACTATCCGGCCTGCACGCCAGCAGCATCCTTCCTATGCTCCATGCAAACAGCAAGTCAAAAGCCCCTTCTTCATATATAATTAAGAACTTCAAAGCAGTAAGAGCACTGTGTTAAACCAAGCACAGGTCCCTTCTAATTGTGTGCCCCGTGTGATCCACCACATGCACACACAAACACCTGAGCCCCACCTGCCTGTGACTTCTCCTGAGTCCACAACCTTACACCAGCTAACGCTCTCCCAGTTAGGTCCAGTCTTGACCTGGACCACACAGGTCTGTGAAGGAGAAATACTTTGCCTTCTTCGTTCAGTCTCTCGCACACTCTCTAGGCCCACTCCTGCCTTCTTCACAAGCCCTGGCCTGTGGTCTCCTCTGGTCTAGCCCGTGCCTCCACTCTCTGACAAGAGTGTGGTCTTTCAGCTCACATCTGCTCCCCTGAAGGTCCTACTTCTTCTGGTTTCCGGCCATCTTCACAAACACCTCTTCCCTCCGTCTCTTACTCCACCTCCCCACCTTTAGAGCCTTCCCCCCATTGCTCCCTCTGTGGTCTCAAGTACCTGCTCAGCAGGGTCCAGCCTCTCCTCCGACCCTCAGCACAATCTTGTTCTGGGTTTATGGGGTGACTGTATTCTAACAACCATTGGTAAGCGGTGAGAGGTATTTAAAAGTTTTATTGCAACTGTGATTTTATAAAATGAGATAATACAGATTAGGATGGACTAAGTAGCCAACCCAAGGCCACACCGCAAGTTAGTGGCAAAGCCAAGGTGGGAGACTGGTGAAGTCATAGGGACAATAAGGACAGGCATAAAGGAATAAGACAATACAGCACCTTTAAAAGAGAAAAAAAAATCATTGGGGGCTGGGGTGCAGCTCAGTCAACAGCGTTCTTACCTGGTGTGCACAAAGCCACGGGTTCAAGTCCCAGCACCATACAAACTGTGTGTGATGGCACATGCCTCTAATCCTGCACTAAGGAGGTAGAGAAAGGAGGATCAGAAACTCAATGACATCCTTGGCTTCATAGTGAGTTCTAGGACAGCCTGAGGATACATGAGACCCTGTGTCCTCCCACCCTCACTAACCACCACCACTCCAAAAAACTTGCCTGCATGTTCTTGGCACCATTGAGAGATGGAGGCCTGTGTCCCTTCCCTTGAACTATGACCCAAGTACCCTTAAGTCTGGCATGCTGAAACCTCACCATGGTGCACTGGTCCATCTATATATCCAGCTGAGACCCCTACCATGAGCTACCTTGAGCAACTAACCAGGCGGGATTTAACTTGTAGTCCCAGCTGACCTTCCCAGAAGGATCCCTGAAGGGGAGTTCAGCTTTCTCCACCGCCGTTCTGCTGGAACCCCTGACCCAGAGAATCTGAGTGTGTAATAAAGCGGTTCCTCAAAGACAGTGATATCCTCACACAGTGGCTGGGATTCCCCGAGCAGGTGATGAAAAGGTGTTTGGGGAGAACCACTCTTAGAGAAAACAGACTTGGGGGAAAGCCCTCTCCATCCATCCTCTCCATCCAGGGCTGGTTTCTGTATGTGGGTTTGCCAGTGGCTGAACTCTGCTTCCAAATTTAACTTCTCAGCCTCGGCCCCTCCTCTCCAAAGTAAGAGTCAGGGGGTGATTTCTACTCGATGGAACTATGGGAAAGCAAAGGTACAGACGTATTCAGGATGGTTGCGAAGCTGCCTTCTGCTCCCCGCCTTGGCAGATCCATCCTGACTCTGTCAAAAACATTCTCCAGCCCAAGCCATTAGCTCCAGAGCCTCCCCTGGCTGCCTCCTTCCTCTGCAGTTTGCACCTTTCCAATAAAAGCTTCGCCTCTTGATTACAGAACAATGCTCCACCCTAATTGACTTCCAGGCATTAAAGTTTTACTGAGATGATCTCAGAAGCTCCCCGGGGAGCAGGAGAAAGTGCCAAGCAGCATCGTGCCAGCCCGTGGGGCCCTGGTGCTGGCAGAGTGCTTCCCAAACCATAGCCAACATTTTGTCAGAGCCCTTTCTAGGGAGCCAAAGTAAGGCAAGGGTTCTCTCTCCTGCCCTAAGCACTGGAGTGGAGAACCCCTGGGGTCTTGGATCCTTGTCGTTCGCTGACCTGTGCTGGTCGGGGCAGAGCTGGACAGAGACAGACAACCCTCGCTGAGTTGCTGGCCACAGTTGACATGGAGTTTGTTGGGATGCACTGGAGTGAAGGGCACTTGTCTGACCCCAGGAAGGCAGCAAACACAAAATACAAGTCCTCTAAGGCAAGCAGGCGCTTGGCAGATGAACTGGCCAGAGCCACACCTTGGGCTCAGGTGTATGCGGGGAAGGTGAGCTCTGGGTTGCTCATGCAGAAGGAGCTGGGGGGCACCATGCTCCAGACTGGGGAGATCAGCTTCACCCCTCTCCTTCCCCCTCTCTCAGAGCTTCTATTTACACCTCACACCTTGTGTCTGTGGCAACCACAGAAAGAACAGAAGCTACATTTTTGGTATCGTTACCTGCGGTTTTCTGTACATGTGCACTCCCTCATCATTCTCGCCCCCCCCACCCGAGACTAAACTCAGGATCTCATTCATGCTAAGCATGTAGTCTAAACCACTAAGCTACCTGCCCGACTCCGACCTGATAACCTGATTCCTTTTGAATGTCCTCATAACCTTTAAACCATCCTCATGGTTGCCACACCCTACAAAAGTGCTTTTGTACCTTTAACCGCAATCCTTTTTTATTGTACTTATTTAATATGTGTGTATACATGTGTGCACACACGTGTGTACCTGTGGAGGTCAGAGGGCAGCTTGTGGGAGTTGGTTCTCCTCTTCTACCATTGTAGTACTCGGGTCTGAAGTCAACTCATCGGGCTTGGCAGCAAAATGTCTTTACCCACCAAACCACATCGCCAGCCCAACTTCAATCCTTTAAAACATCTTAATATAGTGGTTCATTTATTTTGTGTGGATGTAGTGTATGTGTGTGGGTGTGGGCATGCACAACACACCGCGGGTGTGGAGATCACAGGACAACTTGCAGGAACCAATTCTCTCCTTCTAACCCATTTGTCTCAGGAGTCTAACTTAGGTCCTCAGTCATGACGGAAGACACCTTTACACCTGAGCCATCTCCCTGGCCCCTTAAACCTTTTGTTTTGTCTTGTTTGGGGTTTCTGTTTGTTTGTTTATTAAAACAGGGTCTCATGTACCCCAGACTGGACTTGACTCACTAAGTAGCTGAGGATGACTTTGAACTCCTGACCTCCTACCTCTACTTCCTAAGTGATGGGATTACAGGTGTATACTACAGTCCTCAATACAATCTCGAACCTTACAGCACCCCCTGGGAGTGGTACGGTTGCTCTGTTCCCTACAGGGGATCAGGCACAGGCTGGGTGGGTAGCTTACCAAATGTTCTATCTCCCAGCTGGGCCTGAATCTAGCTTGGTCCTTTGCTCTCAGTACTTAAGGACAAGAGGGTTTTGCTGGCACCACAGTGCATTTCACCTTGTCCTGTCCACAGTTAGCTTTGGCTGTACGGCCCTGAGGGTTTCCTGCGCCTTCCTCCTTCCCTGCCGCCCACACTCATCAGCCCTGTCACTGAGCCAGCTCCCTCCCTGACCTCAGGAGCCCTGGCCCCAGCATGGACTCAGGGAGCCCCACCGCACTGGTCCCTCAGTGACCCAGGGAGAAGAGAGAAGGGAAATTTCAACCCCTCCAGGCTCCTCTCTGCTCCACAAAGGGGTGGGGTTTGTGATTTTGAAGCCAAAGGTTTAATCTCCACTATACACACACAACATACCCAGGGCACTTCCATACCTCGTGGGCCCTAAAAGCCCAGATGGAGAAGATTTAAAGCTCAGAGGAAGTCTATTTGGTGATAAAATATGTCCTGGGGGAAAGTTCACTTAAAGCAAATCTACTTAATGGGAGGCAACGTTTTATAAGAAGTCGTGAGACTGAGGGGGCAGATGGAGGCTTGATCTTTAAAAAAAAAACTGAAGCTTACGATCCTTAATTTATTATACATTTAACTATATTTTTATTATAATTACCTTTGGGGCAGTGTTTAAAGATAGAAAGGTAAATCAAGACTTGTTTGGGGTTCACTTTTCCAGAAGAAGGCTAACGCAACATGGCTAACTATAGGGATGGAGAGAGGGAGCAGCAGTCAAAAGCCCACCCTGCTCGTGCAGAACATTCGAGTTTGGTTCCCAGTGCCCATGTCAGGTGGCTCACAACCACCTCTAACTCCAGCTCTAGGGGTCCGATGGGCCCTTCCAGCCTCTACTGAGCCTGCTTTCACAAGTGCATACCCACACAGAGACACACACATATACACACATATACACACAATTAAAAAGATAGCTAACTGTGTGTTTGACTTTCCCAGCAAGAGTTCTTTAAGATTTATTTATTTTTATTTTATGTGTATGGATGTTTGAGCGTGTATATATGCTCCACAAGCAGGCAGTGCCTATAAGAGCCAGAAGGGCATTGACTCCCCTGAAACTGGAGTTACAGATAGTTGTGAGCTGCCCTGTGGGTGTCAGGAACCATCCTAAACTATCTCCGGCTTCCCACAGCTTTTAAAAAAAAGGCAACTTCTGCAAAATGGCCAAGTGCTTCTCCAGGGAAACACCCCCTTCTGAAGCAAGGGTCTCTTCTGTCTCCGCCTGACTTCCTTCGGTTGTGAGCAGACATTCTGCCAGACCCTCATTTCCTTGGAGACTGTAATAATTGCGGCATCATCCCTGAACTATCTCTGTCACCTCCCTCGGGGAAGCCCTGCATCTGTTGTCACATGGGCGATTTCACTTCGCGGCTGGTTGGCATCGTGATCACAGTACCGGGCGAGAACGGCCACAGGAAGCTACAGAGAGCTGTGACTGAAGTCAGCTGTGCAAAGATCTGCCCGCGAGTGAAGATTTCACGGGGGCTGACCCCTGCCTCCTGACTTGTAATTATGGGTAGAATAAATGCCCAATACTGAGGTTCCCTGTGCTCAGAAACAGGAATTAGCAGTTGCAAGTTCCAGGTAAAAAGGCTCCGCGGGGAGAGGCTTGAAGACAGGCTCACCGCAGGAAGGCGGTCTGCTCTAGGCGGCTCTCCTTCAGGCAGAGCCTGGAGGTTTGAACCCTGGAGCTGCGTCCCACACCTAAAGCTAGGACACTGAAAGTGTAAAGAATGCAAACAACTGCTTAGCACTACTGCCATCTGCTGAGCAGGACGCGCTTTACCAACTTCGTCGTCGCTGGAACTCACTCCAGAGTGCATTTACCTCCGACCTCCCTATACATAGGGTGTAGACTTTGCAAGCACTAAGAGGGCTTCAAATCCCTTCCTCAAGATGATCTTGAACCCCTACACAGCGGAAGATAACCTTAAATGTATCCTCCATTCACCCCCTAAGTAATGAGATTACAGACCTGGGTCCCCACGCCGGGTTTATGTAGAGCCGGGATCAAACCCAGGGCTTTGTGCAAGCGAGGCAAACGCTACCAACAAAGCTGCACCCTCGGCCCCACTTCCTCCCATTTTATTTTATCTTATTTTATAAATATGGGTGTTTTCCTGGATGTGTGTTCATGAGCCATGCATGTGCCTGACCCTGTAAGATCTGTGGAACTGGAATTAGATAATTGTGAGCTGCCGTGTAGGTGCTGGACCTGAACCCAAGTCAGAGTAGTGCTCCTGACACTAGGCTAGCTCAGTCTTCTCCCGCACTTTGAAGAAAACTCTTCTTCAAAATCAAGGTCAAGCCAGGCCAGACATGGCTTGCACACACCTTTAATCCCAGCACTTGGGAGGCAGAGTCCTGAGGATCTCTGCCAGCCTGGTCTACATAGTGAGTTACAATGAAGCCCTGTCTCAAAAAAAAAAAAAAATCAAAGTCAAATTCCTATCTAGAAAGACATCCTCAATGCCCCAAAGCTGTTCTCATTTGTGTGTGTGTGTGTGTGTCCCTCTGCATCAAATTTTACCGATTATGTCCCAACACTACACCTTAAACATTCAGTGATCCGTTTTCCTCTAGATAACAGAGTCCAAGTTGGACTATCAGTACTTATTCTTAGCATATGTCCCTACTACCTACTGCACTGAGGGTGTTGAGTTAACACTCACTGAATGAACAGTTAGGTAGAGGGTGCACACAGGTGTAGGGTGCACACAGGTGCTGGGTGCACACAGGTGTAGGGATACACACAGGTGCAGGGTGCATTCAGGTTCAGGGTACACACAGGTGCAGGGTTCATACAGGTTCAGGGTACACACAGGTGTAGGGTGCATATAGGTTCAGGGTACACACAGGTGCAGGGGTGCATACAGGTTCAGGGTACACACAGGTGCAGGGGTGCATAGAGATGCAGGGTGCACACAGGTGAACATATACATACAGGTGCATAGATGCACACGGTGTGGGGTACACACAGGTGCAGGGTGCACACAGGTTCAGGGTACACACAGGTACAGGTGTGTACACAGGAGCAGAGTGCACACAGATGCAGGTGTGCACACAGATGCAGGTGTGCACACAGGTTCAGGGATACACACAGGTTCAGGGTACACACAGGTGCAGGTGTGTATACAGGAGCAGAGTGCACACAGGTGCCGATGTGCACACAGGTTCTGGGTGCATACCTGTAACTCTGGCACTTAGGCTAAGGTAGGAGGTTTACAAATTCAAGTCTAACTTGGACTGTATATGAAGACCCTGTCTTTAAAATAATGAACAGGCACCATGATCATGCCAAAGGGTTCTTGATTCATCAAAGTTATGTCAATCTTCTGAACTCAAATTTTTTTTTTGAGATAGGGTTTCTCTGTAGTTTTGGAGTCTGTCCTGGAACTAGTTCTTGTAGACCAGGCTGGCCTTGAACTCGGAGACCCACCTCCCCAAGAGCTGGGATTAAAGGCACATGCCACCATGAGGTAAAAGCTATGCAACATAAAAGTTACTGTTTTTAATTACTTTAAAAATATACAATTCATTATATTGTATTTAATGTTTTTGATGTATTTAAAGTGTCACATAGCATTATCACTACACACTAGCCCAAAACACTTGAAAAGGAAGCCACATACCCATAACAGTCAACCCTTGTCTCCTCAGCTCCCAGCTCGGCAGCAATGAAATTAGCTCGTCTCTATGTCTTCTCTCTCTCTCTCTCTCTCTCTCTCTCTCTCTCTCTCTCCTCCCCCCAAGTGGTAGCATTTTTAAATTGTTTAATGTTTGTTTATTGTGTGTGCATGTGCACATGTGTGCACCACAGTGCTCAGATGAAGGACGGAGCACAGCTCTTGGGAGTTGGTTCTCTGCTTCCACCACATGGGGCCTGTGGGTCACGTCACGTGATTGTGTGGATCACACTCAAGTGTCAGGCTCGATAGCAAGTGCCTTAGCCCACTGATCCACCTCATTAGCCCTTTCATTTTCTTCTTCTGGATATTTCTCATAAATTAGACCACACATTACATGGCCTTTTGCATCTGACCATATGCATTTGGTGTATCCATTCACTAATTACTTGATGGCCATTTGAGCTGTTTCTTCCTTTTAGCTAAAATAGATAATACTGCTAAAACTCTATGGACAAGTTTTTTGTTTGTTTGTTTGTTTTTGTTTTT
>NC_022012.1:92078852-92087858 GCF_000317375.1 Microtus ochrogaster
TTTCATTGGTTAAGCAATAAAGAAACTGCTTGGCCCTCATAGGTTAAAACATAGGTGGGAGGAGTAAACAGAACAGAATGCTGGGAGGAAGAGGAACTGAGATCAGACTCAACAGCTCTGCTCTCTGGAGCAGAGACGCCATGCTCCCGTCTCCTGGGCAGACTGGGATAGCTCTGCTTTCTGAGGCTCACACGATGAAGCTCCGACCCAGGATGGACATAGGCTAGAATCTCCCTGGTAAGCCACCTCTTGGGCTACACAGATGATTGGAAATGGGCTAGTCCAGGTGCGAGAGTTAGCTGAGAAGAGGCTAGATATATGGGCCAAGCAGTGTTTAAATGAATACAGTTTGTGTGTTGTTATTTTGGAGCATAAGCTAGCCAGGCGGCCAGGGTGCTGGGGACGCAGCCCCACCGCTCCTATTACAACACCAGCGGACCAGGTTCAAGGCTTTCGTCGCTATTGGGGACTACAATGGTCACGTAGGTCTCGGTGTCAGGTGCTCTAAGGAGGTAGCCACTGCCATCCTAGGGGCCATCATCTTGGCCAAGCTTTCCATTGTCCCTGTGCGGAGAGGCTACTGGGGGAACAAGATTGGCAAGCCCCACACTGTTCCTTGCAAAGTGACAGGTCACTGTGGTTCTGTGCTGGTGCGTCTCATCCCTGCCCCAGGGCACTGGCATAGTCTCCGCTCCTGTGCCCAAGAAGCTACTGATGATGGCTGGCATTGATGACTGCTACACATCAGCCAGGGGCTGTACTGACACCCTGGGCAACTTTGCCAAGGCCACCTTGATGCCATCTCTAAGACCTACAGCTACCTGACCCCCGACCTCTGAAAAGAGACTGTGTTCACCAAGTCTCCTTATCAGGAATTCACTGACCATCTTGTGAAAACCCACACTGGGGTCTCTGTTCAGAGGACCCACGCTCCAGCTGTGGCCACCACATAAGGGTTTTTATACAAGGAAAATAAAAGTGAATTAAGTATGTTAAAAAAAATAGAATAAAATAGTTGATGTCTTTCAAAATTGAAAGTTCAGTCTCCTATTGTGGGCTCCAGACAGTTTCTTTTTACTATAAGCGATATCCCTATATCCTGGGTGTGTGTGCGTGCGCGTGTGTGCATGTGTGTGCATATGTGCGTGTACCATGGCATGCATGTGGAGACCAGAGGACAACTTGGAAGAGTTGGTTCTCTCCTTCTATAATGTGATACCTCGATATCAAACTCAGGTTGTCAGGCTTGGCAGCAAGTTAACCACTGGGCCATTTTTTTCATCCTGCTTCTGTGTGTTTTGCCAGGGGTATGTATATATACCCTGTGCATGTGTGGTGCCTGCAGAAGTCAGAAGGGGGCAGTGGATCTCCTAGAAAGAGACTTACAAATGGTTGCGAGTCATCATGTGGGTGCTGAAAACCAAACTCAAATCCTCTGCAAGAACAAAAAGCAAGCCAGCTCTCCAGCCCCCTTCTTTTGCTTTTGAGACAGGATCTTGCTATGAAGCCCAGACTGACCTGGATGCACGCCCATCTGTCTTATCCTCCCAGGAGCTGAGAGCACAGGCTTGTACCACTCACACCTTGCACAAGCACCTTCGAAGTTATTTTTAATTCCCTATCTTATAGATACCATGTAATTTGTTTAGGATTGTCAAAGACAAACTATTTACTTAGTACATCTTTTATTTCCCCTGTAGAAAAAAAAAAGATCAGAATCTGGAGAACAGATTAGAATAAAGAAAGCCGGGACTATAGCCTAGCGGCAGAACACCTGTCTCTCTTACACAGTCCTGGCTTCTATCCCCAACACCACACACAAAAAAAGGGGATGGTAAGAGATCTCACTTTGGGGCTGGGGAGATGGTGCAGTAGACACACAGGCTCAGTGGACACATGGGACTGGGGTGATGGCTCAGTGGATACACAGGGCTGGAAGGGGGTGGCTGAGTGGACACACTGGGCTGGCCGGGGTGGCTCAATGGTTACATGGAGCTGGAGTATTTCAGTGGTTAAGATCACTTCCTGCTTTTGCAGAAGC
Organism: Microtus ochrogaster; assembly: GCF_000317375.1. NCBI lineage: Eukaryota > Metazoa > Chordata > Mammalia > Rodentia > Cricetidae > Microtus > Microtus ochrogaster. The sequence goes on from NC_022012.1 coordinate 92,080,894, forward strand.
CCCAAGTTCAGTTTCCAGCACCCATTTCAGATGTTTCCCACCCACCTGTAACTCCAGCTCCAGGGGGTTCCATATACTGCTCCGAGGATACTCACATACCCCTTCCCATCTGTACATATATAATTAAAACTTTGGGAGGAAGACAAAAAATTTTAGGAGAGAGCTAGCACCTTGACTTTTCATGCCATCACAGCGAGACTGAGATTTTCAATTTTACTTGACAGATGGGAGGTGATAATGCATGTCTCTCATCTGGGGAGCATGAGAGCCAAAGAACAGAAGCGGGAAGCTTAGGCAGGGTGTGTGTGGTCCGAAGTGAAGGAACAACAGCCCCACTGTTCATGTGAGGCCGCTCCTGCTCCTGTCCGTGGGCAGCAGGGACAGCAGAGCTCCCAGCACTGCCGCTCGTCCCCCTGACTCAGCATAGCCCTTGGGCTCGGCTCCCTGTGGGACAGGAGAACTGCGCTTGCTATCACTAAGCTGATCATTAAAGTCCAAAACTTATTTTGAATTTAACCAGTTACATCCTGGACAGCATAGGCAGGTTATAAGCCGATCCATGCAGACAAAGTTTTTCACCTTCGAAACAAAAAGTAAATGCTTTTGGGGGGAAGGAAAGCATACCTAATTGGGGCTTTGAGATGCATGAGTTGAATAATACAGCATCCTGTTGTTGAATAAAATCGTTGTGCTGGTTTCTGCGCACCTCGGTGGTTTCTGTCGAAGCTCCTTCCCTGCCTTCTGCATCCGACGTGAGAAGCTGTTTTCTCCCGTCCATCTCTGCGTAGGTCACCGTGCTTAAGAAGCTACGGCGCTCATTGCTTGCTTTCTCTCTCGCTCATTTCTATAGTCTCTCTTGCAATTATGTTGCTTTCCTGAGGACGGCTAAAAATGTACCTGCAGCGAGAGCTTGTAAATGCAAGATAAATGCTTGATGAGCTGCAATTAGGGGTTCCCGAAAATAAATACCAGGTGAAGGCTGGCACTGCGCATCAGAGAGCGCGGGAGAGGTGAGGGGCACATTCCCTGCATTTTTAACAAAGGACCAAAATGAAAGAGATTCATCAGTAATACCGCCACTTAGAGATAACTGCCTTTAATAGGTGACATCATTAACAGAGGCTACCGACCCTCTGCCTTGGCAGACAGATCAACCCAAGTGTCCCAGAAAGCAATTTCAAAGGTGTGGGACACACAAAGCTTCCTCTGCGTGGAATTTATGTTCCAACATGACAGCTGTGGAGGAGCCCAGTCTGTGCGGGAGATAATGCCAGGGCAGAGAGGAAGAGGAAGAAAAGCCCTGTGTTCTCCCTTTCTTCCTTCTTCAGTCTTACGTCGGGGGCCAGCCTCGACAAAATTACCTTTCTTCCAGAGTGGAGGCATGGAAATTTAGAAATATAGTAACGAGTACAAAGACACGAATGAAAATAATAAAACACAGAAACATATAGGGTAGTGTCAGGAGGGAATTTCTGTGAGTACTGAAAATTCGTCCGTGTTTAGTTTCTGACTGGTTAATATACCCCTGATTTCAAAAGGCAGGAGCAGAACAAAAGGACTGCATTAACATACAAATTGAAAGTCTTGGGGTACAGTCACCCCACAGGCCATTGACTCAGGCCCTAGACCAAACACTCCCTAGGCAAACCACTCCCTGCATGGAATCCCAAGTTATTTCCATAAAGGGACCTGGAACTTGGTTGGATCCTTAGACTTTTGTTTTAGGCAGGAACCAGCTACTTCCCTATTTCAGGAGCACAAGGTCTGGCGACGAGCCACACCTGTTGACGATAGCCTGACTGAGCAGAACTCTGATTTACCTTTGTTTGAGTTAATTGTCAATGAACTAAAAACAAGTCCCAAACTCTCTGACCTTTGGCCTCTTTGGGCCTTCACAGTCTTACACACACACACACACACACACACACACACACACACACAGAGAGAGAGAGAGAGAGAGAGAGAGAGAGAGAGAGAGAGAGGAATAATGTGCTTCAGAAGAGGTTAGTCTTCATTTCAATCGCACAGGAGCTCCGTAAGGTAGTTTGTAACACAGAGTCCACCTTGGGAAAGACCAGGGCTTTTCCTCCAACCCATTGGTCCCGGGCTGCCACGGTCAGGAAGGCAAACAGCGTGCTTTCCAGGTCTCAGTGGCCAGGGTGTCCTCAGCTGCTGGAGGGCAATCCCTACGGCAGATGAAGTGCAGGGTGCAGGCTGTGGCACCTACTTCAGCTGAGGGTCTGTACACAGAAGCAGTAGAAGCGCCTGCTCCCTGCGCTCTTTGTCTTCTGACGCAGGGCACCCTTCCATGTTCCAACCACTGTGTCAGGTACTAGAGCTAACTTGCTCCAGCCTTGGTTATGTCTGAAAGAAGTTTCTGGATGCAAAGCAAGAGCTCTGCCCCCTCCCCTGCCCAGCCACATCCATAGGATGAAGCTTTTGTCTCCCTCATTTAAATATTGAGTTCATAACATCAATATGCTGGTAGCGGGATGGCTCTGCTCTGGTGAGAGCATCAGGAAACCAGTGAGGAACAATTAGGAATTGAATAGGATTAGCGTTCTTGGAAACACGGAGGTGAGGGGGAGGGGGGTTACGGTTCTCACAGAGGACCAGAGTTCAGTTCCCAGCACCCACATCAAATGGATCACAACTACCTGTAACTCCAACTCCGGACCTCTTACACCATCTTCTGTCTTTGGAAGGCAACTACAACCTATGCGCGTGTGCATGCGTGCACACACACAGGTATGCGTGTGTGTACATGGGTGTGCGTGTGTGCTAAGCCAACGTTTAAATAAAACACACAAGAGCTTATTTCTTCTCTCCCTGCCATCTTCTTTGTGTGAGATGATACAGTGAGAGCTGCAGACTTGAAAAAGGTGTTCCTCAGACACCAGCTCTGAGGAGGACTTAGACGTTCGAGCCATGATTTGTTCAGAACGCCACCATCTGAGAAGGAACTGCATTAGTTGCTTTCTCCTCCATGTTATAAAACACCTGGCAGAAGCACCAGAGAAAAGAAGGATTTATTTGGGCTCACAGTTTTGGGGTGCAATCCACTAAGGTTGCAAAGGCATAGCAGCAGGTGGCTGGTCACGGCGCAAATGCAGTCAGGAGGCAGAGATGAACGCTGCTGCTGGCTCACGTTCTAATTTCCGTTCACTCTGGAGCAACCAGTCCCTGGAATGGTTCTGCTCACATTTAGGGTGGATCTTTCTACTTCAGTAAACCCAGGCGAGGAACCTCCCTAAAGACATACACCAAGATGCATCTGCTGGGTGATTCTATATCCCTTCACAATGTTGCTATCACAGCGCAGATTGCCATCTGTCTCAGCTCCAGGCAGCAGGTCACTCAGGAAGTAGAAACAAAGACGGCCAGTCATTGCCAAGTTTAGTCTTGACGCCTGGTCAGAATCTGCCTGGATTTTGAACTTCTCAGTCTCCAGACCCGTAATAAATGCTGAGTCATCCCATGTACAATAACTATCCTAAGACAACTATCTTTTTGTTAGAATTATTTCAAACAAAGTATTTGAAAGCTAGGGTTTGTAGCAAGCACCTGTACTCCCGGGCCTCCTGCAGTAAGATTGAGACAGAATTCCTGAATGCTGGCATAGTGTAAGGGAAGAAACAGTGAGCAGGGCACCATGTCACAAACAAGGTAGAAGGTGAGGACCAACATCCAATGATGTTCTCTGCCCTCCAAATCCATGCTATGGCAAGTGTACATACACACACACACACACACACACTACACATGCACAGAAAATGGCTTCTAAAAACAAGATACCTGAAATTTAAAGTTGCTCTTAAGATTTTTCTCTTTATCACTGTTTTTTGTTTTGTTTGTTTTAGTTTTTGAGACAGGGTTTCCTCTGTGTAGCCCTGACTGTCCTGGAACTTGCTCTGTAGACCAGGCTGGCCTCGCACTCACAAGGATCCACCTGCCCCTGCCTCCTGAGTGCTGGGATCAGAGGTGTGCGCCACCACCACACAGCTGTATCACTGGTTTTAAGTAACTATGGTATCCTCCGTGTTGTTTTGTGTGTGAGTGTGTGTGCATGTGCACACTTGGCTATTCCTGAAGGATCTTGAATCCATAAAGTTCTAGTTTCCACCAACCTTGTGGAATGTTCATTTCTTGTTTCTTTAGCTTTTTCACATAGGGTTTTACTACACAGCCCAGGCTGATTGCAACCTGCAATCCTCCTGACTCAACATGGCATCTTCAACTTTTTTAAAGATTTATTTGTTTGTTTGTTTGTTTGTTTATATTTATATATGGAATGCATCACGAATTTGTGTGTCATCCTTGCGCAGGGGCCATGCTAATCTTCTCTGTATCATTCCAATTTTAGTATATGTGCTGCCGAAGCGAGCACGATTCATTTATTTTTAATCATCTATTCATCCGCGAGAGGTGTGGGTATCTCCATGGAAGTGTAGTGTCTGTAAGGGTTAGAAGAGGTTCTTGGATCCTCTGGAGTTACAGGTGGTTGTGAACCTCCCTAAGTGGGTGGTGGGAACTGAATTGGGGTCTTCTGCAAGAGTGGCCGGCATTCTAGCTGCTGAGCGTCTTTCCAGTCCCTTCCAAGGTTTTCTCACATCTCTTTCCACTCTTCCTCTCCTTGGGAGCTCCTGCTGTGCTCCCTGTTGTGGAACATTTGCTTACCCTGCAGAGATCTGTTACATTTGTTTACTCCGGCAGAGATCTGTTACATCTGTTTACCCCGGCAGAGATCTGTTACATTTGTTTACCCCGGCAGAGATCTGTTACATTTGCTTACCCTGCAGAGATCTGTTACATTTGTTTACCCCGGCAGAGATCTGTTACATTTGTTTGTGCTGCATTTTTTAACATGTAAGAATGGGTAATTACTTATGTAAAGATGTGTCACATCTGTTTCATTTTGCCTTCCAAAGGCACCTAATTGGTCTAATAAAGAGCTGAATGGCCAATAACTAGGCAGGAGAGGGATAAGTGAGGCTGGTGGGCAGAGATGATAAATCAAAGTCTAGGCTCGGGAGGAGGAGAAAACGATGGAGAAAGAAAGGGACACACCTGTGGCAAGAAGTCAGTCGCCACCAGCCAGCAGACTGCCGGGCAGAAGCAGTGAAAGTGAGAATACAGAGGCAAGAAAGGGAGGAAGCCCCGAGGCAAACGGTAGATGCTGAGAAACAGGTTAAAAGAGCTAGCCAGAAACGAGCCCAAGCTAGACTGAGCATTCAAAACTAGAAAGTCTCCACTTCATGACTTGGGAGCTGGCTGGTGGCCTAACAGAAAAAGCCTGGTGCATTGCCCTAGGTTTTTTCCTTCCAGTTTGTCCACACTGTAGCTCTGTTTGACCCTTTTTGTATATTCCACATCTGTACTTAATTTTCCCAATACATGTGTTCAGTTTTAATAACTACCTTAGCTTCTCTGTTTAATTATAGTATCTCTGTCCAGTCCGGGTGTTTCAACGGCATGATTTATACCATTGCTATGGGTCATATTTTCTTGCCTCTCTATTTGCCTGGCCACTTTGTACGGGAAGGTAGCAACTGTGAAATTGACATTGGCACATATCAGTGGATATTTCTGTGTTCCTGAATTCCTAGGCTCTGCTCTGGAATACCAGTAAGTTACTTGGGAAGGGTTAGTTCCTTTTGGGTCTAGGGATTCAGTGTGTTCATTTGCTTTTATTTTGAGAAAGGGTTATGGATCCCAAGCTGGCCTTGAATTCACAGGGTAGCCAAGGATGACCTTAAACTCCTGATCCTCCTCCCTCTACCAGCCAAGTGCTAAAATTATAGGTGTGGAACCCATGCCTGGTCCTATCTGTGTGACTGTCTATCTGCCTTATCTACCTATGTGCCTCTCTATACGTGTGCATGGGTGCGTGCGCGCGTGTGCGTGTGTACATGCATATGCTTGAGCACATACACTGCATGGAGTGTGTATGGAGGGCAACTTGTAGAAGTCAGTTCTTTCCACCACGTACGTTCCCTGGACCAAGCACACACACATATGATGGAGCCTGAGAGAGAGGTAAGAGGACAACCTGTAGAAGCTGGTTCTTTCTTCTTACCTTGCGGGTCCTGGGAATCCACCTCAGTTTGTCAGGCATGGTACCAAGTGTTCTAACCTGCCGAGACATCTGTGCCCCCCCCACATGTAACCTTTTTAAATGTGGGTTCTGGGGATCAAATCCAGGTCCTCATGCTTGCAGGGCAAGCACTTTACCAACTGAACCACCCTGCAAATATTCCTTCTGGAGTGAGACTTGGCACAGCCACAGGCTGCCTCTCTCCCAGGTACTCCCCACACATTTAGTCTATGGGAAATCCTCACCAAGTGTCTTAGTTAGGGTTTCTGCTGCTGTGATAAAACACCATAACCAAAGGCAAGTTAGGGAATAAAGGGTTTATGTGGCTTCCACTCGCACATCATAGTCCACCATTGAAGGAAGTCAGGACGGGAACTCCAACAGAGCAGGAACCTGGGGGCAGGAGCTGATGCAGAGGCCTTGGAGGGGAACTGCTTACTGACTTGCTCCATGGGGCTTGCTCAGCCTGCTTCCTTATAGAACCCAGGGCCACCAGCCCAGAGATAACGTCACTCACAATGGGCTGGGCCCTCCCCCGGTAGTCACTAATTAAGAAAATGCCTTACAACCAGATCTCAACTGAATCTCCTTCCTCTCTGATGACTCTAGCGAGTGTCAGGTTGACATAAAACTAGACAGTACACCAAACTCTTATTCCAAAACTGTGGTACAAGATCTGTTCCCAGCATGCCTCATAGTTTCACCAAAGTGGTTGCTGTGGCTGGCCTACCTCTCACCCTCTAGAACTGAAATCCACCCAACTGCTCACTTACAAGCTCTCAGGATAGTCTTGCTAAAGATCTGCCTTAGTATGTTTGGAGTCAGTCATGGATTCCTGCGAAAGAAGAGAGGAGACACTATGGAGCCAACT
>NC_022012.1:92088116-92099426 GCF_000317375.1 Microtus ochrogaster
ACCTAGAACCCATACCCTGACACTATGGAGCCAACTGGGGACCTAGAACCAGTTCTCAGGAGACTTTTCTTCCTTCAGCTGCACATGGCATCTTCTTTATACTCACTTGAGATTGCATCTTAAGCTGATTGTGACCCTGACTATCAACCTGACAGGATCATTAAAAGACAAATGTCTAGGCATGTCTGGGAAGGACGGTCCAAATTTGGTTAACTCGGGTGGAGAGACCCCCACACGTGGGCTTGGGTCCCGACTCCAGACCCAGTGTAATCGGCTGTGCCCTCAGGCCCCTGCACCAACTCTCCCACCAGCGTGGATTCCACCACTGTGGACTGCATCCCTCAGACTGTGGCCAGAATGAACCCTTCTATCTCAAGTCGCTTTTGTCAGGTGTCGGGGCTTTGGTTTTGAGACAGGATTTCTCTGCTGACTGGCAGTCCCAGAACTATGTATGTAGACACTGCTGTCCTCGAACTCACAGACATCTGCCTGCTTCCTCTTAGCTGCTGAGATCAAAGGCATATACCACCACGCCCAGGATCTGTCTGGTATTTAACTAAGAGAAAAGCAACTAATCCTACTCCTATCTCAGGCTAAACTAAGATAGAAGGCTGGCCATTCCCTACCACTCCCTCAGCTGCACTATTGGTACGTGACAGGCACATTGGCTGTCTGCATCTTTACAATCCTACCAATCATTCCTCTGATCTGTCCCCCTCATTTTCTCCAACAATGCTTTCCCTGTATAACTGTAAGTACAGCTGGAGGATGAATTGCTAGAAAAGGAACCACTAAGTCACTTTCTGGGTGATTATATTGAATTACCCTCTGAATATGTAAACGATGGCTTTCCCACATCACCTGAACACAGTGACTCATGAAACCTTCAGGTCTTTTCTGAGCTGTAGGAGAAAAGTGGTGCTCCCTTAAACACATTATTTTCTTCATTATGAATAAGATTAAGGACATTCCCATACAAATTCAATCATCTCTTTTTCTGCACAGTACCTATTCATGTCCTTTGCTCATTTTTTTTCTATTGTGTTTTGATGTATTCTGTGTTAGTTCATAATCATTCTTTGTATTATTAAAGAAACCAGTTCTTTGTTGTGTGTGCTGCAAATTTATTTCCCCAAGTGGTCCAGGGCAACCAAAGGAGGCCAAAGCACAGCTCAGTGGGCTCAGGATGCAGCTCCAGGTGCTCAGGACTTCACCCCTCCTCCTCGCACAAGGCCCCGGCCCCTCACCTTCTCCTGCACAGCAGCTCAGCAATGAAGACCTAATTGGCTTGCGGGAGAAAAGGATGCGTTGGACTGTTACCATGGAAACTGCCCCTCCCACCGCATTTACCATTCAAAGGCTTCTTTGGGCATTTGTGTACAACAAATTAGGGAAGGGAGATTTCCAGACTTGTGGGCCTGGTTTTCAATGCAGTTTGAAGGTGCTCGGAGGCACGAAGAATGCCTGTGGCTTCTGCTGGGAGATTACGAGGAACAGAATAGTGTTAGACTCCAGCTTCGGGGGAGGGCTGATTTGTTGAAGATTTGGCAGGTCTCAGCTCTGCTTGTAATTTTCCTTCCTTACTCAGCTTCCACTGATGGTCGTTAATCCACAGAGCTTGCTGGTCTCAGGGGTGGTTTATGTTGCCCAGCAAAAAGCAGGAACTCCTCAGGATATGTTCTCATCTGGACTCTAGTGAAAGCCAAGACCACTGAAGACAGTCCATTAGAACGTTAGGTGGGGTGAGGCACCAGAAGACAACGCCCTTTCGCCCTTTCGAGGCTGGGGGAGGGGTCAGTGAGAGTAAAACACCAAGGAATGAAAACCATGAGCATCACAGACAGCAGCCATGCTGATGCTAGCTCGGAATGAACGAAAACCAGGAGTATCACAGACAACACCCAGGTTGATAATGGTACTGGGGCTAGCTCTACCTGTTCTAGGATTCCCAGTGCTGGCAATGGCCACTCCAGATGGAAGAAAAGGCTACCGGCTTGCCTGTCACTTCCAAAGGACCATATTTCTGAGGCACTGGGTTCTAAACACTGTGGTTTCAGGGGTTTTGGTGCCCCCCAAGTGTGATCCTGAGATTGACGTGTGACCTTACAATTGCTGTAGCCACAGGTGTTTTGACTGCCACTGAGGAGGAAGTCCCCATCATTTTGATTAGGTGGGAACCTCAAAGTACACTTAGTTTGAGTTTTAAAATGTACCCTGACACCTGGGGCTGACACAGCATGCGTGTGGGGGTCAGAAGTCAACTTGCAGGAGTTACTTCTCTCCTTCCACCACGCGGTTTCCCTCAGGCTTGGCAGCAAGCACCTCTACCTGCTAAGCCCTCTTGATGGCCCAGAATTACACTTGAGTTTAATAACCTGCTATGGCATCTCCTTGGACATGTGCAAGTCTGTGGGTAAAATTCACACCTACTACACGTTTCTGCCCCAAGCTTTAAAGCCTCAGCCCATTCAAGTCCTTCATAAAAACCACACGCCAAAAAGAGAACATTTGTGGCAGTGTCGTTACATTGTTTTTATTTTGTCTCCTTGGTAAATCATCAAGTTACTCCTCTTATCTATGGTGACTAAGTTTCAAGCCTCCCTTGGGTATCAAAATTCTGGGATGCTTAAGGATCTTATAAAGCACAGTGTGGAAGCTCCCTGTACACTCTAAACCATCTCTAGGAGTAAAATTCAAATGCTATGTAAAAACTGTTTGGTTTAACGAATAATGGTAAGAAAGAAACTGTATGTGTTTGGTGAATGTGCAATCTTTTTCCAAACACTGTTAAGCTGAGTGGCTTACACCTATAGATACGGGACCTGCTGACCTCACCAAAGTATGCTTTATTTTCACTTAGCTTGTCCTCCTAATAAATTACGGCATTTTTATGAGAGAAAATCCATTTCTTGTAGGGATACTTTGTGACTTTTCATCTGTGGGGAACAAGTATTGAACATTCTAAGGTCTGTCCCAGACAGTGACTGCCAAATCAGGGACCGCGTGGATGGCTCTCTGCTGCCCTCCAGTGGGAGATCTGGACTGAGCATTCATAACACCAGCCCCGAGGTAGTGGCTGTGTTCAGGAATAAGCTAGCTGCTGCACACTGGCTTCTTCTCACTTGGAAGGGAAATTTCAAGACGGCATTTAAAGCAAGTCTCTCTGACAGACGAAAACATCACACATTTATGTTTGGACATAAACATCTCCAGTGTCTTCTAAGAGGTTCTGTAGGAAAACACGGAGATTGCAGGGGATGGGACCCATATCAAGTGGGCAAAATAAAAACAATCTAAAGGATGTATCACAAGGATGGGGAGATGGCTCGGTGGTTAATAGTATTGGCTCTTCTTCCAGAGGACCAGAGTTCGGTTCCCGCTGAGTTATATCACTAGCCCACTTTCACTTTGAGAGGCAGTAATTTTATTGCACTTATTACATGTCAAGCACATGCTACGCAATTATATGATCATTTTAACAGAGTATGTTTTACTCACCCTTAGACAACTTCATGTGTGCTGTCTTGATTTTAGGCAGCCCCAACGCACCTCTTCCATCCCCCCAAGGAACCCCATCTCCTCCTTCCCACTTTCCCAGGGACCCTATGTCTTTCCCCAACTCCTCTGGACACTCAGCACACTTCTCGCCTCCACATCCTTCCCATGTGTTGATGGCCCGCTGAGCACACTCAGCGCCGCCTGCTGGAATGTTCGCAGACCTTTGCAGTAGCTACAGCTGTAGCGATTTCTCCGGGCAATGGCCAAAAGACAGCATTCCGCAGGCTCCGCCCCATTCTCCAGCTCTTAGCTCCTTCCACCCTTTGTCAGACTTTAGGGCTAAGCACTTAACAGTCACTTATTGCCCGCTCTTTGAGTCTCTGCTTTAACAGAAACATCCAGAAGGAAGTATGACAGACAACTTGTAGTTTAGAATAACAACAATAGCAGGTTCCTCCTTGGGGCCATGGCCTCCCGAGCCAGGGGATTTACAGGACCAGGTTCACAGGACCAGGCCTGAATTCAAAAGTAGCTGGTCCCCCCCCCCCATAACTGTCATGCCACCACCGAACAGCGGCACATCTTGTCTGGCAGGGTTGTCTGCAGGGATATCATGGATGCTCTCTCTTCCCTAACAGCCTGCACAATGCCTGCACCTTCCTCCACTATGAAGGCTGGTCATCAGGGAGGAAATTTCCAGGTCAGTTCTGCCTGGATGTTCCTACGTTCAGCTACCAAAGTGTATAGCATCTTCAGCAATAGTGTCTTACTACTTAGTTTTGGTGGGCAACCAAGAAGAGTAGCAATAGCCTGTATTGTTTGGAGGGCCTCTAGAGCTTCCCCACCCTAAGTCAAAGGAAGCTCTCCCATGCCTGGTATTGAGATTTTCATTTAATAAACCATGTCTTCTGGGAAAATAATCATCCATTGATGCAGGGTATCTATATTCGAATTTCTATTTTTTGTATATGTATTTTCTTTTGAAGATTTACTTCTTTTATGTGTAAGAGTGTTTTGCGTGCCATGTGTGGGTATGTCATCTGCATGCAGTACCTGTGGAGGCCAGGAGAGGGCCTTTGGAATTGGAATTACAGACACTTGGGAGTGCCCGGGTGGAGGGATGCTAGGAACCACCTAGCCTTCTTCCAGAGTAACAAGTGCTCTTATTTTCTCAGCTGTCCCTCCAGACCCATTATATTTTTTAAATTAGTTTACAAAGGTAGTAAGTTTCCATAGGGTTATTGTTATGCCCAAACCCATGAAGTCCCCGCAAAAGCCAACAAGGAGACCGAGTCTCATATGTAAAAGCAAAGAGCCTTTATTTTACTCAAGTTTGCAAACTCGGTCTCTCTGCATGTCCAACACATTGGAACAACCAGAGAGCCCCAAACTCAGTTAGAATTGGGTTTTTTTTTTAATATTTTGTTCAGGATCTTTTTTTTTAATTTTTATGATTTATTTAACTTTATTTTATGTGCATTGGTGTGAAGGTGTCAGATGCCCTGGAACTAGATTTTGAGACAGTTTTGAGCTGCCATGTGAGTGCAATTCCAGGGTCCTCTGGAAGAGCAGTCAGTGCTCTTAACCCCTGAGCCATCTCTCTAGCCCCTGAAATTGGGTATTTATAGTAGTAAAGGTGAGAGTGCGGGGTTTCTGAGGTTTAGAACCCGATTGGCTGACCTTTGTCTAGGGGAGTCCTGGTGAGTGTGTGCTGGCAGGAGGTCCTATCTACAGTGGTTGGAATGCCAGGCATTTCCTTTGAATAGTCTGTTCTGGGTGGTGCTAGGTGATCTCAGATTGGGGTTCTTTCTGCAGCCAGCTCAGGCCTCTTATTAAATTTATTGGTGACCGAGTTTTACTCTGGCAGGTGCTAATGGCTGGAAGTAAAGAACCTCCTTTGGGTGACCTGTCCCTACTTAGCTTATCATGGCTGGCCCCCACAGTTATAATACTTTGGCCGTATTTCCTAGCCAAGGTGATGATTTGAAATATTTTGACTGTCTCCAATCAGGGACAATGCTATCATTACCTCGCTTAACTTCTAAGACCCGTATTACCAGCTATAGTGGCACAAGTCTGTAATTGCAGCACTTGAGAGTCTGGGGTCTCACGGTGAGATGGCTCACTGGGTAAAGGTGCCCTCTGCCAAACCAGAGTTAGAGCCTCAAGACCCACATACTGGAAGGAGAGAACCGGCTCCCACAAGTTGTTTTCTGACCTCCGAATGAGTCTGAAGTCACACATACATACATACATACATACATACATACATACATACATACATACATACATACATAGCACACCCTAGCCAGCACATTCTACACAGTAAGACCATGCCTCAGAAAATAACAAAAGTTTTGCTTTTGTTTTTTTGTTTTTAATTTAAAAGCTACAAATATGGAGATGAATTGGAGACATGGCACAGAGCCTAAGAGCACTAGCTGCTCCTGCAGAGGACTTGAGGTCGACTCCCACAACCCACGTAATGTTTACGAACAACTGTAACTCCAGTCCACGGGATCCGACGCCATCTTCTGACCTCACTGGGTACTGCGTGCACACAGCGCACATACATACATTCAGACAAAACACAAATAAGCGATAAAATTTAAATTAAAAAATATTGATAATAAAGCTGGGGCGGCCTCTCTTCTGCAAGCTGGCGTCTGCGGCGGCTCTGCCTCCCTCAGCGTTACCGTTCGCACGTGGCTCCTTCTCCGAGGTACAAGTGGCCGGAAAGCCTACGCCCTGCCTACCTTCTGCCCAACCAAGGGAACAGGGAGGGACATCCGCCGGCGCCGAGCCTCTCCCGGAAGTGACGTCGGAGTGTCAACATGCAAGATGGCGGCCCATCACCGGCAGAACACAGCCGGGCGGAGGAAAGTGCAGGTATGGCGGCACAGCTCCGCAGCCTTGGCGACGCCGCCGTCGGGTCGGCTTCCCTCGCGGGCGGGCGGATGCCTCGGGCCGCGACCGGCGGGGTTCGACGGCCAGAGGATGACGGGGCGGGGCGCAGGCTCGCGAGGGGTGGGGCCGCGGCGCCAACGGCCCGAGGCGGCGGCTAGGCGGACTGGGCGCCCGCGCGGGCCTCGCAAGCGGTCGCTGGGAGCCGCCGTCCCGGGGAACCACCGTCCCGGGACAGCGGGCCTGCGGCGGCGCCATGGGCCTTTTGCCCGCTCACCTGCCTCTGCTCTCGGCCGCCTTTCTTCGGAGCTGCCGCGACCCGGCGGCGGAGGCCACGCGGCGCCCGCGGGTGGGTGAGCCCCGACTGCGAGGGGCCTTGCGGGGGCGTGGCGGGACTGGGCCGCACGTGGGAGCGTGCACTGGAAGAAATGACAGTTTCCCCTCCTTTGCAGTGGGGTTCGCCTCCCCTTCCACGGTCCTCCCTGTGCTTCTTCCAGTCCCTGTCTCCGTAGCGTCGGCATAGCGGGTGATGAGTTCTTTAACCCACAGCGTGGGTGTTGTGGGTTTCCTAAATCGCTTTGGTGTGGTGTACGTTTGAGTTCTGCTTGCTGTCTTTGGGGCTGGGTCCTGGAGCTCATTTGAAAGTACTTCCTGTCCTGAGCAAGGTCAGCCCCCCTGCACCACAGGAAACCAGGCCGGTGGAACCTGCCTGCTGCCTCTACCAGTAGCACCTAACACGGGTCAAGGGGCGTGGTGTTGAGGTCAAGAGGGTCGGAAATTCAAGGTCATTCTCTGGTACCTAACAGGTTTGAGAGCCGACTGAGCTACACTTCAGTCTGGATTAAAAAAAAAAAAAAAAAAATGTTATCTGCTACCTTTTATCTTAAAGATGGAGGAATTTAGAGGGAAAGAGATTGAAAGGGTTCCACAGTCACTAACACTCCACAGAAGAGGGGACCAGGGGACAGGAACCCCAACATAAGGTTCTAGACCTGTAAAATTTTCTGAATAAATATCCTCTTTAGATTCCTGATCTCACTGGCCATTTCAGTGTTCCTATGTATTCAGTAGGTGGTTGTTACAGTGACTGCAGTTGGGCTGAGGAGATGGCTCAGTCTGGTAAACGGCCTAGGGCACAAACGTAATCTAAAATTCTGTCCCCACTTAAAAGGGAGCCTGGCATGTTGATTGACATTTGTAATCTCAGCTCTCGGGAGGCAGAAACTGGAGGATCCCCGAAGCTTCATGGCCAGCTAGTCTTGCTGGTCAGGAAGCTCCAGGTCCAGTGAGCAACCAAGGAAGATACCCAAGCCAAGCTCCAGCCTCCACACTTGTGTACATACATGTGGTCTGCATGTGCTGTACACACACACACACACACACACACAAATAATAAAAAAAAATTAAAGAATAAGTGAAATTAGAGCAATCTAAAATCCCTTAGCTTTCCCTGAATAGGTGTTGTTTTTCTTTTAAAGGGCATTCATGATGGGATTGCAGTAACCCCAGCTTCCATGCCAGGTGGTGAGAATGCCGTTTCCAACTAAGCTGTAACTTAGCCATGTTCTGCACACTAGGATGTTGGTTCTCAATAGAGTAAGGATTATCACCTCTCTCAGTTTGGGGGCAAAGGTTTAAAAGACAAGGGATGGGAAGATGGCTTGGGGAAGAAAGGTGCATGCTGCCAAGCCTGAAGACTTGAGTTCTGGGACTCACATGGTAGAATATGAGAACTGACCATGTTATCCTCTGACCTTTGTGGCACCACCATCATTCATATATATACACACACACACATACACACATGCTTTAAAGCATCTAAAAGACAAAGCTATGAATATACCTCAATGTAGAGCACTCATCTGCCTTGCACAAGGCCCTGGAGTTCAGTCCCTAGCATCTTAAAAAAAAAAAAAGTAAGACAATAGGGATCAAGGAGAGTAAAGATGAAAATGAAACATGGCAGAAGCAAAAACAAAAGTTTAGCTGTGCTGGGTATAGGCCAGTGCATGCAATGAGAGGGAGGAGATGGTGGTTGGTGCAGGGAGGGTGAAGGAGGAGATGATTCTGCTCTTAACCACTCAGAATGAAGCTAGAGTGTGGTGTTCAGCACTTTGTTCAGCAATAAGCAGATTGTAACTAGACACTATTTCCTAACAAGAGTGAAGTTAGCCTGCTGAAGAGAAAGTTCAGAATTTGTCTGGTAGGTACAGGAGCAGTGCTAGAAGCCACAGAGATGATCTCATCTCATTGTGCAGAGAAGTGGGAAGAGCAGTCCTGTCCTGCTGTCCTCCACTCTCTCAAGGCAGCAACTGTGTCCTGCGTCAGCCTAGGGCTCCACTCTCCACACCTCAGGTTAGCTCAGTCCTCCCTGAAGGAGCTAAGGGTCCTGTCCTGTAAGCTGTTTAGGATCCCCTGAGTCCTGCCCACTGGATGGACTTATCCTCTCCAGTCAGAAGTTTCCTGTAAGGGTAGAAGTGACATTGCTTGAGAGCCATGCCTGTGCTTTCCCAGTTTGCTGCCTGACTTATGTGACATCTTACTTTAAACAGAGCCATAGCACTTACTGCTTTGTCTCCTGCCTTGACAAAACCTAAAGGCAGCCCCTTTAGTTCACAGTGCCTTACTATAAATGTGTTCTGTCCTTTCCTGGTGGCACACCCCTTCATCCCCACCCTTGGGAAGCAGAGGCAGGCCTGATCTACATACCACATTCTAGGTACCTAGGGCTACTTTGTGAGACCATCTCTTTAAAAGAAATTATTCTACAAAAATTACATATATATCTTTTGGCGGAGACCACTCATTTGTTTCCCAGCCGCTCAGACCCGAATAATCACACAGAAACTATATTAATTACAACACTGTTTAGCCAGTGACTCAAACATATTACTAGCTAGCTCTTATATTTTGAATTAACCCATTTTTCTTAATCTGTTTCGCCATGCAGCTGCGGCTTACTGGGTAAGGTTTTGGCTGATGTCTTTCTTCCTTGGCAGCTTCATGGCTTCTCTTTAACTCTGCCTACTCTCTTTATATATCTCTGTTCAGATTTCCCGCCTTGCTTTGATCTGTTCAGCCATTGGTTGAAACAGCTTTATTCATCAACCAATAAAGCAACACATATATAGGACATCCCACGTCATATGTCTTTATCTTTCTCTACTTATATAAGATTATTTTTTTAGGAGTCTTGTTATTGTGGAAAACTAAATAAACATGTTTGGAAATCTCAATGTATATAGTTGTCAAACAAAATATGAAATATTCATGTAGTGGGTTACTTTGTAATTATCAAAAAGTAAACTAGAGGCTGGGAAGGTTGTGTTGTTTGTAAAGTGCGTGCCACATGAGGGTCTATGTTCAGATCACCAGTACCCGAAAAAAAAAAAGCCAGGTGTGGTGGCATGTGCCAAAATCTTAGTATGGAGAAGGCAGAGACAGGAAGAGCACTGGAGCTTGCTGGCCATCTAGTCTTGAAGAATTGATAAAGTCCAGAGTCTGTGAGAGACCATGGTCAGCCTCAGATAAAATAAAATGGAAGTAATAAAACAGAAGGTGCTGGTGCTTGGCCTCAGCCCTCCATGTGCATATATTCATTCATTCTCTCTCTCTCTCTCTCTCTCTCTCTCTCTCTCTCTCTCTCTCTCTCTCTCTCTATATATATATATATATATATGGTAGGTCCATATAATCAAAACAGGAAGGTACCCTGAAGTAAGAGCAGCAAGTTAACACAATATGTTCCCATTTCTGAAAAGTAAGATAGTGACTGTACTGGACAATGTGTTGTAACGTGGTGGCGCATGCCTTTAGTCCCAGCAGAGCTCTGAGTTCAAGGCCAGCCTGGTCTACAGAGTGAGCTCCAGGACGGCCAGGGCTACACAGAGAAACCCTGTCTCAAACAAGCAAAAAAACTAGAGTGTCAGTGCTGCTCCCTGGAGTGATATTCTGTGGTCTGGGTCCAAAGGACGTGGGGTACATTTACTATAAAGATCGCACCTCTGGGGCAGCAGAGATGACTCACCAGGTAAGAGCACTGACTGTGCTTGTAGAGGACCTGCATTTAATTCCCAGCATCCACAGGGTGGCTCCCAACCTTCTGTAGCTCCAGCGCCAAGGATTTGATTTCCTGTTATGTCCTCTGCAGCACATATGTGGAACACATATGTGCATACACTCAGGCACCTACACATAAAATAAATGTTTTTTTTAATATTTCCCCGTATATACTTTAGTATTTTTGTTGTTGCTGCTGTGTGTTTTCGGATTTTTATTTTTGGTTTTGTTTTGTTTGGAAACAAGGCCCCACAGTGTAGTCTTGCCTGCATACCACAGGTGGTCTTCCTGTCTCAGCCCCTTGAGTGCTAATTACAGGCATCACCATTCGCTGTTTTCAGTCACTTTACGTGCATTTTTTTTTTTATGTTTATGCTTGTAAATGATAAAAAATAAAACCTTCCATTTTGGGAAAGGTGGAGAAATGAATGTATTTTGCCTCTTGACTGTGTCTTGGATGAGAAAACAGTACCTTGAATTCTAAAGTCAAGTTACAGACAGGCCTTGTGATTTAATGTTGTTGAGTAGCCAGTGAAGAAGGACCCACAAAGAGTACTCAACAAGTACAGGTGTTGTGTGAGTGAGTATAGGCGGGAGTGTTTTCGGCTCTTGGGGCTTTGTGGTGTTAAACGATTCAGCTCTACGCCATAAGCATTGGATCTGCCCTTAGAGTCTCAGCCAGCCATGGAGAGTCTGTAAATGAACAGGGATGGCTGGACTCCAGCACACCCAGTTCACAGAAAGAAGGTTGAGGCTGGATTTGTCCATCAGGCACTTGTTGCTAACCCCTGGTTTAGAAGGGGCAGACTAGAGACTGTGTGTGTGTGTGTGTGTGTGTGTGTGTGTGTG